>NC_050506.2:5000-299134 GCF_012460135.2 Molothrus ater | reverse complement strand
GGGGTTTTTTGGGGTGGTTTGGGGGGTTTTGGGGCTGGTTGAGGGGTATTTGGGGCTGGTTCTGGGGCTGATTTTGGGGTATTTGGGGCCTGGTTTTGGCCCTGGGTTTGGTTCTATTTTGGGGTTTTTTGAGGTTTTTTTGGGGTGTTTTGGGGCTGGTTCTGGGACTGGTTTTGGGGCGTGGTTTTGGGGCATTTGGGGCTGGTTTTGGGGTATTAGGGGCCTTCTTTTGGCCCTGGGCTTGGTTCTATTTTGGGGATGATTTTGGATATTTTGGGACTGGTTCTGGGACTGGTTTTGGGATGTTTGGGAATTTGGGGCCGGTTTTGGGGTGGGTTTTGGTCTATCTGGGGCCTGGTTTTGCCTCTGGTTCGGTTCCATTTTGGGGATGGTTTGGGGGTTTTTGGGGCTTGTTCTGGGACTGCTTTTGGGGTGTTTTGGGCTGGTTTTGGGGTATTCTGGGCCTGTTTTGGCCCTGGCTTTGGCTCTGCTTTGGCTCTGGTTTTTGGGCTGGTTTGGGGCTGTTTGGCTCCGTTCATACCGGGTTTTTCTCCATTTTTATTTGTCTGGCTCCATTTATCGCAGGTTTTGCCCCGTTTATCTCCATTTATCGCGGGTTTTGCCCCGTTCTGGCCCCGTTTATCTCTGTTTTCCCCCGTTTCTCCCGGTTTCCCGGTTTTTGCCCCGTTTATCTCCATTTATCGCGGGTTTTGCCCCGTTCTGGCCCTGTTTATCCCTGTTTTCCCCCGTTTATCTCCATTTATCGCGGGTTTTGCCCCGTTCTGGCCCTGTTTATCCCTGTTTTCCCCCGTTTATCTCCATTTATCGCGGGTTTTGCCCCTTTTTCCCGTTTTTCCCGGCCCGTGTTTCTGAGGGCAGGGGGCGTTTCCCGCGCGCGCGCTCCCGCGTCTCTCTCTGCCCCCCCCCATATCCCGGGACCGGAAGCGGAAGCGCGTGGGCGCGCGCGCTGCCCGGAAGCGCGTGGGCGGCGGCGGCGGTTCCGGTTCCGGCGGCGGCGGCGGCGGCGGCGCGGGGGAGGCACCGGGAGGAGGAGAAGGAGAGGAAGGAGGAGAACAACGACAAGAAAAAGGAAAAGAAGAAGAAGAAGCGGCGGCGCCACCGACCGCAGCAACAGCGGGACGAGCAGCCAGGGCCGAGCCGCCTCCTCTCCCCCGCCCCCCCCCCGCCCCGCACTACCGGGAACGATCCGCCCCCCCCGCCCCGGTCCCCGCCCGCCTCCTTCCCCGTTTCCCCCCTCCCTTCCCGTCCTCCTCCTCCTCCTCCTTCTCCCGGAACCCGCCTCGCTCCTCCCGGCCCGCGCCGCCCCCGCAGGTGCGTCCCGGGGGAACCGGGGGGGTACCGGGGGGGGGGGGGCGGAATTACCGGGTGTACCGGAGGGGGGGGAGCGGGCCGGGTGAGGGAGAGCCCCCGCGGAGCTGCCGGGGAGGGCGGCACGGGGGCTCCGCGGCGCTCTCCGGGGGCGGCGGGGCTGGAGCGCAGCCCCGGTAACGGCGGGGGGGGGGGTCCCGGTAACCGGGGGAGGGGAGCGGGGGCTGGGGGCTGAACGCGGAGCGGCCGAAAAGGCGGAGCCGGGGAGGGGGGCGGGGGTTACCCAGAACCGCGCGGGGAGCGGGGGCGAGCAAACACCGAGCGACCCCCCCCGCTCCGGTACCGGGGAACGGGAACCGGGGTACCGGGGAACGGGAACGCGGACCGGGACCCCCCCCCCCCGCCGTGCGGCAGCGCCGGGCGCGGAGCGTGGGAGGCCCCGGCCGCGGCTCCGGGGGTGTCTGCGGGGAGCGGCACCGCCCGGGGCCGGGGCGGGCCGGGCAGGCCGGGACAGGCTCGGGGCGGCGGGAGCGGAGCGGGGGAGCCGCGGCCCCGGCGCCGCTCGGCCCCTCCCGGCGGCCATTTGGGGCCTTCGGGCCAGCGGGGCCGGGCAGCGGGGCCGGGCCGGGGTCCCGGGGGCTCCGGTGGCCTCCCGGGGCTCTCGGGGCCTGCCCGGAGCTGCCCCGGGGCTCCGCTGTGAAATCCCGGCCCGCGAGCCCCGGCAGGGAAATTCCCCCTTTTGCCCTTTTGCTCCACTTCTTTCCCCCGTTTTTTTCCTCTTTTTTTCCATTCTTCCCTTTTTTCCCCGTTTCTCCCTCCCCTTTCTCTATTTTTTCCCCTTCTCTTTCCCTTTTTTCCCATTCCCCCCCTTTTTTCTCTCTTTTCTCCCGTTTTCCCCTCCCCTTTTTCTCTCTTTTTTCCCCTATTTTTTCCCCTTTTTCTTTCCCTTTTTCCCCTATTTCCCCCTCCCCCTTTTCCCTATTTTTTTCTCTATTTTTCCCTTTTTTTCCCCTTTTTTTCCCCTATTTCCCCCTCCCCCTTTTCCCTATTTTTTTCTCTATTTTTCCCATTTTTTCCCTTTTTTTTCCCCTTCCTCCTCCCCTTTTTCTCTATTTTTTCCCATTTTCCCCCCATGATTTCCCCTTTTCCCATTTCCTCCTCCCCTTTTTCTCCATTTTCTCCCATTTTCCCCGGTCTTTCCCTCCCCTCCTGCCCTGGCACATCTGGGCCAGCTCCCAGCTGTGGATTTTGGCAGCCGAGCCCGTCTGGGAACTGAGCAGGGTTTGTTTTGTCTCCTTCCTGCAACTCCGGCCAGGGAAATTTCCCTTTTTGCTCCTCTTTTCCCCCCTTTTTTCACCTTTCTCTTCATTTCCCCCTTTGCTTGCCTTTCCCCCCCTTTCTTTCCCCCCCTTTATTTCCCCCCTTTATTCCCCCTTTTTGTCCCTACTTATTTCCTTTTCTCCCATTTCCCCCCTTTCCCCCCCTTTATTCCGCCCCCTTTTTGTCCCCCATTTTCCCCCCATTATTCCCCCATTTTCCCCCCATTATTTCCCCCATTTTCCCCCCATTATTTCCCCCATTTTCCCCCCATTATTTCCCCCATTTTCCCCCCATTATTTCCCCCATTTTCCCCCCATTATTTCCCCATTATTTCCCCCATTTTCTCCCCATTATTTCCCCCATTATTCCCCCATTTTCCCCCCATTATTTCCCCCATTTTCCCCCCATTATTTCCCCATTTCCCCCCGTTATTTCCCCCATTTTCTCCCCATTATTTCCCGTTTTTCCCCATTATTTCCCCCGTTTCCCGGGCAGGGCCTGCTGACCCCTCTGTCCCCAGGAGGAAGAGGATGAAGGCCGGCTGCAGCATCGTGGACAAGCCCGAGGGAGGAGGGGGTGAGGAGCTCCCAGCCCCATTCCTGCTGCTTTCCCGGGATGAAAATCCCATAAACCCCAATTCCTGCTGCTTTTCTGGGATAAAAATCCCATAAACCCCAATTCCTGCTGCTTTCCCGGGATGAAAATCCCATAAACCCCAATTCCTGCTGCTTTTCTGGGATGAAAATCCCATAAACCCCAATTCCTGCTGCTTTTCTGGGATGAAAATCCCATAAACCCCAATTCCTGCTGTTTTCCCAGGATGAAAATCCCATAAACCCCAATTCCTGCTGCTTTTCTGGGATAAAAATCCCATAAACCCCAATTCCTGCTGTTTTCCCAGGATGAAAATCCCATCAATCCCATTTTCAGCTGCTTTCCCAGGATAAAAACCCCATTCCTGCTGCTTTTCTGGGATAAAAATCCCATTACCTGCTTCTTTCCCAGGATAAAATCCCATTTTTTGCTGCTTTTCCAGGATAAAATTCCTTTTTTTTTTGCTGCTTTCCCAGGATAAAAATCCCAATTCCTGCTGCTTTCCCAGGATAAAAATCCCATTTCCTGCTGCTTTCCCGGGATAAAAATGCCATTTTTGCTGCTTTTCCAGGATAAAAATATTTCCTGGGAATGCTCATCCCGCCTCTCCCACCATTCCCTGCTGGGAAAGAAACGAGGGTGGAGGTGCTGCCTTGAAAATTCAAATTATTCCTCCCTCCCTGGGGATGGGTTTGGGGTGGATTTGGGATCATTCCCTCCTGGGATTTGTGTCCTGGCAGGAATGTGGGCGGCACTGGGAAAAAAGGGGATTTTTCCCAAAAAAAAAAAAAAAATCAAAAACAGATTTTCCCCAAAATAAACCCCACCCCAAATCAGATTAAAAAACAAAAAATCACCACCCCAAATCAGATTTTCCCCAAAATAAATCCCACCCTAAATCAGATTTTTCCCCCAAAAAAAGTCACCACCCAAAATCAGTTTTTTCCAAAATAAACCCCACCCCAAATCAGATTTTTCCAAAAAGAACAAACCCCACTCCAAATTAGGATTTTTTTTTTTTTCTGCCTGAATTCCATCCCTGGGATTTTGAATGGAATATTGAGTGGAATTCCAAGATTTATTTCACAATTTGGGGGGTTTTGAGTGGGTTTTTTTGGGTCGTTTGGGTGGATTTTCCAAAGCAAAGGAGCTGAGAGGAGTCAGAAGTGAGCAGCTGGGTGGGGATCTGGAATTCCCTGCTCCCACACAGAACACTGAATTCCACCCGAGGTTTCCAGGTTTTTGGTGGCTTTTCACAGGTTTTTAGTGGGGTTTTTTTAGTGGGGTTTTTGTGGGTTTGGGTGGATTTTCCAAGGAAACGGGGCTGGAATGAGTCAGAAGGGTGGGAAACCTGGATCTCCCTGCTCCCACGTGGAATCCTGGACAGGATTCCAGGCAGCAGGAGTTCACGGATCCCAGCTGAGTTTTACCCATTTTGGGTGGTTTTTAGCGGTTTTTTGGTAGGATTGTGGTGATTTTGGGGTGCATTTTTCAAGGAAAATGGGGCTGGAAGGAGTCAGAAATGAGCAGCTGGATGGGAATCTGGATCTCCCTTGCTCCCTCATGGAATACTGGAGGGAATTCCAGGCACCAGTGATTAATGGAATTCCAACCAAATTTTACCCGTTTTTGGTGGTTTTTAGTGGGGGGGTTTTGATGGTTTTGGGTGGATTTTCCAAGGAAATGGGGCTGGAATGAGTCAGAGGATGGGAAACCTGGATCTCCCTGCTCCCACACAAAACACTGAACAGAACCCCAGCTCCTGCCCAAACCCCACTGATCCCCCATCGTTCCCTAATTAACACTTCCCATTTTTTTTCCCGTTTATTCCCATTTTTTCCCCATTTTTCCCCCCTCCAAACGCTACCACTTCCCCGAGTGGGCGTACAAGACGGAGTCCAGGCCTGGTTCCCCTCAGATCCAGCTGTGGCACAGATCCAGCTGTGGCACCTTCATCCCGGAGCTGCTGCAGGAGGGGGAGCCCCCAAATTCCACCCGGGGCTGCCTCGGAGCGGGGCTTTCTCTGGGGTTTTTTGGGGTGTTTTGGGTGGATTTTCCAAGGAAACGGGGCTGGAAGGAGTCAGAAGGATGCGAGGCCTGGATCCCACACAAACCATGGAACAGAATCCCAGCTCCTGCCCAAACCATGGAACAGAATCCCACCTCCTGCCCAAACCACTGAACAGAATCCCACCTCCTGCCCAAACCACTGAACAGAATCCCACCTCCTGCCCAAACCACTGAACAGAATCCCAGCTCCTGCCCAAACCATGGAACAGAATCCCACCTCCTGCCCAAACCACTGAACAGAACCCCACCTCCTGCCCAAACCATGGAACAGAACCCCACCTCCTGCCCAAACCATGGAACAGAACCCCACCTCCTGCCCAAACCCCACTGATCTCCCTTCATTCCCTAATTAACACTTCCCATTTTCCCCCATTTTCCCCCCCAAAGGCTACCACTTCCCCGAGTGGGCGTACAAGACGGAGTCCAGCCCGGGCTCGCGGCAGATCCAGCTGTGGCACTTCATCCTGGAGCTGCTGCAGAAGGAGGAGTTCCGGCACGTCATCGCCTGGCAGCAGGGCGAGTACGGCGAGTTCGTCATCAAGGACCCCGACGAGGTGGCGCGGCTCTGGGGGCGCCGCAAGTGCAAGCCGCAGATGAACTACGACAAGCTCAGCCGGGCGCTCAGGTCGGTGCAATTTGGGCGCTTTCCCTTTTTTTTCCCCGTGAAATCTTGGGATTTTTAAGTGGGACGTGATGGCGGTGTTGGCTGTGTCAGGGTTTGGGGTGGTGGGGTTGGCACAGCTCTGGGTTTTGGGGGTGCCACGAGTGCAAGCCCCACATGAACCACGCCAAGCCCAGCCGGGCTCTCAGCCTGGTGGAATTTCCCAATAAAATTGGGAATTTCGGGCATTTTCGGGCTCATCTCTCCAGGTTTGGGGTGGTGGGGTTGGCGCGGCTCTGGGGGCGCCACGAGTGCAAGCCCCACATGAACCACGCCAAGCCCAGCCGGGCTCTCAGGCTGGTGGAATTTCCCAATAAAATTCGGAATTTCGGGCATTTTCGGGCTCATCTCTCCAGGTTTGGGGTGGTGGGGTTGGCGCGGCTCTGGGGGCGCCACGAGTGCAAGCCCCACATGAACCACGCCAAGCCCAGCCGGGCTCTCAGGCTGGTGGAATTTCCCAATAAAATTCGGAATTTCGGGCATTTTCGGGCTCATCTCTCCAGGTTTGGGGTGGTGGGGTTGGCGCGGCTCGGGGGGCGCCACGAGTGCAAGCCCCACGTGAATTATGACAAGCCCAGCCGGGCTCTCAGAACAGCAGAATTTGGGGATTTTCATGGCTTTAACCCCACGGAACTTTGAGGTTTTTGAGTGGGATGTCGTGGTGCTGGGATTGGGTTTCAGTTTTGGTGGCGCAGCTCTGGGGGCACCAGAAATGCAAACCCCACATGAACTATGACAAGCTCAGCTGGGCACTTGGGTGAAATTTGGGGATTTTCTCCTTCAGAATTTGGAATTCTGGGGGTTTTTGGGCTCGTCGCTCATCTCTGGGCTTGGCCCAGCTCTGGGGCCGCCGCAGGTGCAAGCCCCACATGAACTGTGACGAGCTCAGCTGGGCTCTCAGAACAGCAGAATTTGGGTTTTTTTTCTCTTTTTCTTTTCATGGAATTTTGGGGTTTTTCCAGCAGGATGTCATGCTGGTGTTTTCTCGTCCCCCAGGGTTTGGGGTGGTGGGACTGGTGTGGGGTTTAAGGTCCTTTTTTCACCCCAAAAACGTTCCTGGATTCCATTCAGTTGGATTTTAGGGATAAACCCTCCCCTGGTCTGGTAATTCCGTGGATTTCCCATCCCTGGGAGTGCCCAGTTCCAGTTGGAGCAACCTGGGAAGGTGGGAGCTGCCCCCGGCCCTGGATTTTTAAGGGTGTTTGAGCTCTTTCCAACCCAAACCATCCCAGAATTCCATATTCTGGTTTAAACAGGAAATTAGGAAGGAATCCCTCAGGAATTCTGGATTTTTAAGGATCTTAAAGCTCCATTCCAGCCCCAACCATTCCAAAATTCTGTATTTTGGTTTAAACAAACAGGAAATTGTGAAGGAATCCCTCAGGAATTATGAAGGAATTCTGGATTTTTGAGTGCTTCAATCAGTGTTTTTCCTTTTTTTTTTTTTATTTATTCCCAGATATTACTACAACAAGAGGATCCTGCACAAGACCAAGGGCAAAAGATTCACCTACAAATTCAACTTTAACAAGCTGGTGATGCCCAATTATCCCTTCATCAACATCCGGCCCAACGGTGAGCCCCGGGAATTTGGGAATTCGGGAATTCCAAGTGGGAACGAGGGGGAAAAACCCCCCAAAAAACCCCAGGAATGTGGAATTTGTTTTTTTCCACAGCCAGCCTGGATAAAAAACCCAAAACCTGGGAGCAAATCCCGGCTGCTGTGGGGGATGTGGGCTCAGGGTTTATCTTTCCCCGGGGATTGTTGGGATTTGTGGGATAAGAGGATCAACCTTGGGATGCAATCCCGGAGTGGCTCAGGTGAGTTTATGGGGCCTTGGACAAATCCACGGCTTTTTCTGCCTTCTCTCCCCCTTTTCTTGCTCCTTTTCAACCAAAAATTGCTCTTTTTCAACCCAATCCTGCCCCGGAGTGGGGAGGAATTCCATAGGGATGGCAGCAGTCCTGAAGGAAACCAGGAATTCCGTGGATTTTGACTAAAAATCAAACATTTTTCCCTGGAGCAGAGAGGACAATGAGGAAGAGTTTGGGAACAGAGCATAAATGTCCCTTTTTTGCCCTAAAGCAGTTTTGCCAGGTTTATCCCAGAGTCAGCAGCGGTTTCTTGGGAAAAGTCTTTCCAGGGGGATTTTTGATGGAATTAAACCCCTAAGAGCCAAATTCCTATAGCTGGCGGATTGTCCCGATCAGGCACGCTGGGAAAATGAATCCACAAAACCAGGAAATCCCTCTGGAAGTCAATATTCCCAGAAACTCCAAACTTTTCTCCTCACAAAATCTCAGTTTAGAGGAGCCCGGCCTGGCACACTGCGGTGCAGGGCAAAGCCTGGAAGGCCGATCCAGCAGGGAAAAAAACAGGAAAAAAGCAGAAAAAGTGGGGAAATTGGTGATTATTTAATCCATAAAGATAGAAAAACCCCCTGAAAGTTAATATTCACAGAAATTCCAAACTTTTCTCCTCACAAAATCTCAATTTAGAGCAGCCGGGCCTAGCACAGGCTGCTGCAGGGCAAAGCCTGGAAGGCTGATCCAGCAGGGAAAAAAACAGGAAAAAAATTAGAAAAAAGAGCAGGAAGAGTGGGGAAATTGATGATTATTTAATCCATAAAGACAGAAAACCCCTCTGGAAGTTGTTATTCCCAGAAATTCCAAACTTTTCTCCACAAAAAAATCTCAATTTAGCGGAGCTGGGCCTAGCACGAGCTGCTCCAGGGGAAAGCCTGGAAATCCATCAGGAAAAAGAGCAGGAAAAGGAGGGAAATTGGTGATTATTGAATCTATAAAGATTAAGAAAACTGTCTGCAAGTCATTGTTCCCAAAAATTCCAAACTTTTCTCCACAAAAAAGTCCTGATTTGGAGGATCCTGATCCAGCTTCCTGGAACACCAATCCAGCGTGGAAAAAGCAGGGAAAACAGGGATAAAAGCAAGTTCTGTGTGGGGAAAAAGGGATTTTTCGTCCGGCGCCATCTCCGGGGCTGCCTCCCCTCCCTGAGGGAATCTCCGAGGTTTTGTTTTTCCAAGGCTCCGGGAAGGCCAAAAAAAACCCCAAAAAAACAAAGGGAGAAATTCCTCCAGGTGTTGGTGTCTCCTTCACCTGTGTGGGCCCTGCTGGGGTTTGTTTTATTTTCTTTTTTTTATTTTTTTTCTTTTGGGAGGAGGGAATGTCTTTTCCAAGCCAAGGAACGGGGGTGGGAAGATATGTCTGGAGCTGTAATTCCGTAATTAACTGGGAGCAAACGAGTCCGGGCAGTTCCCAGCTCCCTCTCCCTGCTCCCTCCTGTCCCTAGGGCGCTTGGAAAAAAAAGAATTTGGGAGAATTTGGAATGCTCTCAGTTAATCCCAGCCCTTTTCATTCCCAGCGGGGCAGGGATTGGGATTGCAAACCTGGAATTTGGGGGTTTTCTCCAGGATTGTCCCCTCCCTCATGGAGATTTTTGGTGGGAAAAGGAGGTGGAAATAGGAGAGATTTGGGTGGGAGTTTGAAGTTTTGGGTGGGAATTTGAGGTATTTTTGTGGATCTTTGAGATACTTCATGGATTGATGAGATCACCCCTCAGAGGAGAGGTTTTTATGGATATCTGAGATATTTCTATGGATATTGGGACTATTTCCATTGATATTGGACATATTTCCATGGGTACTTGAAACGTTTGCATGGATTGATGAAATTGCCCCTCAGAGAAGAGGTTTCCATGGACATTGAAGATATTTCCATGGATTTTTTGAGATATTTTTATGGATACTGGAAGACATTTCCATGGGTTGCTGAGATCCCCTCTCAGATGCGACATTTCCATAGATATTTGAGCTTTTTCCGTAGGTATTTGAGATATTTCCATGGTGGATATTTCAGACATTTCCATGCATTGATGAGATCCCCCCTCAGAGAAGAGATTTCAATGATTGAGTTTTTCCCATGGATATTTCAGACATTTCCGTTGATATTTCGAGACATTTCTGTGGATATTTCAGACATTTCCATGCATTGATGAGATCCCTGCTCAGATGAGATATTTCCATGGATATTTGAGTTTTCTCCATGGATATTTCAGACATTTCCATGGATTGATGCGATCCCCCCTCAGAGAAGAGATTTCCCTGGATATTTGAGACGTTTCCCTGGGTATTTCAGACATTTCCATGCACTGCTGAGATCCCCTCTCAGATGAGATATTACCACGGATATTTCAGACATTTCCGTGGATATTTCAGACATTTCCACGGCTAGACGCCACCCCTCCTCAGACCAGCCATTCGGGTGGACATTTCCAATACTCCCACACATTTCCAACCTCTCCCCACAGAGTCCAACCACCTCACGCCCCGGCACCTCCCCTCCACCTCCCACTCCCCAAACCCCCTAACTCTTTTTATTTCTCCCCATTTTGCAGGCGTGGTTCCGCAGAGCGCCCCGCCCGTGCCCACGGCCTCCTCCCGTTTCCATTTCCCCCCTCTGGAGCCGCACTCTCCCACCGAGGAGGGCCCGGGCCGCTTCGCCGCGGCCTCGCTGCTGCCGCCTCACGCCGAGCCGGCGCTGGCGGACCCCGACCGCAAAGCGGAGCCCGCCGAGCTGGAGGAGAGCGCCCCGGACTGGCGCCGGGACCTGCTGGCCCCGCCACACGCTGCCGCGGCCACAGCGGGGCCCAAGCGCAAGCCCGAGGTGGTGCTGCCGCTCTTCTCCCGGCCCGGCATGTTCCCCGAGCACCCTCACAGCCCCTTCGCCGTGTCGCCGCTGCCGGGCCGCCCCGGCGTGCTCAACGTGCCCATCTCGCCGGCGCTGTCGCTGACCCCCACGCTCTTCTCCTACAGCCCTTCGCCAGGGCTCAGCCCCTTCGCCGCCGCCGGCAGCAGCTGCTTCTCCTTCAACCCCGAGGAGATGAAGCACTACCTGCACTCGCAGGCCTGCTCCGTGTTCAACTACCACCTGAGCCCGCGGACTTTCCCCCGCTACCCGCTGGTGGTGCCGCCGCTGCAGTGCCCGGTGCCGCTGGAGGAGCAGCCGCAGTTCCCCATCAAGCTGCAGCCGCCGCCCGCCGGCCGCAAGAACCGCGAGCGGCTGGAGAGCCCCGAGGGCGGCACCGCCAACAGCAACCCCGACCCGCCCCGCGTCAAGGTGGAGCCGCCGCCCGACAAGGAGGAGGAGGACGACGAGGAGGAGAAGCCGGAGAAGCGGGAGGAAGAGGAGGAGGAGGAGGAAGAGGAGGAGAAGGCCGCGGTTTTTGCCCGCCCGGCGGCTCCGGCGTGGGTCCCGGTGCCCGCTCAGCCCGGCGGCTCCGGAGAGGAGAATGTGGAGAAAGCAGCCCGGGATTGCCCCGGCGATGCCGCGGGGCAGGAGAGGAGGGAGGACGCCCTGATGCCCCCCAAGCTGCGGCTGAAGCGGCGCTGGAACGGAGATTCCCGGCAGGAAATGCCCGAGGAGCCCCGGCCCAACGGGATCTGGCACCTGCCCAAAGCCGTGGCCGCCGCCTCCGACACCTAATCCCGGCTGGAACAAACAAACAACAACAAAAAGAACAAAACAAAACCTTGGAAAACACCCGGAGGAGAAATCCGTGTATTTATGTAGCAAGGTTGCAGAGCAGTTCGGGACAGGGGCGGGGAGGGGGGCGCGGGGTAGGGCCGGGGTTTTTGGGGATTTCGGGGGTGGGAGAAGGGAGGGGGGCGGGCAGCTTCGGCCTTTGTGTTGTTTCTGTTGTTGACTTGCAGGCGAAGACGCAGCCGGAATTCCCGGAATTCCCGCTCGCTTTTCCCGGGAAAAGCCGGCTCGAGCTCCAGGACTGGCACGGAGGAATTCCAGGCTCGGGGCTTTTTGGGACACCGGGAATCTCCACATCCAGGGGGGGATTTTTTGGGATTTTTCGGGTTTTTTTTTACGGATGCGAGGTTTCCCCGGCCATCCAGGAGCTGGTTTGGTTCATTTTTTGGGTTTTTGTTGGTTTTTTTTTTTTGGTTTTCGGTTTGATTTTTTTTTTTTTTTTGGGAAAAGGAGGAGCCTGGGAATTTTGCATCGGGAATTTTGCACTGTCCACGGAGCGGGGTTGGGGCGGGGGGAAGAGGATTCAGGAAAACTCGGAAAATCGGGATGGAGGCCGCGTCGTTCCCGGCGGATTTCCGGGGAAAATTCCCCTTTTCCCGCCTTTTTTTCTCTCTCTCTCTCTCTCTCTCTCTCTCGCAGAAGCCATGAGCAAAACTCTCCAAACTTTTTCAGGGAACGGGAACGGGAATAACACAAAATTAACCGGATGCCTTTAATCCTAACGCATTAAAAATGTTGGGGTTTGGTTTTTTTTTTTTTTTCTCGTTTTCGTGTGCCCGGAGCGGGAGGTGTTTTTTGTTTCCCCCGCTGCGGAATCCGTGTGGGTGGAATTTTTGGGAATGCTTGGAAGGAGCGCTGGAATGATTGTGGTGAGTCCCGGGAACGCCGGAATTCCCGGCGCCATTCCCAGATTTTTGGACCCTCCCCCTTTCTCCCCGTTTGACTCATGCCTTAAGGAAAAAAACAAAACAAAACAAAAAAACAAACAAAAAAAACAACAAACAAACCACGTTTGGACTTTTTCTGGGAATTTCGTTTCTGGGAGCGCTCGGATTCCGTGGATCCTTCCCGGATTTTGGGGGGGAATCCCGAATCCCGCCGTTCCCCCCAGGCTCTGGATCGTGCTCCCGGCAGGAGGAGCCCCCGGGAATTCCCAAGGATTCGCTCTCGGAGCACAAGCGCCGGGAATTCCGGGCCGGGGGCGGAAAATGCCCCGGGAGCGGCTCCCAAAGCCCCGGCCCGGCCGCGCTCGCTCGGGAGCCTTGGAATGTGGAGCTCAAAGAATTTGGGGTGGAAAACCCCTGGATTATCCCAAAAAAAAACCCACAAAAAAACAAAACAAAACAAAAAAACCCCGGAGAGGGCGCAAGGACGAACTCAGGAATTACACGAGGAGGCCTTTCCCGGAATTCCCGCCGCCGATCCCAAATCCAAGTGCCGGAACCGTCAGGAAAAACAAACACAAAAAGGGGGGGAGACCCCGGAATTTCCCCCCCTCTTCCGATCCTTCGGATTCGAGCCCGCGGGAAGAGAAGGAAGAAAGTTGGAATTTTTGTGGCTTTAACAAGGATTTTTTGGGATTGGGGGTTTTTTGGGAAGGGTGGGAATGTTGGGGTTTGTTTTTTTTTTTTTTTTCCACAGCCATTGCACTGCAAAAAAAAAAAAAAGAGAAAAAAAAAAAGAAAAAAAAATGAAAATAAAAATCAAAAACTTGGGAGAGTTCAGGGAATTCCGGACTCAGGACGACGGATCCGGCGCCTCTCGGGAATTCCAGAATTCCCAACGGAGCCCGGGAGGAGGAAGAAAAAATAAAAGCAGGAAGAGGAAGGAAAACAAAAAAAAAAAAGGAGGAAGAGGAGAAGGAAAACGTTTAAAAAAATGGATTTAAAGGAAAAAAAAAATCAACCAGATCAAAATTTTATGGAGAAAAAAAATCGGAAGTTTCAAGGAAAAATTCCTAAAATTCCAGCGTGCCAAACCATTGAATAGAAAACAAACCCTCGGGAAGTTGGGAAGGGTTGGAATTCTCTCCTGGATGAATTTGCCCCGGAGCATGATCCCGTTTTTTCCAGCCGTTTTGTTTTTTGTTAATTTCGCTTCTTTTTCGTAGCAAATCCGTAGGAAAAATGTAAAAAAAAATGACAAAAAAAGAAAAAAGACTTTTGATGGGACAGCCCCAAAAAGGGGGAATTTCTGGGGAGGAATTTCCCGAAAGGAGGAAAAGGAGGAAAAATCCAACAGCATTAATGGGGTTGTCCCGGATTTTTTTATTTATTCCATAATTATTTAGAGGTTTTTTTATTATTTTAAGCTGTTTTTTCCGTTGGTTTCTGTTCTTTTTTTCGCGTATCTGCATCCTGGTGGGATTGAAAAAAAAAAAACCAGGAATTTTCTCTCGGTTGAAATCATCAAAAATCCGGAAACACTTTGGATTTTCCGGGGAAAAACTTTGATTTTTTTTTTTTTTTTTTTAGCGCTTTTTAAACCAATATTTACGCTTTTCTTTGGGTTCGAAAAACCCCTTTTTCGAGGGATTTCGAGGGATTTGAACTCTCCCCGGTGGGAATCCGGCAGGAATCCATCGGGAAAATTGATGGAATTTGGGATGGGAAGCGTGGCTTTGTACATAGGGTGTAAAGTAGAGGGGCAAAAAAACAAAAAAAAGACAAAAAATCCGAAATTTGTGCCTTTAAAAAATTCCGATTTCTATAAAAATCAGATTTAAAAAAAGGGTTGCATATATATATTATATATATATATGATGGAGTGCTAGAGAAATTTATGGATAATATACATATTTTTTTCCAGGGGTATCCCATAGCTCCGTATTTTGTTATGGAAGTTGAAAAAAAAAAAAAACGGAAAAAAGGAAAAAAAAAAAAACCTGAAAAATAAAAGTATTTTACCTCGAATTCAAAACGTTAAATAAAAACCTTTTAACAGAGAGGGCTCGCTGGTTTCTTTGGGGGTTTTGGGGTTTTTTTGCAGTCAGGGGTTCCCTGGATCCCAAAAATTCCCGAGGTCTGGGGGTTCTGCTGTGGGGTTTGGGGGTTTTGGGTGTCCCCAAACCCACACTGTCCCCATGTCCCCAAACCCTCGCTGTCCCCATGGGTGTCCCCAAATCCTCGCTGTCCCCAGACCCACACTGTCCTGCGTCCCCGAACCCTCACTGAACCCATGTCCCCAAACTCTCTCACTGTTCTGTGTCCCCAAATCCTCGCTGTCCCCAAACCCACACTGTCCCCATGTCCCCCACACTGTCCCCATGTCCCCACACCCCGAGGTCTCCCCGTGTCCCCCCAAGCCCACACTGTCTCTGTGTCCCCTTCCCTCACTGTCCCCGTTACCTCCCGCACCCCCAGGACATCATGTGCCCCTCAAATCCTCACTGTCCCCATGGGTGTCCCCCACACCCCCGTGTCCACACTGTCCCCTCTGTCCCCCACACTGTCCCCTCTGTCCCCCGCACCCCGAGGTCACCGTGTGTCCCCTCAAGCCCACACTGTCCCCTCTATCTTCCACACCCCGAGGTCACTCAGCGTCTCCTCAAATCCTCACTGTCCCCATTACCCCCCGCACCCCGAGCTCACCGTGTCCCCCTCACTGTCCCGTGTCCCTCACACCCCGAGCTCACCGTGTCCCCCTCACTGTCCCCATTACCCCCCACACCCCGAGGTCACCGTGTTCCCCTCACTGTCCCGTGTCCCTCACACCCCGAGCTCACCGTGTCCCCCTCACTGTCCCGTGTCCCTCACACCCCGAGGTCACTCGGTGTCCCTCACACCCCGAGGTCACCGTGTCCCCCTCACTGTCCCGTGTCCCCCGCACCCCGAGGTCACCGTGTCCCCCTCACTGTCCCGTGTCCCCTGCACCCCGAGGTCACTCTGTTCCCTCAGATCCTCACTGTCCCCTGTGTCCCCTCACCTCCCCACATCCACACTGTCCCTGTGTCCCCCGCAGCCCGAGGTCACTCGGTGTCCCCTCAAACCCGCACTGTCCCGAGTTCCCCACACCCCGAGGTCACCGTGTGTGCCCTGCACGCCGAGGTCACCACGTCCCCTTCGCTGTCCCGTGTGAGGTCACTCCGAGTCCCCTCACGCCCCCACATCCACACTGTCCCCATCACCCCCGAGGTCCCTCAGGGTCCCCTCACCGTCCCCTCCGTGCCCCGCATCCCGGGGCCACCCCGCGCCGCCGCCCGCCCGCCGCCCCCCTCGCCGCGGGCGCTGCCCCGCCGTGCCGGGCGCGGGGGGCCGGGCGAGCCCGGGGATTGGGAGCGGCCTCCAGGCCTCTCCCTCAGCCCGGCCCCCGCGGCGGGAGGGGGAGCCCCGCTCGGCCGGGCCGGCACCGAACCGCAGCTCGGGGGGGGTCGCTCGGGGCCCCGCGGGGCTCGCTCGGGGCCCCCCGAGGCCGCCGCTGCAGCCGCCGGGGCCGGGCATGGTGGCGGGGGCGGCCGGAGCGGGGCGGCGGCTCCGGGCGCAGCCCTGACCGAGCTCCACCATGAGCGTGAGGCCTCCGCAGGCCCCGGACAGGTACGGGCTGAGGGGAGACCCCCGCGCCGGGCAGGGCCGAGGGGCTGCGCGGGCAAAAGGGGGGAACGGGGACGGGGTTCGGCCCGGGGGGGAGAGCCCGCCGCGAGTTCTGAGGGGGGGACGCGGGTTTGGGGGGAAATCGGGGCGATTTGGGGGCGCGGGGAGCGGGGAGGGGGCTCGGCTGCTCCGAGGGGGCACAGCGGCGGTTTGGGGTGAAATTCGGGGGTTTTGGGGCTCACAGGTGGGGGCTCGGCTCCTGCGGGAGCCCACACCCGGTCCCTGCAGGGGTTTGGGGTGAAACGCCGGGATTTGGGGTGTTTGGGGGTGAAATGCCGAGATTTGGGGTGTTTGGGGGTGAATTGCCGGGATTTGGGGTGAAATGCCGAGATTTGGGGTGTTTGGGGGTGAATTGCCGGGATTTGGGGTGAAATGCCGAGATTTGGGGTGTTTGGGGGTGAATTGCCGGGATTTGGGGTGAAATGCCGAGATTTGGGGTGTTTGGGGGTGAATTGCCGGGATTTGGGGTGAAATGCCGAGATTTGGGGTGTTTGGGGGTGAATTGCCGGGATTTGGGGTGAAATGCCGAGATTTGGGGTGTTTGGGGGTGAATTGCCGGGATTTGGGGTGAAATGCCGAGATTTGGGGTGTTTGGGGGTGAATTGCCGGGATTTGGGGTGAAATGACGCCATTTGGGGTGTTTTGGGGTGAAATTCGGGGATTTTGGGGCTCTGGGAGGGGGCTCTGCTCGTCCCGGAGCCCTCACCCCACGTCTCGGGGGAAAAGCGGCGATTTGGGGTGAAATTTTGGGATTTAAGGGTTTGGAGGAGGGGGCTCAGCTTGTCCTGGGCCCCCCACCCCACCCCTGCAGTGATTTGGGGTGAAATTCGGGGATTTTGGGGCTCTGGGAGGGGGCTCAGCCCGGTCTGCTCCTCCTGCCCCACGTCTCGGGGGAAAAGCGGTGATTTGGGGTGAAACTCTGGGATTTTGAGGTGAAACTCTGGGATTTTGAGGTGAAAATCTGGGATTTTGGGGCTCTGGGGGTTCAGGGGAAGGGATTTGGATCAGGGTGGAGCTCCTGCCCCGTCCCTGCAGTGCTTTGGGGTGAAATTCTGCGATTTTGGGGGTTTGGGGGATCTGGGAGGGATCTCAGGATGACCTGAGCCCTCACCCCATTCCCTGGGGGGAAAGACGGGAATTTGGGATAAAATTCTGGGATTTGGGGAATTCTGGGGGGGCTCAACCCAGCCCAGGACCCCCCACCCCATCCTTGCAGCGTTTTGGGATAAAACTCCTGGATTTGAGGAGTGTGGAGGGGAACATCCCAAACCTTTCTGATTTTTGGGATATTTCCAGTATCCGTCACTGGGAATTGGCTTTTTCCCCGTTTGTTTTGCTCCATTTTAAGCCAAATTTGGGGATTTTTTTTTTTTTTTTTTTGGTGGGATAAACCCTTGGAAAAGCCTGGAAGGTTTTTCTGGGATAAATTCAGGAATTTTGCTTCCTGGAGGATTCCTGGATTGGGATCCCTGCTGCAGCCACGGCGTTTCCCACATGGATTTGGGTGGAAAATGAGGAGTTTGGGGCCCTGGGAGAGAAGCAGATCCCAGGAATTTCTGGGGATCATTTTCCCACCAAATTCCCAGGGTTTTTTTGGTTTTTTTTTCCTGCTTTTTCCATCCCAAAGGATTCCAGGGTTCCCCGGCCTGGTTTATTTGGGGTTCCGGGGGTAAATCCCGGATCTATCCCAGGTTATCCCGTGGATCCCCGGGATGGTGGGAATGTCGCTGGGGTTGGAATCAGGGTGGGATTTCCTGGGATTTAAGGATCTTTTCCACCCCAAAGGGTTCCCCGGCCTGGTTTATTTGGGGTTCCGGGGGTAACTCCCGGATTCCTATCCCAGGGTATCCCGTGGGTTCCCATCCCTGGAAGGCCCAGCTCCAGCGCAGGGCGCAGGGCGAGGTTTCCCTCCCTCGCCCCGGCACTTTTGGGATCGCTCCCGGCCACGGAATCCCGCGGCTCCCCCGGGCCAGGGGATCCCAGGAGCCGGAATTCCCGGCCCAACCGGCCCCGCCGCTCTTCCCGCTCCCGTTAATCATTACCCCAGTGCCGGGAGCGGCTTCCTGCAGAATTCCCGAGAAAATAAAACCCCACCCCAACTGCAAGAACCGGGAAGAGCTCCCCGATTCCCAGCGTTTGGGGTCGCTCCGGGCGGCGTCATCCCCTTGGGATCCCTCCCCAAAAACGGGGTTGGGATTCCCAGCTGGAAAATCCCACGGGAACCCGGGACAAACCACGTTTAAAACCAGGAAAAATGGGGGAAAATTCCCATTTCCCAACACTTCTGACCCCTGGGTTCCTGCCTAAAACAGGATTGGGATTCCCAGCTGGAAAATCCCATGGAAACCTGAGATAAACCAGGGTTTAGAGCGGGAAAAATGGGGAAAATTCCCATTTCCCAACATTTCTGACCCAGTGGGTTCCTTCCCACAATGGGATTGGAATTCCCAGCTGGAAAATCCTATGGAAACCTGGGAAGAACCACATTTAAAGTGGGAAAAATGGGGGGAAAAAAAAAAATCCCATTTCCCAACATTTCTGATCAGTGGGTTCCTACCTAAAACAGGATTGGAATTCCCGGCTGGAAAATCCCACGGAAACCTGGGATGAACCACATTTAAAGTGGGAAAAATGGGGGAAAAAAAATCCCATTTTCCAACATTTCTGACCCCTGGGTTCCTTCCCACAATGGGATTGGGATTCCCAGCTGGAAAATCCCATGGAAACCTGGGATGAACCAGGGTTTAGAGCGGGAAAAATGGGGGAAAAATCCCATTTCCCAACACTTCTGACCGCTGGGCTCCTCCCCAGAGCAGGATTGGAGTTCCCAGGTGGAAAATCCCCGGGAAAGCCGGGATGGCCCGGGGTTTGAAGCGGGTAGAATGGGGGAAATTCCCGTTTTTCCTGCGCCCGTCCCTGGTGCTGGTGCGGGGAGCGCAGCGGAGCCGCAGCCCCCGGCAGGGAGGGAACCAAATGTTGCAAATCCCAGCAGAAAATTCCGGCGGGACCCGAACTCCCGGGATTCCTCCCCAGAACTCGGCGGCCGCGCTCGGAATGTGGGGGGGGGAAAAAAAAGAAAAAAAAAAAAAATTTCCCTGGGAGATCCCTGAGGTTTCGGGAATTTGGGAATCTAAAGGACAGAATTCCCACGTTCCCGTTCCCCGTGGGATTTGGGAATTTGGGAGTTGTTTCCATGAAAACCTGGGGGGGGGGTTTTGGGAACCTTGGCCCCTGGAAGAGCCCTGGGGGAGATTCCCAGATCCCCAAAAAAAAACCTGGGAACGACTGGGAGGGGTTGGGAGCAGCTTGGAAGGGTTTGGGATGCAGGGAAAAGCTGGGAATTGCGGGATTATCCTGCAGCATTCCCGGCAAAAGCAATGGGGAGCTGTACGGGGAAAACCCCCCAGGTCTCCCCAGCTGCCCCTGGAATTCTGTTTTTCCTCGGAAAACCTCTGAGTGGTCGGAAATGTTGGAAAATGGGATTTTTTTCCCCCCCATTTTTTCCTCCTTCCAACCCTGGTTTATCCCATGTTCCGTGGGATTTTCCAGCTGGGAATTCCAAACCTGCTGTGGGAAGGAACCCAGTGGGCAGAAATGTTGGGAAAAGGGAATTTTTTCCCAATCCAAGCTCCAATTTTCTGGGAATTTTGGATTTTTTGGGAGGCAGGAAGGGAGGGCAGGGCTGGGGTCCCTCCGGAGGCGCCCCTGGAATGGGAATTGTGGGAATTAATTGTGGGAATTGTGGGAATTGCCGTGGCTGGGCCGCCCCCAGGCAATTAAGGAGCTTTAATTAAGCCGAATTAAGCGACTTTTTTATAGCCTGGTTAAGCCCCGGCTGCTTCCAGAGGGGCTGGAGAAGCCTCGGGGTCCCCTGGGCGCCCCTGGCTGGGGTCTGGGCGCCCCAGGATTGCGGCTGTTATGGGAAATCACCTCGGGAACACCACGGAGCCCGGAATTCGGGCGCTTTTGGGATGAAATCCGGGATTTTTGGGGGGACAGCCGGGGCTGACCTGGCCCTGGCCTGGTGGATAATCCCGAGGTTAATCCCGATTTTCCTGCGGATTGGCCGGGAACGGCCAGGGCAGCGCCCGGGGCTGGGGCTGGGACAGGGGCTGGGAAATCCTCGGGGGCTTTTCCTGGGGTTTCTGCCCTGGGGGCTGATCCCGGAGAAAAGGGGGATCCAGGGGGGGTTTGGGATCTGATCCCGGAGAAAAGGGGGATCCAGGGGGGTTTGGGATCTGCCAGGGGGATTTGGGATCTGATCCCAAAGAAAAGGGGGATCCAGGGGGGATCTGGGATCTGATCCCAGAGAAAAGGGGGATCCAGGAGGGGTTTGGGATCTGATCCCAGAGAAAAGGGGGATCCAGGGGGGTTTGGGATCTGATCCCAGGGGGAATTTGGGATCTGATCCCAGAGGGGGATTTGGGATCTGGTCCCAGGGAATGGGGCAGGACAAGAGGGAACGGCCTCGAGCTGTGCCAGGGCTGGAAATTTGGGAAGATTTTTCCATGGAAAAAAGGGTTGGGAAGCGCCGGAAGGGGCTCAGGGAGGGAAAATTCCCCATCCCTGGAATCTTCCAAGGAATTCCTGGAGATCCCTCTGGATCTTCCAGAGTGCCCAGGGGTCACGTCCGGCTGTCCTGGGAGTGACCAGGGGTCATCACCTGGCCTGGGAGTGACCAGGGGGTCACATCCGGCTGTCCTGGGCTGTGTCCGTCTGTCCTGGGCCATGTCCATCTGTCCTGGGTGTGCCCGGGTTCATGTCCGTCTGTCCTGGGCCGTGTCCGTCTGTCCGGCCGTGCCCGGGGTCACTCTGTCTGTCCTGGGCCGTGTCCGTCTGTCCGGGGCCGTGTCCGTCTGTCCGGGGCCGTGTCTGTCTGTCGTGGGCCGTGTCCGTCTGTCCGGGGCCGTGTCCGTCTGTCCGGCCGCGCCCGGGGCCGTTCCCCGTTCCCTCCGTGCCGAGCTGCCGTGTCCTGCCCAGGTTGAGCAGCCTCTCCTCGGCCCTGGGCGATTCCCCCGCGGAGCGAAGGGCGCCCGGGCCCCAGCGGCAGCCGCCGGACGCCTCCGGGAGCACAGGTGGGAACCGGGCCCGGAGTTCCGGGAACGCAGAGGGAACGCGGCGGGAACTCAATGGGCACCGAGCGGGAACTGAGCGGGAACTGAGCGGGAACTGAGCGGGAACCGAGCAGGAACTGAGCGGGAACTGAGCGGGAACTGAGCGGGAACTGAGCGGGAACCGAGCAGGAACTGAGCGGGAACTGAGCGGGCACTGAGCGGGAACTGAGCGGGCACTTGGCAGGCTCTGAGTGGGCACTCAGTGGGCACTCAGTGGGCACTCGGGGCCAGGCTGTGGGTCCAGATCTTCCTGGGCTCTTGGAACTTTGGGATTTGGGATTTGGGGTCCCACAAGGGGGAACGGGGGGCTGGGGACAGGAGATCATGGTCAGGGGTGGACAATGACCACAAGGTCAGGGTGGACAGTGACCACAGGGTCAGGATGGACAATGACCACAGGGTCAGGGTGGACAATGACCACAGGGTCAGGGGTGGACAGTGACCGCAGGGTCAGGATGGACAATGACCACAGGGTCAGGGTGGACAATGACCACAGGGTCAGGATGGACAGTGACCACAGGGTCAGGATGGACAATGACCACAGGGTCAGGGGTGGACAGTGACCGCAGGGTCAGGGTGGACAATGACCACAGGGTCAGGGGTGGACAGTGACCACAGGGTCAGGGTGGTCGGGACAGTGACCACAGGGTCAGGGATGGACAATGACCACAGGGTCAGGGATGGACAGTGACCACAGGGTCAGGGTGGACAATGACCACAGGGTCAGGGTGGTCAGGACAGTGACCACAGGGTCAGGGTGGACAGTGACCACAGGGTCAGGGTGGTCGGGACAGTGACCACAGGGTCAGGGTGGACAGTGACCACAGGGTCAGGGATGGACAATGACCACAGGGTCAGGGTGGACAGTGACCACAAGGTCAGGGGTGGACAGTGATCACAGGGTCAGGGTGGACAGTGACCACAGGGTCAGGGATGGACAATGACCACAGGGTCAGGGTGGTCGGGACAGTGACCCCGAGGCGTTGCAGGCCCTGGAACTGGGGGGTTCCTCGGAGCCAAACCCAGAGTCCAGAGCCTCACTGCCTCCTCTTCCTCCTGTCCCCGTGTCCGTGTGTCCCCGTGTGTCCGTGTGTCCGTCCCGCTGTGCCCAGGGCTGGTGCAGCGCTGTGTCATCATCCAGCGGGACCAGCATGGCTTCGGCTTCACCGTCAGCGGCGACCGCGTGGTGCTCGTGCAGTCCGTGCGGCCCGGTGGGTGCGGCTGGACACGGGGTGGACACTGGGTGGACACGGGGTGGACATGGGGATGGACACGGGGTGGACACGGGGTGGACATGGGGTGGACACTGGGATGGACACGGGGTGGACACGGGGTGGACATGGGGTCGATACGGGGATGGACACAGGGATGGACACGGGATGGACATGGGATGGACACGGGATGGACACGGGGATGGACATGGGATGGACACGGGGTGGACACGGGGATGGACACAGGGATGGACACGGGATGGACACGGGATGGACACAGGGTGGACATGGGATGGACACGGGATGGACACAGGGTGGACATGGGATGGACACGGGGTGGACACAGGGTGGACACGGGATGGACACGGGGTGGACACGGGATGGACACTGCTGGGCATGGGGATGGACACGGGGATGGACACGGGGTGGACACGGGGTGGACATGGGGTGGACACGGGGTGGACACGGGGCTGGACACTGCTGGACACTGGGATGGACACGGGGTGGACACGGGGATGGACATGGGATGGACACGGGAGTGGACAATCCCCAGGGGTCCCCTCATGCACCCCCAGCCTCAGCCTTAGGGAGAAAATGTTGGGAAAATGAGGGGAACGTGGTGGGAAAAAGGGGGAGAAAATGGAGGGAAAATGAGGGAGGGAGGAAGGTGGTTTTCCTTGGGAAATGTCCCAGTTTTGGGGAGTTTTGCTCTGGGATTGGAAGGGACGGGGCTGGGGGTGGGGAAGCCCCCGTGGAACATTCCGGAGTCGCTCTGGGGCCCGCCCTGACCCCGCTGTGTGCAGGTGGGGCTGCCATGAGGGCCGGCGTGCAGGAGGGCGACCGCATCCTCAAGGTGGGCGCGCCCGGGTCCCAGATCCCGGGAAATTCCCTCATTCCCAGATCCCGGGAAATTCCCGCATTCCCAATTCCCAGGAAATTCCCGCATTCCCAATTCCCAGGAAATTCCCGCATTCCCAATTCCTGGAAATTCCCTCATTCCCAATTCCTGGAAATTCCCACATTCCCAATTCCCCAGAAATTCCTGCATTCCCAATTCCCCAGAAATTCCCACATTCCCAGATCCCGGGAAATTCCCTCATTCCCAATTCCCGGGAAATTCACGCATTCCCAATTCCAGGAAATTCCCTCATTCCCAATTCCCCAGAAATTCCCGCATTCCCAGAACCCTGGAAATTCCCCCATTCCCAATTCCTGGGAAATTCCCTCATTCCCAATTCCCGGAAATTCCCTCATTCCCAGCCCCTCCCCACATTCCCAGGGAAATTCCCGGGTAAATTCCCATTTTCTCAGCCCCCTCCCCACATTCCCAGGGGAATTCCTGGGTAAATTCCCGTTTTCCCAGCCCTTTCCCGGCCGTTGCAGGTGAACGGGACAATGGTGACCAACAGCTCCCACCTGGAGGTGGTGAAGTTGATCAAGTGTGAGTTGGGATGGGATGGGATGGGATGGGATGGGATGGGATGGGATGGGATGGGATGGGATGGGATGGGATGGATGGGATGGGATGGGATGGGATGGGATGGATGGGAGGGATGGGATGGGATGGGATGGAAACGATGGGATGGAAACGATGGGATGGGATGGGATGGGATGGGATGGGATGGGGTGGGATGGGGTGGGATGGGATGGGATGGGATGGGATGGGATGGGATGGGATGGGATGGGATGGGATGGGATGGGGTGGGATGGGATGGGATGGGATCCATCCTTTGGGAATTTGGGGGGAGCCTGGAAGTGTTCCCAGCCCTTCTCCCCTCGTTTTCCCAGGAAGTCCTTCATCCCAAATTCTCCCTGGAAATGCTTCCCACTCCCAGTTCTCCCGGAAGTTTTTCCTGGAAATTTTTTCCCTTGGAAATCCTCCCTGGAAATCCTTCTCACCTCTTTTCCCAAGTTTTTCCTGGGAAACTTTCTCACCCCAGATATTTCCTGGAAATCCTTTCCCGGCCCATTTTCCTGGAAATCCTCCTGGCTCCCTTTCCCCAAATATTTTCTTGCAGTCCCCCTCATCACCCCTTATCCCGGATTTTTCCAGAAACCCTTCCCGCCCCCGTTCCTCCCGGAATTTTCCCCTCGTTGCAGATTTTCCCCGCAGATCCCCCCACATCTCCTTTATCCCAGGCTGTCCCTGGGCGCTCCCCTGACATTCCCGTGTTCTGTTCCCAGCCGGTGCCTACGTGGCCCTGACCCTGCTGGGGTCCCCGCCGGGCCCCGTGGGGGTCCCGGGCCCCCAGCAGGAGCCGGAGCCCCCGGGCTGTGCCCCGGGCACCCCCCAGCGCATCACGGAGCCCCGGCCGCTGCAGGTGAGGCCCGGCCCCGGCCCCGGGGCTGCCCCGGAGCCCCTGAGGGGATCCCATGGTCCCCATGGTCCCCACTGTCACCATTGTCACCATTGTCCCCATGGTCCCCATGGTCCCCATGGTCCCCATTGTCACCATGGTCCCCATTGTCCCCATTCTTGTTCCCATTGTCCCCATGGTCCCCATGGTCCCCATTGTCACCATTGTCCCCATTGTCACCATTGTCACCATGGTCCCCATGGTCCCCATTGTCACCATGGTCCCCATTCTTGTTCCCATGGTCCCCATTGTCACCATTGTCCCCATGGTCCCCATGGTCCCCATTGTCACCATTGTCACCATGGTCCCCATTGTCCCCATTCTTGTTCCCATTGTCCCCATTGTCACCATTCTTGTTCCCATTGTCCCCATGGTCCCCATGGTCCCCACTGTCACCATGGTCCCCATGGTCCCCATTGTCACCATTGTCCCCATTGTCACCATTGTCCCCATTCTTGTCCCCATTGTCCCCATTGTCACCATGGTCCCCATTGTCACCATGGTCCCCATTGTCACCATTGTCACCATTGTCACCATTGTCCCCATTCTTGTCCCCATGGTCCCCATTGTCACCATTGTCACCATTGTCACCATTGTCACCATTGTCCCCATGGTCCCCATGGTCCCCATTGTCACCATTGTCCCCATTCTTGTTCCCATTGTCCCCATTGTCCCCATTCTTGTCACCATTGTCCCCATGGTCCCCATGGTCCCCATGGTCCCCATTGTCCCCATTCTTGTCACCATTGTCCCCATGGTCCCCATTGTCCCCATGGTCCCCATTGTCCCCATTCTTGTTCCCATTGTCCCCATTGTCCCCATTCTTGTTTCCATTCCCACTATCCCGTTATTCCCATTGTCATTCCCGTTATTCCCATTGTCATTCCTGTCATTCCCACTGTCATTCCCACTGTCATTCCCGCTGTCATTCCCGTCATTCCCATTGTTATTCCTGTTATTCCCGCTGTCATTCCCACTGTCATTCCCGTTGTCATTCCTGCTGTCATTCCCGGTGTCATTCCCGTTATTCCCATTGTTATTCCCGTTATTCCCACTGTCATTCCCATCATTCCCATTGTCATTCCCACTGTCATTCCCTCTGTCATTCCCGCTGTCATTCCCGCTGTTGTCCCTCTGGCACTGCAGGACCCCGAGGTGCAGAAGCACGCGGCGCAGATCCTGCGCAACATGCTGCGCCAGGAGGAGGCCGAGTACCAGGTACTGCCACTCTGCACATTTCCCTTTGGGGCTGCTTTGGGCTGGTTTGGGCTGCTTTGGGGCTGCTTTGGGCTGGTTTGGGGCTGGTTTGGGGCTGGTTTGGGCTGGTTTGGGGCTGGTTTGGGGCTGCTTTGGGGCTGCTTTGGGCTGCTTTGGGGCTGCTTTGGCCTGTTTTTGGGCCTGTTTTGGGACTGTTTGGGGCTGTTTTGGCCTGGTTTTTGGCCAGTTTTTGGGGCTGTTTGGGGCTGTTTTGGCCTGGTTTTTGGCCAGTTTTTGGGGCTGTTTGGGGCTGTTTTGGCCTGGCTTTTGGCCAGTTTTTGGGGCTGGTTTTGGGGCTGGTTTGGGGCTGTTTGGGGCTGTTTTGGCCTGGTTTTTGGCCAGTTTTTGGGCCTGTTTTGGGGCTGGTTTGGGGCTGTTTGGGGCTGTTTTGGCCTGGTTTTTGGCCAGTTTTTGGGGCTGTTTTTGGCCTGTTTTTGGCCTGGCTTTTGGCCAGTTTTTGGGGCTGTTTGGGGCTGTTTTCCCCGCGGACCCCCGTGCATCCCGGTGTCTCCCCCTGTCCCGGCAGCGCTTCCAGGAGCTGCTGCAGCGGCAGCCGGGCGCGGGCGCGGCGCTGGAGGAGCAGCTGGAGGGGGCGCGGCGCCGGCTGAGCCAACTGCAGCTCAAGGTGCTGCAGGAGGCGCGGGGAGCGGCGGCCCCGGTATGGAGCGGGAATGGGAATGAACGGGGATGGATGCGGGGATGGATGCGGGGATGGATACGGGAACGAGACCAGGATGGATGCGGGGATGAGACGGGGATGGATATGGGGATGATAAGGGGATGGATACGGGAACGAGACCAGGATGGATATGGGGATGGATGCGGGGATGGATACGGGAATGAGACGGGGATGGATATGGGGATGGATGCAGGGATGGATACGGGGATGGATGCGGGGATGGATATGGGGATGGATATGGGGATGGATGCGGGGATGGATGCAGGAATGAGACGGGGATGGATATGGGGATGATACAGGTATGGATGTGGGTACCAGATGGGAATGGATCCGGGGATGGATGCGGGAATGGATCTGGGAATGGATATGGGAACGAGACAGGGATGGATCCGGGGATGGATGCGGGAATGATACAGGAATGTGCGGAGATGGATCTGGGAATGGATGGGGATGGATACAGGAATGATCCAGGAATGGTTCAGGAATGTACGGGAATGGTCCCAGAAGGGATCTGGGAAAGATACAGGAATGTACGGGGATGGATCTGGGAACGATACGGGAACGATACGGGAACGATACAGGAATGATCTGGGAATAAATCCAGAAATGAATATGGGAATGAATATGGGAATGATCCGGGAAAAAATACAGGAATGGATACGAGAATTCTGGGAATGATCTGGGAATAAATCCTGGGAATCACCCTGGGAATATTCCCGGGATTGCCCCTGAGCCCTTCCCGCTGTTTCCCACAGACCAAAACTGGGGATGGGGGTGGCTGGGTGGGAATTTCCTCGTTCCAGGGTTCCTGGGATCCCCTTTTCCCTTTGGTGCCTTTCCCGGGATTCCCGGGGTTCCCCAGATTCCCCCTTTTCCCTTTTCCCAGGATTTGGGCTCCCGGCCCCTGGAGGGGTCCCCGCAGCTCCCGGGGCGCCTCCCCAGGGACCCCCAGGACGGGAACCCGGGGCTGGAGGAGCGGGGCCCGGCCCTGCCAGAGGTGAGGGGAAAAACACGGGAAAAATACGGGAAAATCCGGGGAAATTCCGGGAAAAATTCTGGGAAAAATCAGGAAAAAATCTGGGGAAAATCCAGGGAAAAGTCTGGGAAAAATCCGGGGAAAAGTCCGGGAAAAACCCGGGAAACAATATGGGGGAATTCCAGGAAAAACCCCGGAAAAATAGGAGAAAAAATACGGGGGAATTCGGGGAAAAATCTGGGGAAAATCTGGGAAAAACCTGGGAAAAACCCGGGGAAAATTCTGGGGAAAATCCAGGAAAAGTGGAGGGAAAACTGCAGGGAAAATTTGGGAAAAGAGAGAGGGGAAGTTCCAAGGAAGGTTTGGGAAAAAGGGGGAGAAGTTCCAGGAAAACTTTGGGGAAAGCGTGGGGGGAAATGTCAGGAAAGGTTTGGGAGAAGGTGGTGGGGGAAATTAAGGGAAAAACAGGGGAAAAAGGGGAGAAAATTCAGGAAAAAGGGGGGGAAATGATTCCAGGAGAAATCTGGGGAAAGGGGATGAAAATTCTGGGAAAAACTCCACGAAAAGCTTGGGAAAAGGGGGGGAAATTCCAGGAGAGGTGGAAAACCTCCCCGCAGAATTTGGGATCCCCCGGAATTCCCGGCTCCTTTTCCCTCTCTGGGAATTCCAAGGGGTTTCGGGATTCCAGCCTCCCCTGGGGGTGTTTTTGGGGATCCTGATCCCGGAATTCCCTTTCCCAGGTTTCCCGGAATTCCGGCTTTTCCGAGCCCGGCAGCCCCCGGAGCTCCCCCGTGCTCGGCTCCCGCCTCTCCACGGATCCGGTGGGGCTGGAAAATCCCGGGAAATCCTGGGAAAATCCGGGAAAACCCCGGGAATCCCCGCGGGGATCCCCCCCAGAGCCCTGCCCAGAGCTTGATCCCGGTTTTTTTTGTTGGGATAGGGATCAGGGAGACCCCAAATCATCGGCCCCGAGGAGGATTGTGAGCCTGGGAATGGCAGCAACGAGGTGAGAATTCCAGGAAAAGTGGGAACTGGGGAATTGGGAATTCCGGGGGGGGGGGGAGGGATTTCGAGGGGATTCCAGGGATTTTGGGAATTCCCATTTCTCCCTCTCTGTGTTCCCAGAGCGATTCCGTGTTCCAGGATTTGGGAATTCTCAAATCCCGCCCGGCCCATCTGGGAGTTTTCCTGAGGTTCCTCTTCTCCCAGGCAGATCCCACTCCTCTGGTAAGGAATTCCCAAAATTCCCGGGATTTCCTGACCCCCTGGGATCAGGAAGGTGCAGATATTTTGGGATTTCCTCAAAAATTCCCGGGATTTGCTGCTCCTCTGGTGCCATTCCCAATCCCTGGGCCCTTCCCAGAGCGTCCCTGCCCAGGGCTCCGGGTGGAGCAGAATTCCAGGGGTTTCCTCAGCATTCCGGGGGTTTCCTCAGAATTCCGGGCATTTCCTCAGAATTCCAGGGATTTCCTCAGCATCCCGGGGGTTTCCTCAGCATTCCAGGGATTTCCTCAGCATTCCCGGGGATTTCCTCAGAATTCCGGGGGTTTCCTCAGAATTCCAGGGATTTCCTCAGCATTCCGGGGGTTTCCTCAGCATCCCGGGGTTTCCTCAGAATTCCAGGGATTTCCTCAGCATTCCAGGGACTTCCTCAGCATTCTGGGGGTTTCCTCACCATTCCAGGGATTTCCTCAGAATTCCCAGGGGTTTCCTCAGCGTTCCCGGGGTTTCCTCAGCACTCCCGGGGTTTCCTCAGCATTCCAGGGATTTCCTCAGAATTCCCGGGGTTTCCTCAGCATTCCCGGGGTTTCCGGCCCCGGCATTCCCGGTTTTCCCGCAGCTCTTCCACCTGTGCTCCGAGGTTTGCTGCCAGCAGAGCCCCCGCGACAGCCGCGCCCTGGCCAGGGACATCTGGGGCGTCTTCCTGGACAGGGCCGCGGTGAGCCCGGACCCGGGATACGGCAGGGGGGGAATTCCAGGATACGGCAGGGGGGGAATCCCGGGATACGGCAGGGGGAATTCCGGGATACGGCAGGGGGGGATCCCGGGATACGGCAGGGGGGATCCCGGGATACGGCAGGGGGAATTCCCGGGATACGGCAGGGGGGGAATCCCGGGATACGGCAGGGGGGGAATCCCGGGATACGGCAGGGGGGAATTCCAGGATACAGGGGGGATTCCTGGGATTTTGGGGGGGGATCCCGGGATTCTGGAGGGGATTCCTGGGATTTTGGGGGGGTTCAAAGGCATTTCGGGAGGATTCAAAGGGATCTAGGGAGCATTTTCCAGGATGTTGAAGAATTTTGGGGCAATACCGAGGAACTTTGGGGAGGATTTATTCTGGGGATTTGGGAAGGATTTTCCGGGTTTTGGGGACGGATTTTCCCAGGATTTTGGGAGGATTTCCCAGGATTTTGGGAGGATTTCCCAGGATTTTGGGATGGATTTCCTGGGATTTTCAGAGGGTTTCCCAGGATTTTGGGAAGGATTTTCCCAGGATTTTGGGACGGATTTTCCCAGGATTTTGGGAGGATTTCCCAGGATTTTGGGATGGATTTCCTGGGATTTTTGGGATGCTTTTCCCAGGATTTTGGGATGGATTTTCCCAGGATTTTGGGATGGATTTTCCCAGATTTTTGGGATGGATTTTCTGGGATTTTGGGATGGATTTTCCCAGATTTTTGGGATGCTTTTCCCTCTCTTCCAGCCCCTGCGGGTGAAGCTGCCGGAGCAGCTCCTGGCTGAGATCGGTGAGTTCGGAATTCCGGGAATTTCCCCCGGGAGAAGGAGCCCAGGGCCGGGACTGGGAATTCCCAGACTTTTCCGGGAGCCTCAGTAGAGCTGGGAATCGGCTCCCGGAGCATTCCCAAATTCCCGGATTCCCCGGAACTGCCAGAGCTGCGCCTGCGGAACGGGGACGAGCTGCGGCCGGCGCTGCTGGAGGCGCAGGAATTGGTGATCCCAGAAATCCAGGAGCAGCTCCAGGACTACAGGTGGGAACCCCCCAGACCCCGGAAAATCCCAATTCCAGGAATTCCGGGAGCTCCCCGGCCCTTTTTGGGGCAGAACCTCAGGAGAACCCCGGATTTTGGGAGGTTTTGCGCCTCCCAATCCCGTTTTTTTTTTTTTTCTGCTCTTTCCCAGCAGAATCTGAGGAAAATCCCAAATTTGGGGAATTTCAGGAGTTCCCCATCCTCTTGTTTTTGGCTTTTCCCACACATCCAAGGGGAAAATCGGGAATTTCAGGAATTCCTTTCTTTCCTTATCCCACTTGTTTTGCTCTTCCCAGAGAACCAAGCAGAAAATCCCAAATTTTGGGAATTTTGGGACTTTCTGGGTGTCCTAATCCTGTTTTTTTAGCTTTTCCCAGAGAGCCAAGTGGGACATTCCAGACTTTGGGAATGTTGGGAATTCCGGGAGTTCCTGATCCCGTTTTTTTTTGGCTTTTCCCAGAGAGCCAAGCGGGACATCCCGAATTTCGGGAATGTTGGGAATTCCAGGAGTTCCCGATCCCATTTTTTTTTAGCTTTTCCTGGGGAGCCAATCGGGACATCCGGGATTTCGGGAACGCTGGGAATGCCGGCAGTTCCCGATCCCATTTTTTTTTAGCTTTTCCTGGGGAGCCAGTCGGGACATCCGGGATTTCGGGAATTTTGGGAATGCCGGCAGTTCCCGATCCCGTTTTTTTTTGGCTTTTCCCGGGGAGCCGAGCGGGGCGTCCGGGATTTCGGGAATTTTGGGAATGCCGGCAGTTCCCGATCCCGTTTTCCCCGGCCAGGACGAAGCGCACGCTGGGGCTGGGCAGCCTCTACGGGGAGAACGAGCTGCAGGAGCTGGAGCTGGGGAACGGCCCCCGGGAGAGCCCGGAACGGCGCGAGAGGGAGCGGCAGCTGGCGGAGAGGCAGCTGGGGCACCTCGGGGACATCCTGTGAGCGATGGGAGCATTGGGAATTCCTTATGGGATCGTTGGGAATTCACTATGGGATCAATGGGAGAGGCAGCTGGGGCACCTCAGGGACATCCTGTGAGCGTGGGGAATTCCTTATGGGATTGTTGGGAATTCACTATGGGATCATTCATTGGGATCATTGGGGTCATTGGGATCACTGGGAGAGGCAGCTGGGGCACCTCGGGGACATCCTGTGAGCGATGGGAGCATTGGGAATTCCTTATGGGATCGTTGGGAATTCCTTATGGGATCACTGGGAGAGGCAGCTGGGGCACCTCGGGGACATCCTGTGAGCGTGGGGAATGTTGGGAATTCCTTATGGGATCGTTGGGAATTCCTTATGGGATCATTGGGAGAGGCAGCTGGGGCGCCTCGGGGACATCCTGTGAGCATTGGGAATTCCTTATGGGATTGTTGGGAATTCACTATGGGATCATTCATTGGGATCACTGGGAGAGGCAGCTGGGGCACCTCGGGGACATCCTGTGAGTGTGGGGAATGTTGGGAATTCCTTATGGGAGCAATGGGAATTCACTATGGGATTGTTGGGAATTCCTTATGGGATCACTGGGATCACTGGGAGAGGCAGCTGGGGCACCTCGGGGACGTCCTGTGAGGGTTTGGGATTTGGGAATTCCTGATGGGATCACTGGGAATTGCTATGGGAATTGGGAATTCCTGGTGGGTTCCTCGGGAACTCCTGACGGGATTGGCGCCTCGGGGACATCCTGTGATAATTCGGGAATTCCTGATGGGATTCGGGGCTGCAGTGGGAATTTTGGGATTGGGAACGGGGATGTGGGATTGGGAATGGAAGAATCCAAGGAATTTCCTTTTCCCACAGCTCCAAGTACGAGGAGGAGCGGAGGTGAGCGGATCCAGTGGGAAAAATCCCCAGGAATTTGGGATATTCCCAGTTTTCCCTGTGGAATCTCTTTCCCCCCTTTTTCCCTTCCGTCTTTTCCCTCCATTCCCAGTTTTCCCCGTGGATCCTTGCCCCGGAATTCCCAATTTTCCCAGTTTTCCCAGCGGATCTGGGCCCCCGGGGATCCCGGGAATTCTGCCCGTCCCACCCTCTGGAATTCTCTCCCCCAGCTCCCCCATGGCCTTCGCCCTCAGCACCTTCATGGCCCACGCCGGGATCCGGCCCCGGGAGTTCCGGGAGTGCCGGGAATCCCGGGAATGCCGCAATCCCGGCGCCCCCGAGAAGCTCCCGGACAAGGACAAGTGGCTGCCCTTCTTCCCCAAGGCCAAAAAGGTGGGAATGGCCCGGGATTCCCGGGAATTCCCCGGAATTCCAGGGAGCAGCTCTGGGGGGAGAGCCCGGGGCACCGACCCGGGGCTTTCGGGGGGGATCCCGGGAATTTTCACCCAAATCCTGGGGATTTCAGACCTGAATCCTGGGATTTATTGACCCAAATCCTGGGATTTGGGGTTCAGGATGGGAAATTCGGGATTTGGGATGGGGATTGAGGATGGGGATTCGGGATTTGGGCTGGGGAGTTCCCGGGATTCCGAGCGATTCCAGGATTTTTTCCCAACAGAGCAGCAGCTCCAGGAAGGAGAAGGAGCAGAGGCAGAACCCGATCCTGAAATACATCGGGAAACCCCGGAGCTCCTCCCAGAGCAGTGAGTGAGCCCGGAATGCCGGGAAAATCCGGGAAAATCCGGGAAAATCCGGGAAAATCCCGGAAAATCCCGGGAACGGCCCGGGAACGGCCTGGCCCCGGCACGCCTGGGATTCCTGGGGATTTCCTGGGAAATTCTTGGGATTTTACAGGGATTTTCTTGAGATTTTTCTGGAATTTTCCAGGGATATTTTCCTGGGATTTTCCTGGAATTTTCTCAGCATTTTCCTTGGGATTTTCTTGGGAATATCCCAGGATTTTCTTGGGACTCTCCTTGGATTTTCCTGGGATTCTCCAGAGATTTTCCCAGCATTTTCCCTGGAATTCCCCAAATTCCCCTGGAATTCCCCGACCCCAGCCTCATTCCCGCATTCCCATCCCGTTTTTTTTTTCCGTTCTCATCCCATCAGCATTCCCGAATTCCCGGTTTTCCCCCGGGGATTTTGGGAATTCTGATGCCTCCTCTTTGTTTTCCAGCATTTCATGTCCCCCTGTCCCCTGCTGAAGGTAAAAATTCCCAATTTTTTGTTGCTTTTCCTTCATTTTTCTGTCATTGTTTTCCCTTGGTTTTGGGGTTTCTTCCCATTTTTTCTTCCCTGATGAAATTCCTGGGAGCTCTGGGGTTTGGGGGGGTTGGGATTTGGGAATTTGGGAATTTGGGATTTAGGAGGGAATTTGGGGGTTTAGGATGTAGGAAGGGAGCTCGGGTTTTAGGATGGGAAATTCAGAATTCAGGATCGGAAATCTGCGATTTGCGATGGGAATTTAAGATGGGAATTTTGGCATTTAGGATCAGGAATTCGGGATTTGGGAAGGGAATTTTGGGGATTTAGGATCAGGAATCCGGGATTTGGGCTGGGAAATTCAGGATTTAGGCTGGGAATTTTGGGATTCTAGGGTCAGGGATTCGGGATCCAGGGTCAGGAATTCAGGATCTAGGCTGGGAATTTCGGGATTTTAGGGTCAGGGATGTGGGATTTAGGCTGGGAATTTTGGGGATTTAGGATCAGGAATTCGGGCTTTAGGCAGGGAATTTCGGGATTTTGGGGTCAGGATTTTGGGATCCGGGATCAGGAATTCGGGCTTTAGGCAGGGAGTTCTGGGATTTTGGGGTCAGGATTTTGGGATCCGCGGTCAGGAGCTGCCGGTGTGGCGCCCCCAGCTCCCGGCGCTGCGTTTCCCAGCAGTGAGGCCGGGGAACGTGCGGACGATGATCCAGCACTTCGAGAACAGCCACGGGGAGCCCCCGGAGCCGGGCGGGGCCGAGCAGCGCCTGAGCACCGGCAGCGTCCCCGAGGAGCTGCTGGACCCCGGCAGGTGCGGCCGCCGCGGCCGGGACGGTTCCCAACAGCCCGGGGCTCTCCCCGCAGCTCCCGACAGCTCCCGACAGCTCCCGACAGCTCCCGACAGCTCCCGACAGCTCCCCAGGCCCACAGCTCCCCATAGCCCGGGGCTCCTCACAGCTCCCGACAGCTCCCATGGCCCACAGCTCCTCACAGTCCGGGGCTCTCCCCACAGCTCCCCACAGCTCCCATGGCCCACAGCTCCTCACAGCCCGGGGCTCTCCCCACAGCTCCCCACAGCCCGGGGCTCTCCCCACAGCTCCCGACAGCTCCCCAGGCCCACAGCTCCCCACAGCCCGGGGCTCTCCCCACAGCTCCCCACAGCCCGGGGCTCCCACAGCTCCTCACGGCCCGGGGCTCTCCCCACAGCTCCCCACAGCTCCCATGGCCCACAGCTCCTCACAGCCCGGGGCTCCTCACAGCTCCCGACAGCCCGGGGCTCTCCCCACAGCCCGGGGCTCCCACAGCTCCCCACAGCCCGGGGGTCCCACAGCTCCCCACAGCTCCCCACAGCCCGGGGCTCTCCCCACAGCCCGGGGCTCCCACAGCTCCCCACAGCTCCTCACAGCTCCCATGGCCCACAGCTCCCCACGGCCTGGGGCTCCCCAGACACCGGGGCTCCCACAGCTCCCCACGGCCCGGGGCTCCCATGGCCCACAGCTCTCCAGAGCTCCCCACAGTCCAGGGCCCCCACAGCTCCCCACAGCCTGGGGCTCTCCCCACAGCTCCCCACAGCCTGGGGCTCCCATGGCCCACAGCTCTCCAGAGCTCCCCACAGTCCAGGGCCCCCACAGCTCCCCACAGCCCAAGGCTCCCCACGGCCGGGGCTCTGCGCCCAGACACCGTGCCTGCCCCGAATCCCGGGATTTTTTGCCCCAATTCCCATTTCTTCCCCCGCATTTCCCCGCCGTGCAGCAGCTCCCGGTGCGAGGTGCGCCTGATTTCTCCCGTGAATCCCGGGATTTTTTGCCGTAATTCCCGGGTATTTTTTGCCGTAATTCCCGGGGATTTTTGCCGTAATTCCCGGGATTTTTTGCCCCAATTCCCATTTCTTCCCCCGCATTTCCCCGCCGTGCAGCAGCTCCCGGTGCGAGGTGCGCCTGGGCCGCTCGGAGTCGCTCAAGGGCCGGGAGGAGCTGCGGCGCTCGCGGCGCTCGGAGCTGGTGCCGCGCTCCCGCAGCGACGTGGACATGGACGCGGGCAGCGACACCCCCCGGCTGCACTCCGCCTCCTCCTCCGCCTCCAGCCTCTCCAACAGGTGGGCATCCCCCAAACCCCGCAATCCCCGCAATCCCCGGGCGCCCCGAGCCCCGGGTCTGCCGTGACGGGGCTCCGGGAACGGAGTACGGGGAGGTGGGAGCGTCGGGATCGGGGCAATTTGGGATTTCGGGGGGTTTTTGGGGAATTCTTACACCTCCGGACCCTCCAACAGGTGGGAAATCCTGGAATTCCCGGGGAGCCCAGCCCCAGGTTTTAGGGTTTGGGATGGAAATCTTGGAAAGGAAGGGAAATTGGGATTGGGGGAAGTTTGGGACTTGGGGTTTTTTGGGAAGGGCTTTGCAGCCTCTCCAGCAGGTGGGAATTCCCAGAAATCCTGGAATTGCTGGAATCCCAGATTTTGGAGTTTGGGACGGAAGTCTTGGAAAGGAGGGGAAATTGGGAGCGGGGGAAGTTTGGGATTTGGGGTTTTTGGGAATGGGATTTAGGGCGTTGGAAGGAGGGAGGGGTTTTTTTCCTTCAGGTCCCAAATTCCTGAAGGATCCATGGAAAAATCCATGGAATTAACAGGGTTTGGGGTTGAATCCCTGGATTTCGAGGGTGAGCTCACCAGGATTGGGGAAACCTTGGGATTTGGGCACACCCCAGGGGGATTTTTCCGTTCTTTTCCCAGATCCCTGGAAAACCCCACCCCCCCCTACACGCCAAAGATGGGGCGCAGGTGAGCGACCCCCCCTGGAATTCCCATTCCCACTTGGCCCATTTTTCCCTCTTCTTTCCCCATTTTTTCCCTCATTCTTTCTCCATTTTTTCCCTCATTCTTTCCCCATTTTTCCCTTTCTTTCCCCATTGTTTCCCTCATTCTTTCCCCATTTATCCCTCTTTTTTCCCTTTTCCCCAAAATTTCCTCCATTTTTCCCCCTTCTTTCCCCATTTCCCCCCAGTTTTCCCCCAAATTCCCCCCAAAATTTCCCCCCTTTTCCCCCAATTTTCCCCCCAAATTTCCCCCCTTTTCCCCCCAATCTTCTGCCCCTTTTCCCTCCCAAATTTCCCCATTTTCCCCATTTCCAGGAGCATGGATTCTCCCAGCCTGGGCTTCGGGGCCGACGCTTTCCTCCCGCACCTCCTGGAGGACGAGCAGGGCCCGGGCCCCGACCTGGAGGCGGATCCCGAATCCCAGAGCGCGCAGAATTCCCAAAGCTGCCAGGGCTGGCAGCAGCAGCAGCAGCAGCAGCAGCAGCAGAGCCCCAGCGGCGCCCAGAGCTGGCAGCACTCGGTGAGCCGGGAGCTGCTGGGCAGCCTCAGCCAGCGCGAGGTGGATCGGCAGGAGGTCATCAACGGTGCGGGAATGCCGGGGAATGGCGGGGATGGCGGGGAATGGCGGGAAATGCGGGAATGCCAGGGAATGCCAGGGAATGCCAGGGAATGCCAGGGAATGGCGGGAATGCCAGGGAATGGTGGGAATGGCGGGAATGGCGGGGAATGCCCGGGAATGGCGGGGATGCCAGGGAATGCCCGGGGAATGCCCGGGGAATGCGGGAATGCCAGGGAATGGCGGGGAATGCCGGGAATGGCGGGAATGCCAGGGAATGGCGGGAATGCCAGGGAAATGAGGGAATGGCGGGAATGCCGGGAAATGCCCGGGAATGGCGGGAAATGCGGGAATGCCAGGGAATGGCGGGAATGCCCGGGAAATGCCAGGGAATGGCGGGAATGGCGGGAATGCCAGGGAATGCCCGGGGAATGCCCGGGAAATGCGGGAATGCCAGGGAATGGCGGGAAATGCGGGAATGCCCGGGAAATGCTGGGGAATGCCAGGAATACCAGGGAATGCCCGGGAAATGCGGGAAATACCGGGAATGTGGGAATGTGGGAAATGCCGGGAAATGCGGGAATGCCGGGAATGCCGGGAAATGCGGGAATGTGGGAATGCCAGGAAATGTGGGGAATGCCGAGGAATGCGGGAATGCCCGGAAATGCAGGAAATGCGGGAATGTGGGAATGCCGGGCAATGCGGGAATGCAGGAATGCCCGGAAATGCAGGAAATGCGGGAATGCCTGGGGAATGCGGGAATGCCAGAGGCTGCTTCTGGGGGGAGCACTCCTGGGATCTGGGGGCTCATTCCCAGTTCCATGCTGGGTTTGGGGTCTGACTCCCGGGATCTGGGATCCCATTCCCGTTTTTTTTCCCAGGATTTGGGGCTGGGTTTGGGATTTTGGGTGTTGGGTTCTGCTCTGGGGGCTGCTTTCGGAATAGGACATCCCCAATGTCCCCTGTGCTGTCCCAGCTGTGTCCCCAATGTGTCCCCAATGTCCCCCCAGAGCTGTTTGTCACCGAGCTGTCCCAGCTGTGTCCCCAATGTCCCCAATGTCCCCCCAGAGCTGTTTGTCACCGAGCTGTCCCACCTGCGCATCCTGCGTGTTCTGGATTTGCTTTTCTTCCAACGCCTGCGCCGGGAGCAGCTCCTGAGCCGGGAGGAGCTGGGGCTGCTCTTCCCCAACCTGCCCGACCTCATCGACGTGCACAGTGAGAAAGCCCCAAAATCCTGAAATCCCAAATCCCTGAAATCCCGAATCCCTGAAATCCCAAAATCCTGAAATCCCAAATCCCCAAAATCCTGAGATCCCGAATCCCTGAAATCCCAAATCCCTGAAACCCCCAAATCCTGAAATTCCAAATCCCCAAAATCCTGAAATCCTGAAATCCCAAATCCCTGAAACCCCAAAATCCTGAAATCCCAAATCCCTGAAATCCCAAATCCCTGAAACCCCAAAATCCTGAAATCCCAAATCCCCAAAATCCCAAAATCCTGAAATCCCAAATCCCCAAAACCCTGAAATTCTAAATTTGCCTCCCTTTTCCCTCCTTTTCCCATCTTTTTTGCCTCCCCTCTTCCCATTCCTTTTCCACTTCTTCCCCTTTTTCCCCCCCTCCTTTTCCCATTCCTTTCTCTCTCTTTTCCCATGCTCCCCTCCCTTTTTCCATTCCTTTATCACTCGTTTCCCTCTTTTTCCCTCTTTTCCCCCTTTTCCCCCTTTCCCCCCTTTTCCCCCTTTTTTCCCCCCTTTTCCCCTTTTTTCCCCTTTTTCCCCCACTCCTTTTCCCTACTCTTTTCCCCCCTCCCTTTTCCCACTCCTTTCCCCATTCCCAGGCTCCCTGTGGGAATCCATGCGGCGGCTCCGGGAGGAGCAGGGTCCCATCATCGGCGACATCGGGGACCTGATGCTGGCCCGGGTAGGGCAGACCCCGGCCCTCCCTCCCTCCTGGGCCACGGAGCCGCGGGGGCGTTTGGGGAACCCCGGGGGCATTTGGGGAACCCTGATGGCGTTTGGGAACCCTGGGGGCGTTTGGGAACCCCGGGGGCGTTTGGGGAACCCTGGGGGCGTTTGGGGAACCCGAGGGCATTTGGGGAACCCTGGGGGCATTTGGGGAACCCCGGGGGCATTTGGGGAACCCTGGGGGCGTTTGGGGAACCCGGGGGCATTTGGGGAACCCCGGGGGCATTTGGGGAACCCTGGGGGCATTTGGGGAACCCTGGGGGCGTTTGGGGAACCCCGGGGGCGTTTGGGGAACCCCGGGGGCATTTGGGGAACCCTGGGGGCATTTGGGGAACCCTGGGGGCGTTTGGGAACCCGGGGGCGTTTGGGGAACCCTGGGGGCGTTTGGGGAACCCGGGGGCGTTTGGGGAACCCCGGGGGCGTTTGGGGAACCCCGGGGGTGTTTGGGGAACCCCAGGGGCATTTGGGGACACCAGGGGCATTTGGGGACACCAGGGGCGTTTGGGGAACCCTGGGGGCATTTGGGGAACCCCGGTGGTGTTTGGGGAACCGCGGGGGCATTTGGGGAACCCGGGGGCGTTTGGGGTACCCCGGGGGTGTTTGGGGAACCCCGGGGGCATTTGGGAACCCTGGGGGCATTTGGGGAACCCCGGTGGTGTTTGGGGAACCCAGGGTGCCAATCCCGGTTTCCCGGCGTTCCCAGTTCGAGGGCGCTGCCAAGGAGGAATTCCAGCGCGTGGCCGCCGCCTTCTGCTCCTCGCAGTCGATCGCGCTGGAGCTGATCCGCACCAAGCAGCGCAAGGAGAGCAGGTTCCAGCTCTTCATGCAGGTCCGGGCCCTCCCGAGGGAACTCCTGCCTCTTTTACCTTTTCCCACCTTTTTTACCTTTATCTCCACCTTTTGCTCCCCACTTCCAGCTCTTCATGCAGGTCTGGGACTTCCCAGAGGGAACTCCTGCCTTTTTTACCTTTTTCCCACCTTTTTTACCTTTATTTCCACCTTTCCTTCCCCACTTCCAGCTCTTCATGCAGGTCTGGGCCCTCCCGAGGGAACTCCTGCCTCTTTTACCTTTCCCCACCTTTTTTACCTTTATCTCCACCTTTTGCTCCCCACTTCCAGCTCTTCATGCAGGTCCGGGCCCTTCCTGAGGGAACTCCTGCCTCTTTTACCTTTTCCCACCTTTTTTACCTTTATCTCCACCTTTCCTTCCCCACTTCCAGCTCTTCATGCAGGTCTGGGACTTCCCAGAGGGAACTCCTGCCTCTTTTACCTTTTTCCCACCTTTTTTACCTTTATCTCCACCTTTTATTTCCCTTTCCCCCCTGCCCCTGATTTTTTCCCCATCTTCTCTTTCCCCATTTATTTCCCCCAGTTTTCCCTGCGGCGGGGTCAGGAATTCTGGGATTTGAGGATTTCCTTGGTTTGGCTCACTGAGGGTTTTGGGATTTGGGGAACCGGTGGGGTCGGGAACTTCGGGACTCGGGGAACCAATGGGGTCGGGAATTTCAGGATTTCAGGGTTCTGGAAACCAATGGGGTGAGGAATTCGGGGATTTGGGGAACCGGTGGGGTCAGGAACTCTGGGATTTGGGGAACCAGAGGGATCAGGAACTCTGGGATCTGAGGAACCGATGGGGTGAGGAATTTCAGGATTCCAGGATTTGGGGATTTGGGAAACCAGAGGGATCAAGAACTCTGGGATTTGGGGAAGCCATGGGGTGAGGAATTCCGGGATGTTGGGAAGAAGGGGGTTCTGGAATTCCCTGCAGGAGGCCGAGAGCAACCCGCAGTGCCGGCGGCTGCAGCTGAAGGATCTGCTGATCGCCGAGATGCAGCGCCTGACCAAGTACCCGCTGCTGCTGGAGAACGTCATCAAGTGCACCCCGGGTAGGGACGGAGCGCCCGGGGCCTTCCCCGCCAAACCCTGCCCACCCCTGCCCATCCCCGTTCACCCCCTGCCCACCCCTGTTCACCCCCTGCCCACCCCTGTTCACCCCCTGTTCACCCCCTGCCCACCCCTGTTCACCCCTGTCCACCCCCTGTTCATCCCCCGGTTGGCCCTGCAAATTCCATGGTTGGCCCTGCATTTTCCCTGGTTTGCCCTGTAAATTCCATGGTTTGCCCTGGATTTTCCATGGTTTGCCCTGTAAATTCCATGGTTTGCCCTGCATTTTCCCTGGTTTGCCCTGCTTTTCCCCACCATTTTTCCCTGGATCTTTCCATGGGTTTTTCCCGTTATCCCATGGGTTTTTCCCACCATTTTTCCCTGGATCTCTCCATGGGTTTTTCCCATTATCCCATGGGTTTTTCCCTGGATTTTCCCCATTTTTCCCCACCATTTTTCCCTGGATCTTTCCATGGGTTTTTCCTGTTATCCCATGGGTTTTTCCCTGGATTTCCCCCGTTCCCAGCGGGCTCCCTGGAGCAGGAGAAGCTGTGCCCATTACCACCCCCATTTTTCCCCTACTAATGCCCTTTTTTCCCCTGGATTTCTCCCTGGATTTTCCCCATTTTCCCCCATTATGCCATGGATTTTCCCCTGGATTTTCCCCTGGATTTCCCCCGTTATCCCATGGATTTTCCCCTGCATTTCCTGTTCCCAGGGGGCTCTGCAGAGCAGCAGAAGCTGCTCCGTGCCCGGGAGCAGAGCCGGGACGTGCTGCGGGCGGTGAACGAGGCCGTGCGCCGCGCCGAGAACCGGCAGCGCCTGCAGGAGCACCAGCGGCGCTTGGACACCTCGGCCCTGGAGAGGACCAGCAACCCCCTGGCCGCGGAATTCCGGGTACCCTGCCCGTTCTCCTGGGAAAACGGGGGCTCCTGGGGGCCCGGGGCTGCTGCTGCTGCGCCCAGACGGCCTTGGGGACCCGCGGGGTTTAAGGGAACCCCCATTGTTCCGTGGGAATCCCCATTTCCGCACCCTGCCCTTCCATGGGGAACAAACCCTGGCTTTTAAGGGAATCTCCCATTTTTCCATGGGAATCCTCATTTCCGCACCCTGCCCTTCCATGGGAATCCCCATTTCTGCATCCTGCCCTTCCATGGGGAACAAACCCTGGATTTTATGGGAATCCCCCATTTTTCCATGGGAATCCCCATTTCTGCACCCCGGCTTTCCATGGGGAACAAACCCTGGATTTTATGGGAATCTCCCATTTTTCCATGGGAATTCCCATTTCTGCATCCTGCCCTTCCATGGGAATCCCCATTTCCGCACCCTGGCTTTCCATGGGGAACAAACCCTGGATTTTAAGGGAATCTCCCATTTTTCCATGGGAATCCCCATTTCCGCATCCTGCCCTTCCATGGGGAACAAACCCTGGGTTTTATGGGAATCCCCCATTTTTCCATGGGAATCCCCCATTTTTCCATGGGAATCCCCATTTCCGCACCCCGGCTTTCCCTGGAGAACCCCTGAGTTTTATAGGAATCCCTTGGTTTTCCATGGGAATCCCCCGATTTTCCATGGGAATCCCTTGGTTTTTCCCCTTTTCCCATGAATCCCAGCCCCAGTGGAAAAATGACACGGGAAAAAAGCAATTGTTGGGGTTTTTTCCCCTGAATTTTGGGGTGTTCTCCATAGATTTTGGGGCGTTTCCCATGGATTTGGAGTGATTCTCTGGATTTTGGGGTGTTTCCCATGGATTTTGGGGTGTTTCCCGTGGATTTTGGGGCGTTTCCCATGGGTTTTTGGGTGTTTCCCGTGGATTTTGGGGTATTTCCGTGGGTTTTTGGGCGTTTCCCATGGGTTTTGGTCCTGCAGAACCTGGACCTGACCTCGCACCGGATGATCCACGAGGGACCCCTGGCCTGGAGAGTGGGCAAGGACAAGAGCGTGGGTACGGACTGGGGGGAACTGGGAGGGACTGGGATGGCCTGGGATCCAAAAATCCCAAAAATTTCCCCCAAGAACTGAAAAAAAAAAAAAAATCACTAAAATATCACAAAAAAAAAATCCCCACAAATCACAAAAAAATCCCCAAAAATCACAAAAAAGTCCCCAAAAATTAAAAAAAAATATTCTCCAAAAACTGAAAAAACATCACTAAAATATCACAAAAAAAAAATCCCCCCCCAAAAAAACCCCAAAATACCCCAAAATAAAAAAAAATCCTCCAAAAAGTGAAAAAAAAATCACAAAAAATTCTCTCCCCCAAAAAAATCCCCAAAAAAGCCCCAAAAATTAAAAAATAAAACATCCCCCAAGAAACCCCCAAAAATTAAAAAAAAAAATCTCCAAAAATAAAAAAAAATCCCCCAAAACCCCCAAAAAATTCCCCAAAAATCTCAAAAAAAAATCCTCAAAAAATCCCCCAAAACCCCCCAAAAATCCCCAAAAATCCAAATAAAATCCCCAAAAAATCCCCCAAAACCCACAAAAAAATCCCCAAAAATCTCAAAAAAATCCCCAAAAAAATCCCCAAAAATCCAAATAAAATCCCCAAAAAATCCCCCAAAACCCCCCAAAAAAATCCCCCAAAACCCCCCCAAAAAATCCCCAAAAATCTCAAAAAAATCCCCCAAAAAATCCCCAAAAATCCAAATAAAATCCCCAAAAATCCCCCAAAATCCGCCCGCATGCCCGACCCGCCGTGGATGCCGCAGAGCTGCACGTGCTGCTGCTGGAGGAGCTGCTGGTGCTGCTGCAGCGCCAGGACGAGCGCTGGCTGCTCAAGTGCCACAGCCGGGGCGGCCTGGGCGGCGCCGCCGACACCAAGCAGAGCTTCAGCCCCGTGCTCAAGCTGAGCTCGCTGCTCGTGCGCTCCGTGGCCACAGGTGGGAGCGGGAAATACGGGAATTCCGGGAATTCTGGGAATTCTGGGAGTGAAATGGGGGAAAACGGGGGTTTCGTGTGAAAAAATGGGGGTTTTGTGTAAAAAAATGGGGGTTTTGTGTAAAAAAATGGGGGTTTTGTGTAAAAAAATGGGGTTTTTCGGGAGGGAAATGGGGCCTCAGCCCTGTCATCAGCTCACTGCTCTGTGGGCAGGGAAAATCCCAGAACTCCGCGAATTTTGGACGGAATTTTGGGAATTCTGCAGGTTTTCAGGGAGGAAATGGGGGTTTTGTGTAAAAAAGGAGGGGTCTGGGGGGAAATGGGGGTTCAGCCCTGTCCTGGAGCTCAGCTCCTGCTCATCTGCTCCATGGCCATAGGTAACCCTGGAATTCCGGGAATTCTGGGGAACTGTGGGGCTGGGAATGGGAGGAATTTTGGGAATTTTGGGGGGCTGGGAATGGGAGGAATTTTGGGAACGGGGGGGCTGGGAATGGGAGGAGTTTTGGGAGTTTTGGGGGGCCATGAATGGGAGGAATTTTGGGCATTCTTATCTCTCCCCCCAGACAAGCGCGCCCTGTTCATCATCTGCACCTCAGAGCTGGGACCCCAAATCTACGAGCTGGTGGCACTGACGTCCTCGGAGAAGAACACGTGAGGGGAAATCCTGGAACGCTCCCTGGGATGAGGGGGGGATCCCCGGGCAGGGCCGGGGCTCCCAGCTGGAATTCCCGTGCGTGATTCCCGCCTGGAATTGCAGGTGGATGCAGCTGCTGGAGCAGGCAGTGCAAGGGGCCACCAGGAGCCTCCCGGGGCCACCGAAACAGGGACAGAGCGAGGGCAGCGGGAACGGAGCCGCCAGGTGGGAAAATGGGAATGGCGGGGATGGATGGGAATGGGAATGATGGGAATGGCGGGGATGGATGGGAATGGGAATGATGGGGATGGTGGGGATAATGGGAATGGTGGGGATGGATGGTGGGAATGGTGGGATAACGGGAATGATGGGGATGATGGGGATGGTGGGAAGATTGGGAGTGGGATAATGTGAATAATGGGGATAATGGGAATCAGAATGGGGATGAGGATGGGAATGACAATGGCAATGGCAATGGGAATGAGGATGGCAATGGGATTGGGTTGGGAATGGGATGGAGCCCAGGCGGTTCCTGGTGTCCCCAGAGGGTCCCTGGGGTGGGGGCTCGGGGCTGCCTGGCCCTGGCCCTGTCCCATTCCCATTCCCGTTCCCGTTCCCGTTCCCATACCCAGCCTGCTGCTGCCGGACCCCGCCATGTCCCCGGAGCTGGCGCGAGACACCGAGCCCGAGGATTGCTCCTCAGGTACTGCTGGGGCTGTCCCTGTCCCTGTCCCAGAGCTGGCAGTGATTGACCCCTGTCCCTGTCCCTGTCCCTGTCCCTGTCCTGTCCCTGTCCCTGTCCCTGTCCTGTCCCTGTCCCACAGCTGGCAGTGACCGACCCCTGTCCCTGTCCCTGTCCCTGTCCCAGAGCTGGCAGTGATTGACCCCTGTCCCTGCTGTCCCTGTCCCTGTCCCTGTCCCACAGGTGGCAGTGATTGACCCCTGTCCCTGTCCCTGTTCCTGTCCCTGTCCCAGAGCTGGCAGTGATTGACCCCTGTCCCTGTCCCTGTCCCTGTCCCAGAGCTGGCAGTGATTGACCCCTGTCCCTGTCCCTGTCCCTGTCCCTGTCCCTGTCCCAGAGCTGGCAGTGACTGACCCCTGTCCCTGCTGTCCCTGTCCCTGTCCCAGAGCTGGCAGTGATTGACCCCTGTCCCTGCTGTCCCTGTCCCTGTCCCTGTCCCTGTCCCAGAGCTGGTAGTGACCCCTGTCCCTGCTGTCCCTGTCCCTGTCCCACAGGTGGCAGTGACCCCGAGCCCTCGGGCCGGGCCCGGCCGCTGCAGGAGCTGCTGGAGGAGCCGCGAGGGGCCCGGGACGGGGCCGGGGATGGGGATGGGGATGGGGACAGGGATGGGGACAGCGACCCCGACCTGGGGGACCCCAACCCTGACCCCGACCCCGGGGACCCCGGCCCCGCCCGGGGGGACCCCGACCCCATCCCGGGGGGTCCCGACCCCGCCCCGGGAGCCCCCAAATGCCCCGGGAGCGCTGGAGTGCTGGAGGCAGCGCTGGAGGACGGTGAGAAATGCCAAAATCCCAAATTCCCCCAGCGTCCTTCCTCATTCCCTGCGGAAACCCCAAATCCCCCAGTTCCTCTGGTTCCTGGGAAATCCCAAATTCCCAACTGTCCTTCCTCTGTTTCCTTGGGAAATCCCAAATTCCCCAACTGTCCTTCCTCCATCCCCTCCGGAAACCCCAAATCCCCCTTTTTCCTCCCTCTGTTCCCTGGGGAAAATCCCAAATTCCCCATTTTTCCTTCCTCCATTCCACTTGGGAAACCCCAAATCCCATTTTTCCCTCCCCGCTCCCAGTGGAGACCCTGCGGCTCCTGATTGTCCAGAGGCTCCGGCCGGGCCGGGATCCCGACCCCGAGGACGGACAGACCCCCACGGCCGGAGCGGCCGGAGCGGCCTCGGGACAGGGCAGTGACCCCCGGGGCTCCGGCCGGGAATTCCCAGTGTCCAGCCAGGAATTCCCAGTGTCCAGCCAGGAATTCCCAATGTCCAGCCAGGACTCGACCTCGTCCGGCCGGGATTCCGGGATGTCCAGCTGGGAATTCCCAGGGTCCGGCCGGGAATTCCCAGTGTCCAGCCAGGATTCTGGGATGTCCAGTCAGGAGTTCCCGGTGTCCAGCCAGGACTCGGCCACGTCCGGCTGGGAATTCCCGGGGTCCGGTCAGGAAGGGCCGGAGGGGCTGGAGCCCAACGGGATCCGAATCAACCGGAAAGGTAAAGGGGGATTTGGGGGAAATTGGGGCAGGAATTTGTGTGGGATTTGGGGGAAATTGGGGCAGGAATTTGGGGTGAGAATTGGGGGAGATTTGGGGGAAATTGGGGCAGGAATTTGGGGTGAGAATTGGGGGAGATTTGGGGGAAATTGGGGCAGGAATTTGTGTGGGATTTGGGGGAAATTGGGGCAGGAATTGGGGGTGAGAATTGGGGGAGATTTGGGGGAAATTGGGGCAGGAATTTGTGTGGGATTTGGGGGAAATTGTGGCAGGAATTTGGGGGGATTTTTGGCAGGAATTTGGGGGTAATTGGGGCAGGAATTTGTGTGGGATTTGGGAGGGACTGGGGCAGGAATTTGGGGTGAGAATCGGGGGGAATTGGGGCAGGGATTTGGGGTGATTGGGGCAGGAATTTTTGTGGGATTTGGGGGGATTTGGGGCAGGAATTGGAGTGAGAATTGGGGTGGATTCGGGGTAGGATTGGGAGAATTTTGGGAGATTTGGGGTGGGATTTGTGGGGCAATCGATGGGAATTCCCTGCAGTGCCTGATGGGATCCCTGCTGGGATTTGGGGCCGCGTTCCAGGATTTGGGGTCTCGTTCCCTGTCCCTCTCTGGGATTTGGGGTCTCATTCCCTGCTCCTTTTTGGGGTTTGGGGTCTCATTCCCAGCCCTTTTCCCAGATTTGGGGTCTCATTCCCTGGGTGCTGATTTCGGGTTCGTGATTTCGGGTTCTGGGTTTCGGTGCTGATTTTTGGGTGTTGATTTCAGGGTGTTCATTTGGGGTGCTGATTCTGGGGTGCTGATTTTGGGGTTCTTATTTGGGGCGCTGATATTGAGATTTTGATTTTGGGGTTCTGATTTTGGGGTTCTGATTTTGGGGTTTTGATTTTGGGGTGCTGATTTAGGGGTTCTGATTTTGGGATTTTGATTTTGGATTTTGATTTTGGGTGCTGATTTTGGGATTTTGATTTTGGGTGCTGATTTTGGGGTTCTGATTTGGGTCTTGGTGCTGGTGCCAATTTTGGGGTGCTGCTTTTGGGTGCCAATTTTGGGTCCCAGCTTTGGGTGCTGGGTGCTAATTTTGGGTGCTGATTAATTTTGGGTGCTGATTTGGGGTTCTGGGTGCTGATCAGTTTTGGGTGCTGATTTTGGGGTGCTAATGAATTTCGGGTTCTGATGAATTTTGGGTTCTAATTTCGGGTTCTGAACACTAATTTTGGTATTTTGGGGTGCTTCTTTCTGGTGCTGGGCGCTAATTAATTTGGGTTGCTAATTCTGGGTGCTAATTAACTTCGGGTGCCGATTTTGGGGTGCTGGGTGCTAATTAGGGGCGCTAATTAACTTCGGGGTGCTGATTTCGGGTGCCAGTTAATTTTGGGTGCTAATTGGGGGTGCTAATGAACTAATTGAGGTGCTGATGAGCTAATTGGGTGCTAATTAACCAATTGGGTGCTAATTACCGCATTCCGGTGGTGGGCGCTCCCCCTTCCCCTCCCGCCCCCCCTTTTTCGGGGGCCCAGCCCAGGAGGAGGGGCCGGAGGAGGCCACGCCCCTGCGCGGCTGCAGCCAATCAGAGCCCGAGCTGCGGGAAGGAGGCGGAGCCAGCGCCGAGGGTAACCGGCCCCTCCCCCCACCCCAAAAACCCCGAAAGGGCCCCAAAAACCCAAAAAGGGCCACCAGAATCACAAAAGGGACACCAAAAACCCAAAACGGGCCACAAAAACCCAAATGAGCCACCAGAATCACAAAAGGGCTACCAAAAACCCAAAACGGGCCACAAAAACCCAAATGAGCCACCAAAAACCCAAAAAGGGCCACCAGAATCACAAAAGGGACACCAAAAACCCAAAACGGGCCACAAAAACCCAAAACGGGCCACAAAAACCCAAATGAGCCACCAGAATCACAAAAGGGCTACCAAAAACCCAAAAAGATCCACAAAAAGCCCAGAGAGGGCCCCCAAAAAACATTTGGGGCCACCAAAAACCCAAAAAGTGCCACCAAAAACTCTTTGGGGGCACCAAAAACCCCTTCAGGGCCACCAGAAATCCTCTGGGGCCACCAAATCCTCCCCCGGGGCCACCAAAAGTCCCCTTGGGGACACCAAATGTCCCCTTGGGGACACCAGAATCTCCAGAAGGGCCATCAGAAACACCCTCGGGGGCCACCAGGAGCCCTTGTGGGGCCACCCCGTGTCCCCTGGTGTCCCCTGGTGTCCCCTGATGTCCCCTGTCCCTCCTGCAGGGAATTTCTTCTACCTGAGCCTCCCCACGGGACCCCCCCGGCCAGGAGGGGACACCGGGGACACCCCTGGGGACACCGGGGACAGCTCTGGGGACATCAGGGACACGCAAGGGGACACGGAGCTGATCCTGGGGACCCTGGAGAAGCTGAGGGGGAAACTGCTGAGCCTCAGGGTGAGTGACAGCGATGGGGACACTGGGGACAGCAATGGGGACAGCAATGGGGACACTGGGGACAGCAATGGGGACAGCAATGGGGACAGCAATGGGGACACTGGGGACAGCAATGGGGACAGCAATGGGGACTGCTGAGCGTCAGGGTGAGTGACAGCGATGGGGACAGCAATGGGGACAGCAATGGGGACAGCAGTGGGGACACTGGGGACACTGGGGACACTGGGGACATCATTGGGGACAGCAATGGGGACTGCTAAGCCTCAGGGTGAGTGACAGCGATGGGGACACTGGGGACAGCAATGGGGACAGCAATGGGGACAGCAATGGGGACACTGGGGACAGCAATGGGGACAGCAATGGGGACAGCAATGGGGACACTGGGGACAGCAATGGGGACAGCAATGGGGACTGCTGAGCCTCAGGGTGAGTGACAGCAATGGGGACACTGGGGACAGCAATGGGGACATCATTGGGGACAGCAATGGGGACTGCTGAGCCTCAGGGTGAGTGACAGCGATGGGGACAGCGATGGGGACACTGGGGACAGCAATGGGGACAGCAATGGGGACAGCAGTGGGGACAGCAATGGGGACAGCAATGGGGACAGCAGTGGGGACACTGGGGACACTGGGGACATCATTGGGGACAGCAATGGGGACTGCTAAGCCTCAGGGTGAGTGACAGCAATGGGGACACTGGGGACAGCAATGGGGACACTGGGGACATCATTGGGGACATCACTGGGGACATCAATGGGAACTGCTGAGCCTCAGGGTGAGACTGGGGACACTGGGGACAGCAATGGGGACACTGGGGACAGCAATGGGGACAGCAATGGGGACAGCAATGGGGACTGCTGAGCCTCAGGGTGAGACTGGGGACACTGGGGACAGCAATGGGGACAGGGTGACATCACTGGGGACACGGATGGGAGGATGGGGACGTTTAGGGGGTCCTGGAATGGGGACATGGGGGGACACTGGGGTGTCCCAGCTGTCCCCAGCTGTCCCTGTCCCCGCAGGCCATGGAAGCCGCTCACCAGCAGCTGCTGCGCTCCCTGCGGGGTGGCCATGCCAGCGTCCCCAGTGTCCCCAGCACCGTCCCCAGCGTCCCCAGCAGCGTCCCCAGCGTCCCCCCCGGGCGGGCCCCGCCGCCCCCCAGCCCCCAGCGCTCGCCGCAGGCCCCGCGGGGACACGGGGGACACGGGGGACACGGGGGACACGGTGGCACTGCCGCCCCCGGCGCAGGTGAGAGCCCCCGGGGCACCTGCAGTGTCCCCTCCCTGTGCCCTTGCCCACAGCACCATGATTGCCCCGGTAATTTCCCACTTCCCCCATTAATTTTCCCATTATTTCCCCCGTTAATTTCCTATTATTCCCATTATTCCCCCATTATTCCCCCATTAATTTCCCATTTCCCCCATTATTTCCCCCATTATTTCCCCCATTCATTTCCCATTTCCCCCATTATTTCCCCCATTAATTTCCCATTTCCCCCATTATTCCCCCATTATTTCCCCTATTAATTTCCCATTTCCCCCATTATTTCCCCCATTATTTCCCCCATTAATTTCCCACTTCCCCCATTATTTCCCCCATTCATTTCCCATTTCCCCCATTATTTCCCCCATTATTCCCCCCATTCATTTCCCATTTCCCCCATTATTTCCCCCATTATTCCCCCCATTCATTTCCCATTTCCCCCATTATTTCCCCCATTATTTCCCCCATTCATTTCCCATTTCCCCCATTATTTCCCCCATTATTTCCCCCATTATTTCCCCCATTCATTTCCCATTTCCCCCATTATTTCCCCCATTATTTCCCCCTTTCTCTTGCAGGCTCCGACGCCCCCGCCCACCTTTAACCCGGAGGGGGGGGATGGGCTGGAATTTCCCTCCCCTCCCCCAAACCCCCGGAAGATTTTCCAGGGAATTCCGGCCGGGAATTCCCCCCGGACGGCCGGACAGACGGACAAATGCACTTTGTTGGGAATTCCCCCTTTTCCCCCCAAAATCCCCTATAAATATGTACGTACTGCCCCCCCCGCTGTAAATACCCCCGGGTGTCCCCCCGTCCCCTCCCGGTGACAATCGGGGGTGACACGGTGACAATCGGGGGGTGGCACCCCCGCAGTCCCGGGATCCCCCCCAAAACCCAGGTTTGCCCCCAGAATCCCGGATTTGCCCCAAATCCCGGGTTTTGCCCCCAGATCCCGGGTCCAATATAAATATTATAAATACAGAGCCCGGGGGGCGCTGGAAGCTGGGAAGGATCCCCGGGTCTGGAGTCCTTTCTTGTGGGATTTGGGGTTTTTTTTATGGGATTTGGGGTTTTTTATGGGATTGGGTTTTTTTTATGGGATTTGGGGGTTCTTTTTCCGTGGGGGAGGGGGGGGGATTTATGGGGAGTTTTTGGGAGGGGTCCCAAATCCTGGGGTGGGGATTTGGGATTGGGGGTGTAGAATTTGGGAATTTGAGGTTCGGGATTTGGGGTCCTGGAGGGGTTTGGGATCGGGGTTTGGGAATTTCGGGATCTGGATTCTCCCCAGGGATTTGGGAATTCCGGGATCCAGCCCCGCTGGGGCTGCGATGTCCCCAAATGTCCCTGGAGGCGGAGGGGAATGTGACACTGTCCCCAGGGTGTGTCACACTGTCCTAAAGGGGTGTGACGTGTCCCCAGGGTGTGTCACTGTCCCCAGGGTGTGTCACACTGTCCCCAGGGTGTGACACTGTCCCCAGGGTGTGTCACACTGTCCCCAGGGGTGTCACTGTCCCCAGGGGTGTCCCACTGTCCCCAGGGTGTGTCCCTGTCCCCAGGGGTGTCACAGCCCGGCCGGTGACAATGCTCCGGTTTATTTACAAGCTGGCAGCGGGAGGTGGCACTGTCACCATCCCTGTCCCTGCAGCCCCAAACGGGGACAAGGAGGGGACACCAGGACACCTCCCCAAAGTCCCCGTGTCCCCTCGGGGTCCTGGCAGCGAGGAGCGGTGGTGACACCTGCTGGTGGCACATCCCGGTGTCACATCCCAGTGGCACCTGCTGGTGGCACCTCCGAGCTCAGTTCTGGTGGCACCTCCCGGGTCACATCCCGGGTGTCTTCAGTGTCACGTCCTGGGTGTCCCCAGTGTCCCCACAGCTGTCACAAGGTGCAGATCTCATCCTGGGTGTCCCCGATGTCCCATTCCAATGTCCCATTCCAGTGTCCCCAGTGTCCCCACAGCTGTCACAAGGTGAAGATCTCGTCCTCGCTGTCCCTGAGCGCGGCCGCCCGCGGGGTCCTGGTGAGAGGTCGGGGTCCCAGCCGGGCCCCCCGAGGGGACGCGGGGCCGGGGCCGCCCCCGCCCGGCCCGGGGCTGTGGGGACACCGGGGACAGGCGGTGACACCCGGGACAGCCGGGCGGGCGCCACCACACCCCAGTGCTCCACAAGGTTCCCTCCCTTTTAGCTCCGGTTCACCCCAGTCTTCTCCCAAATTTTTCCCCCAAATTTTCCCCGATTTTCTCCCAGTATCATCCCAAATTTCCCCCCAATTTTATCCTAATTTTCCCCCAGATTTTGCCCCCAATTTTCTCCCAGTTTCACCCCAATTTTCCCCTCAATTTTTTTCCACATTTTTTTCCTGATTTTTCCCAGATTTTCCCCCCCAGTTTGCCACGGATTTTTCCCAGATTTCCCCCCCCCGTTTGCCCCATTTTTTTCCTGATTTTTCCCAGATTTTTCCCCCCCAGTTTTCCCCAGTTCCCACCTGGAGCTCGGGCCCTGCAGCCGCTGCGCCGCCGCCTCCTTGCAGCGCCCGATCTCGGCGTCCAAGCGCCGCAGGAAATCCGAGGCCGAGAGGTCGCGCCGGGAGGGGCCGGGGGTGTCCCCGGGGCTGTCCCCGCCGGTGTCCCCGGGAATGTCCCCGGCAATGTCCCCGCCGGTGTCCCCGGGGCTGTCGCGCTGTCCCGGGATGAGCAGCGTGGCTCTCAGGAAGATGCTGTCCGAGGAGTAGAGGCGGTTGGCGCGCTGGATCTGCTCCATCTGCGGGATGGGACCGGGATGGGACCGGGACAGAACGGGGACAGAGCGGGGACAGAGCGGGGACAGGGATGGAACGGGACCAGTACAGGGACAGGGACAGGGATGGGGACAGGGATAAGGACACGGACCAGGATGGGCAGGCGAACCGAACCGGGCCAGGACGGGCCCTAGATGACCCCTGGGGACCCCCAGGGCCTTCCCTGTTCCCGGTGTCCCCCCGGTGTCCCCCGGGGCCGCTCACCGTCACCCCGTAGCGCAGCGCCAGCCCCTGCAGGGTGTCCCCGGGCTGCAGGCGGTGCTCCCGCGGGGCTGCCCCGGCTCCGCCGCTCCCCGCCATGGCCCGCCCGGGGCTCCCGGCCCGGGGCTCCCGCCCGGGGCTCCCGGCCCGGCCCCGCCGCTCACGAGGAGCGCTCGGCCCCGGGCCCCGCCGAACCGGCGCGGCCTCGCGGCCCCTCCTGGGAGTTGTAGTTCCGCCGGGCCGTCTCCGCCGCCATTCCCACGGAAGCTCCCCACGCTCGAACTACAGCTCCCATCAAGCCGCGGGGGTCGCGCTGAGCGCTCGCTGATTGGTGGTTCCCCCGCCGGCTGTCCCCTGGGAAGCGCTACCCGGAAGCGGCGGTGGCGGTTGCCATGGAGACCGCGGCCTAGCGGGGCCCGCCATGTCCTTTAAGCGCGACGAGAGCGACCCGGGGCCGCTCGGGGCGCTGCAGGTGGGGCCGGCACCCCCCAGGACCCCTCCCCGGGCACCCCTCGGGCACCCCTGGCACCGCCAGGCCCAGCCCCGGCCTCCCCCGCCAAGCCCGGCCTCACCCCCGGGCCGCGGCCTGAGCCCCGAGGGTCCCCGAGGCCTTCCCTGGGTCTCCCCGAGGCCTTCTCTGGGTCCCCCTTTGTCCCCTCGATGCCCCCAACCCTTCCCTCTGTCCCTTCGTGTCCCTCTCCCTCCCCGGGGTGTCCCCAACCCTTTCCTGAACCCCCCGGGACCCCCAACCCTTCCCTGGGTCCCTTTGTGTCCCCTCAGTGCCCTCGAGTCCCCCAGGTCCCTCCCCGGCCCCACTTTGTCCCGTTAGCTCTCCCCAGGGCTGTCCAGTTTAGGGACAGTTTAGGGACAGTTTGGGGCCGGTTTGGGGGCAGTTTGGGGATGATTTAGCTGGGGACAGTCTGGGGACAGTTTGGGGATGGTTTGGGGACAGTCTGGAGACAGTTTAGGGACAGTTTGGGGACAGTCTGGGGACAGTTTGGGGATGGTTTTGGGACAGTCTGGGGACAGTTTGGGGATGGTTTGGGTGGGGACAGTCTGGGGACAGTCTGGGAACAGTTTAGGGACAGTTTGGGGACAGTGTGGTGCCGGGGGTGACCGTGGTGGCCCCGTGTCCCCAGAGGCGCCGCGTGGCTGAGCTGCTGGCCAGCGCCATCCCCGAGGACGAGGCGCTGCTGCTGCGCGATGGCAGGTGAGGCTCCCCCGCTGTCCCCGCTGTCCCCGCTGTCCCCAGTGTCCCTGAGCGTCCCTGCTGTCCCCAGGCTGGCGTGCTCGCTCTGTCCCCAGCGCCCCGTGTGTGACACTCTGCAGACGCTGCTGCTGCACCGCGCGGGCAGGAAGCACCTGGACAGTGAGTGGGGGTGGCCCTGCCACCTGGCCCTGTGTCACCTGGCCCTGTGTCACCCGTCCCTGTGTCACCTGTGCTGTCCCCTCACCCTGTCCCCCTGTCCCTGTCCCCTCATGGTGTCCCTGCCTGTCCCTTTCCCCCTGTCCCCCTGTCCCTGTCCCCTCACCCTGTCCCCATGTCCATGTCCCCGTCCCTGTCCCCCTGTCCCTGTCCCCTCATGGTGTCCCTGCCTGTCCCCTTCCCCCTGTCCCCCTGTCCCTGTCCCCTCACCCTGTCCCCATGTCCCCTGTCCATGTCCCTGTCCCCGGGCCGTGTCCCCTCACGGTGTCCCCGTCCCCTTGCCCTGTCTCTGTCCTCCTGTCCCACTCACGGTGTCCCTGTCCCCTGTCCCAGTCCCCTGTCCCTGTCCCCTCACTGTCCCCTCACTGTCCCAGACCTGCTCCGTTCCTTCGGGCGGCCCCGCTGGCCCCAGGTGACCCCGCAGGGACCCCAGGTGACCCCGCAGGAGGCCCCGGGCGGGGGCCCAGGTGTGCAGGTGGGTGTGGCCTGGCTGGGCGTGGCCCCAAGGCTGTGACACCAAATGGGCGTGGCCTCTGTGGGTGTGTCCCTGGGAGGGCGTGGTCCCTGAAGGTTGGATTAATGTGGGTGTGGTTAAATGTGGGTGTGTCCTGGGAGGGCGTGGTCCCTGTGGGTGTGGCTTGATGTGGGTGTGGGTCAATGTGGGTGTGGTCTACTTGGGTGTGTCCCTGGGAGGGTGTGGTCTCTGTGGGTGTGGTACAATATGGGCGTGGTCTCCAAGGGGGGGTTGTGGTGGTCCTATGGTGGGGCTGTGTGTGGTTTCCATGGGGGCGTGGCCTCTGGGCATGTGCTAAGTGGGCACGGCCTGGTTGGATGTGATGTGTGTGGGCGTGTCTTGGTGGGCGTGGCCTCGGGCGGGTGTGGCTGTGATGGGCACGGCTCAGGTGGGCGTGGGCTTGGGTGCACGTGGCCTTATGTGGGTGTGGCCTGAGGTGGGCGTGTCTCAGTGGGCGTGTCCAGCAGGCCCCGCTGCTGGCCCGGACGCGCCGCCTGGCCCGGAGCGCTCTGCTGAGAACGGCCCCGTACAACAGCTGCTGCAGGAGAGACAGGTGAGGGACCGGGAAAATGGGAAATGATGGGGAAGGATGGGAAGAAAACAGGAGCAGATGGGAAAGGAGCCCAGGAATACCAGGAAAAATCAGGAACAAACAGGAAAGGCTGGGAAAGGGCCCCAGGGACACCGGGGAAAGTTCTGGGGTTCCCAGGGAAGGGAACGTTCTGGGATTCACCCCCTCTCTCCTCCCCCTGCCAGGTCCAAGGGCAGCAGCTCCCGGGCCGGGATCCCCGGGACGATCCCAAAAAATTCCCAGACGCCGCCAGAGCCGAACCCCGGGAATGCCGGGAATGCCGGGAATGCCGGGAATGCCGAGACCCCCGGCCCCGCACACCGAGAGGGTGAGTGAGGCCCCGCCCGCCCGTTCCAGGGGATTTCCCGGGAGTTCCCCATTCCCGGGATTCCCAGCAGCCCCTCCCGCGCTCCCCCAGGTGCCCCCAAGGACGGGAAGCGGGGAAGGAAAGGAAATTCCCGGAGTTCCGAGGAAGGAAATTCCCAATGTCCCGAGGGGCCGAGCCCGGAGCGGCTGCGGATCCTGCGGCACCACCTGCACCTGCGCAGGTGAGTCGGGAGGTGGGAGTTCCGGGAAAAATCCCAAAAAATCCCCCCAAAACTCCCCCAAAATATCCCCAAAATATCCAGAAAAATTCCCGAAATTCCCCAAAGTCCCAGAAAATCCCCCAACCCCGTTTCCTGTGTTCCAGCCGGGGCTGGCTCCAGGATCCCGCTGGGAATTGGGTGAAGGACGGGAACGCCGAGTTCGACTCCGACGAGGAGGAGCCGCCACCACTGCCACCAGCCTGACGTCCCCAAGTGTCCCCAAGTGTCCCCAGCGCCCCAGGAATAAAGTGGGAATTTTTTGGGACATTTTTCCACCATTTTTCCACTTTATTCCCAGCGGTTCCTGAGCTCGGGGTGGGCATGGGGGGATTTTTAGGATTTCTTCTGTTGGCGACCTGGGGGGAGAGAAAAGGGGGGGTCAGGGTAAAGTCCCAGCCCTGGTGACACTTGGGGACATTCAGGAGCTCCCTCCAAGGTGGGCTCAGCTCTGGCACCCCCGGGTGACACCTGGGGACACTCACGGAGCTCTGGGAGCCCCGGGTGACACCTGGGGACACTCACGGAGCTCTGGGAGCCCCGGGTGACACCTGGGAACCCTGGGGACACTCACGGAGCTCTGGCACCCCCGGGTGACACCTGGGGACACTCACGGAGCTCTGGGACCCTGGGGTGACACCTGGGGACACTCACGGAGCTCTGGGACCCCTGGGTGACACCTGGGGACACTCACGGAGCTCTGGGGCCCCCGGGTGACACCTGGGGACACTCACGGAGCTCTGGGAGCCCCGGGTGACACCTGGGGACACTCACGGAGCTCTGGGGCCCCCGGGTGACACCTGGGGACACTCACGGAGCTCGTTGTTGCGGGTGAGGGCGGCGGCGGCGCGCGCCCGCGGGCCCTGCAGGGTGAAGGTGTAGCCGAACCTCAGCAGGGAGGGACACTGCTCCAGGGTGGCTGCCATGGCCATCTCCACCGTGTCCCCCAGGCGCTGGCACTGCGGGGACATCATTGGGGACATCATTGGGGACACGGTCAGAGTCACCGTCACAGCCCCATCTCCACCGTGTCCCCCAGGCGCTGGCACTGCAGGGTTGGAGACAGTCAGGGCATTGTCACCTCCCCTGCTGTCCCCGCTGTCCCTGTCCCTATTGCTGTCCCTGTCCCTGCTGTCCCCGCTGTCCCTGTCCCCGCTGTCCCTGTCCCTGCTGTCCCCGCTGTCCCTGTCCCTGCTGTCCCTATTGCTGTCCCTGTCCCTGTCCCCGCTGTCCCTGTCCCCGCTGTCACCTGGTTGTCCCTGTCCCCACTGTCCCTGTCCCCACTGTCCCTGTCCCTGTCCCCGCTGTCCCTGTCCCCGCTGTCACCTGGTTGTCCCTGTCCCCACTGTCCCTGTCCCCGCTGTCCTCGCTGTCCCTGTCCCCGCTGTCACCTGGTTGTCCAGGCGGATCTCGCTCAGCGAGGGGCAGCGCCCGATGGCCGCCAGCAGCCGCAGCATCCCCGCGCTGGTGATGAAGTTGGACTCGAGGTTGAGGCTCTGCAGGCTCTGGTTCTGCTCCAGCATCTCGGCCACCGCCTGGGGACACCCCGGTGGCACCACAGTGGCACCACAGTGGCACCATGGGGACACCGTCCTTGGTGTCCCCGGGATGGGTGGACAGGCACAGGGGGGACCCGTGCAGGGACATCTGGGGACACGTGGGGGGGACACGTGGGGACTCACGTTGGCCACCAGGTCGTTGCTGCGCGTGGCCACCAGGCTGAGGCTGCGCACGTGGGTGTTGGTCTTGATGGCCTGGCAGATGGCCTCGAGCGTGGGGACAGGGATGTCCTGGGGACAGCCGGGGACACTTGGGGTCACCACAGGGCTGGGGATGTCCCCCAGGACCCGGGGTCACCCAGGGGCCGGGGTGGCACCTTGGGGACCCCCCTTCACCCACCCTGGGGCTTGCACAGGCGCCCCTGGGGACACGCTGGGGACACTTTGGGGGCCCGTTGGGGGCGGTGTCACCTTGATGTTGTTGAGGTTGACCTCGTGCAGCTCGGGGTCGTTGTCCTGCAGCCGCCGCAGCGTCTCGGCCACGTCCGTGGGGTTCGGGGGCTCGTCCGGCACCGGGCGGTACCGGTCCGGCTGCACCACGCCTGGGACAGCGTGGGGACAGCGTGGGGACATGGGGACAGCATGGGGATGGGGCTCAGGGACACACGAGTTTGGTCCCCAAATACTGCCCCAACCACCCCGTAGAGGCACTTGTCCCCTGTCCCCTGTCCCCATGTCCCCTGTGTCACTCGCTGTTGATGCTCTGTCCCCCTGTCCCCATGTCCCCTGTGTCACTCACTGTTGATCCCCTGTCCCCATGTCCCCTGTGTCACTCACTGTTGATGCCCTGTCCCCATGTCCCTGTCCCCTGTGTCACTCACTGTTGATGCCCTGTCGCCATGTCCCTGTGTCCCCTGTGTCACTCACTGTTGATGTCCTGTCCCCATGTCCCTGTGTCCCCTGTGTCACTCACTGTTGATGCCCTCGGTGTTGCAGATGTTCCCGCTGCAGATGGCGTCGTAGTACTGCTTGTTACTCATCAGCGTATACATGCCCAGGATGGCTGCGGGGACACACGGTGACACTGGGGACATTGGGGTCACAGGGGGACACAGGGCCCCCGTGTCCCCCCGGGGAGGTGGCACCGGGAGCCAGAGGTGGGGTCGGAGCTGCTTTAACTGAGGGGACACAGAGGGTGAGGGGGGACATGGGTGACATTGTGGGACAAAGCGTGTGACACTGGGGTGTGTGTGACACAGACACAGGGGTGACAGGGTTGTCTGTGACACTCAGGTGTGTGGCAGTGACACTGTGACACCGTGTGACACTCAGGTGTGTGGCAGTGACGCAAGGACAGGTGTGCCATGCTGGCCTCGTGCTCGGTGTCCCTCCCCAGGTGACACTGACACCGTGTGACACTCAGGTGTGTGCAGTGACACCGTGACACGTGTGACACTCAGGTGTGTGCAGTGACACCGTGACACGTGTGGCACAGCCCTTGGGGACAGCGTTACCCTCGGCCGAGGCCCTTCCTGGTGCTGCTCCCGGCCCCGCGGGGATCCCGGCCTGTGCAGAGCCCATCCCATGGAAATCCCACAGAAATCCCACAGAAATCCCACGGAAATCCATGGAAATCCAGTGGAAATCCAGTGGAAATCCCTGGAAATCCATGGAAATCCAGTGGAAATCCAGTGGAAATCCCACAGAAATCCCACGGAAATCCATGGAAATCCCGGGAAATCCCCATCCTTTACAAATCCCACCCCCATTCCAACCCCATCCATGTCCTCATTCCCATCCCATTTCGAATCCCAATCCCAATCCCGCTGTCCCCTCTGTCCCCATGCACCGGTGATGTTGCACATCTCGGCCTCATTCCTGATCCCATTCCTGATCCCATTCCTGATCCCATTCCCACAGTCCCCGCTGTCCCCGCTGTCCCCGCTGTCCCCGCTGTCCCCACGCACCGGCGATGTCGCACATCTCGGCCTCGGTGGCGTTGGCCAGCGCCTCCTCCAGCTCCGGCTCCAGCGTCACCTGCTCCTCCCGCGGCAGCGCCGGCGCCGCCGCCTTGGGGACAAACGGCTTCCCTGGGGACAGGGGACCAGGCATGGGGACATGGGGACAAACGGCTTCCCTGGGGACAGGGGGACACCGGGCATGGGGACATGGGGACAAACGGCTTCCCTGGGGACAGGGGGACACCGGGCATGGGGACATGGGGACAAACGGCTTCCCTGGGGACAGGGACAGGGACATGGGGACATGGGGACAGTCGGCTTCCCTGGGGACAGGGGCACGGGACAAGCGGCTTCAGGTGGCATCGTGGGGGTGGCCTCATTGAGGCTGGCACTGCTGTCACAGGGTTGTGACCATCCCGGGGCTGGCACTGCTGTCCCTGGGGGTGACACTGCCAGGGCTGGTGGCCGTGCCCGGGGCTGGCGGGGGCCCAGCTCGCCCAGGACACCTGAGCCGCTGGCGAGGCCGAGCTAAATATAAAATACACCCGAGCCTGGGGGCCCGGGCCCCTCCGTGTCCCCTCCGTGTCCCCTCTGTGGCCCCTCCGTGTCCCCAGGCTGTCCCCAGGCTGTCCCCAGGCTGTCCCCGCTGTCCCCAGACCTTTTTTCTCGCCGGTGAAGGGCACGAGGTCCTGGCGCTCCTCGGCCTCCAGCGCCTGCCGCTCCAGGTGCTGCAGGAGCGCGTCCCGGTCCAGGGGGCCCGTGGGGCTCTTGTGGGTCTGATCGCGCTGGCGCAGCCCCGCGGGCAGCAGCACGTTCTGGGGACAGCGCCCGTGTCACCGCTGCCCATGTCACCACCACCCATGTCACCGCTGCCCGTGGCACCGCTGCCCATGTCACCACCACCCATGTCACCGCTGCCCGTGGCACCGCCCGTGTGGCACCGCCACCTGTGTGGCACCGCCGCCCGTGTCACCACCGCCCGTGTGGCACCACTGCCCGTGTGGCACTGCCCGTGTCACCACCGCCCGTGTGTCACCGCCGCCCGTGTGTCACCACCACCCATGTCACCACCGCCCGTGTGTCACCGCCCGTCCCCCGCGCCCACCTCGGGGTCCATCTCGGCCAGCTCGGCGTCCAGCTGCGCCAGCTCCTCCGGGGACAGCTCCTGCAGGATCTTGTCCTCGTCGATGTCGCGGTACTTCTCCAGCTCCTGCCGGTACGGCGTCATGGCCGCGGGGACCTGGGGACACGGGGGGACACGGGGGGACAGCGGGGTGGCACCGCTGGGCACAGCCGGGGGGACACGGCGGGACCTGGCCGTGCCACCCTCTGCGGGGACAGCGCGGGGGACACCGAGCACGCGCCAGAAGCTGTCGCCAGCCTTTGTCACCTGCCAGGGTCACATCCCGCTCGGTGTCAGCAGCCACGAACCGCGAGTCCCCGAGTGTCCCCGCGGGGGGTGGGGACGCACCTGCCCCGCCCCGCCCCCCTCGGAGCGTGGGAATCTTTGGGAAGCGGCTCCGGGATCCCCAAATTCCCGGGGACAGCGCGGGGACAGCGCGGGGACAGCGCGGGGACAGCGCGGGGACAGCGGGGCCGTACCTGGGGCCGATCCCGAGCGCCGGGGCTGAACCCGCGGCCGGTCCCGAGGCCCGGGGGGGATCCCAAAGCGGATCCTGAAGCCGCTCCCAAAAGCCGGGGCCGATCCCGGAGCCCCGGGGCCGATCCCAAAGGCGATCCCAAAAGCCGGGGCCGATCCCAAAGCTCTGGGGCCGCGCGGGGCATGAGATCAGCGCTTTATTCGGGCCGGGAGGGGCGGATCCGCGTCCCGGCCCTTATCGGGAGCGGAGGGGCCCCGCCCCGGCCCGCGGGGCCCGCCGACCCCAAAACCCGCCGGGGGCAGAGGCAGAGCGGATCCTTCCCCGATCCTACAAACCCGCAAAGCTCCGGCCCCAAAAACCGCCAGGAGAAAAGGGGGACACGGGGAAAGGTGAGGGGGGCAGGGATCCTTCCCAAATCCCATAAACCCCACAAAGCTCGAGGCGGGCTTGGCCCTACAAGCCCCGAATTCGGGGGGTGAAGGGGGTCTGGACACCCCCAAATGGGGTTTGGGGGAGATGGGAATGTTCTGTAGGTTCTTCTGGAAAAAGGAATCCCATAAACTTTATTTTAGGCTTTTCTGGAGAAGGGAATCCCATGTTATTGTAGGGAAATAATGGGTTCATGAACCTTGTTTGTTGTAGGATTTCTTGGAAAAATGGCTCCCACCCTATATTTTTTGTAGGATTTCTGGAAAAGGGTTCTGCAAACCTCTTTATTAATTGTAGGATTTCCTGCGAAAAGGGGCTCCCACCACCCCACACAAACCAACCCCCAAATCAACTTTATTCCCTCATCCAACACCCCTGGTGAACAACGACCCCAGAAAAACCATCACTCAAACGGGTGACCCCATATCCCTAAACCCCAAACCCCAACAGCCCAGCACCCCAAAATCCCGGGATTTCAGGCACTGCCAACACTTGGAAAGGAGCCCCTCACCAAAACCATGACAGCTGCCAGTCCCAGCACCCCAAACCTCAATCTGTGGTGTCGGGCGCTGGGGACGCTCCGTCTGATGATGATTTTCTGCTGTGGTGGGCAGGATGCAGAGTCCAGAGGCTCCCACATCCCAGGACCCCAAACCCCAAACCACAAACCCCAAATCCCAGCTCTCAGGCACTGGGGACGCTCTGTTTGATGACGATTTTCTGCAGTTTTAGGAACGTTCCCAAATCCCCTCTCCCGTCTTTCAGGCACTGGGGACGCTCTGTTTGATGATGATTTTCTGCAGCTGTAGGAACGTTCCCAAATCCCCAATCCCCTCTCTCAGGCACTGGGGACGCTCTGTTTGATGACGATTTTCTGCAGTTTTACGAAGAACACTCCCACACCCCAAACCCCAAACCCCAAATCCCAAATCCCAGCTCTCAGGCACTGGGCACGCTCTGTTTGATGATGATTTTCTGCAGCTTTAGGAACGTTCCCAAATCCCCAATCCCCTCTCTCAGGCACTGGGGACGCTCTGTTTGATGACGATTTTCTGCAGCTTTAGGAACGTTCCCAAATCCCCTCTCCCGTCTCTCAGGCACTGGGCACGCTCTGTTTGATGACGATTTTCTGCCGGCCGGGCCGCGCCCCGGTGCCGTCCCCGGCCCCTGCGGTGCCCGCGGCGGCGGCGGCGGCGGCGGCGCTGGGCAGCCCGTGCGCCGTCACGTACTTGCGGTAGGCCTCGCGGATGATGCGGAAGGCGCGGGCGTTGGCGTAGGGGATGTCGGTGATGGGGTCGCGGTACAGGGCGGGCTTGTGCGTCACCGGGCACAGCTCCCGCACCGGCAGCCGCGGCGCCCGCGCCCGGGGGAAGCAGCGCTCGAAGGTGGCGTCGTCGCTGAAGGAGATGAACGTGCGCGAGCACTTGCCCGGCGACGGCGGCCGCGCCTCGGGGTCCAGCCTGGAACGGCAGCGGGGACGGGGCTGGGCAGGGCCTCCCCCGGGCGTGCACAGGGGGCGCTAAAGGGCGCCGGCGGGGAGCTCGGGGTGGCCAAAAAGGGGGATTCCAAAGGGGTCTGGGGCCTCAAAAGTGAGGGTCCAACGGGGGATTTGGGATGGCCAGGATGGTGCCCAAAAACTGCGACCTCCAAGGGATCCGGGGCCTCAAAACGTGCAGCTCCAATGGGGGATTTAGGGTTTGTGGTGGTGCCCAAAAACTGCGAATCCCATGGGATTTGGGGCCTCAAAAACTGCGACTCCAAAGCAGGATTTGGGATTTGGGGTGTTGCCCAAGAACTGTGACTCTCATGGGATTTGGGGCCTCAAAAACTGCGACTCCAAGTGGGATTTGGGGCTGCCAAGGTGGAGCTCAAAACCTGCTTTTCCCATGGATTACAGGGTCCCAAAACCTGCTTTTCCCATGGGATGAGGAGGTTCCAAGGTGAGAGCCCCAGGTCGGGATTCAGTGCCCAAATCCACCCCCCAGAACCGGAATTTGGGATCTGGGAGCTCTGAGGGGCTGCCCAGCCCCTGTGGGGCAGCTCCAGGCTGGGATTTGGGGTTCTGGGGGCACTCACCCCTCGACGTCCACGGGGTCATCGCGGCCGGGCTCGGGCAGGAGGGGCATGGTCAGGGACCAGTACCGGATCACGGGGCCCACGATCTTCCTCTTCTTCTGCACCTGCTTCTTCTTGTCCGCCTCCAGCCGCTCGTAGTTCTCTGGGGGCGGGAATGGGGGCAGGAACGGGGGCAGGAACAGCTCAGCCTGGCTCGGGTACCTTACAGCGCTGCCAGGTCTGGTCCTGGGATCCCTGTGCCATTCCCAGTATCCCAATCCCATCCCCTCACCCAGGGAGCGCAGGTTGATCCCCTCGGTGATCTTGGCCCTGTCCCAGCCCCATTCCCATTCCCAGTGTCCCATTCCCATTCCCAGGGTCCATCCCCTCACCCAGGGAGCGCAGGTTGATCTCCTCGGTGATCTTGGCCTCCTCCAGCAGCTCCTCCTGGGTCAGGGGCCGCTCGTAGCTCGTCCCTCCCTTCTTCCTCTTGGACTGCACCTGGCGCTCCTGGAGCCGCAGGAACGTCTGCCGGGTGTGCTCCGTGGTGGACTGGCGCATGTGCTTCCTGCCTGGAGAGACAGGGATCAGCCACGGATCACCCAGAGATCCCCAGGACCCCTCATTCCCAACCGCTGGGGAACCAGGAGCTCCCCCAGAGGATGCCATTTCCAGCTGGGATCACCAAGACAGACCCTGCTCCCATCCCACCCCATTCCCCCCTCACTCACTGTCTCCCCCGTCCTCCTGCAGCTCCAGGGGTGTGGATTTCACCTCCCGGCTCCTCTGGGAGCCTCCCCGCGGCCCCTCGGCCTTCTTGGCCCGCAGGCTCTTGAGCGGCTCCTGCAGGGGAGGGAGGACAGAAACCAGCGGGGGATGAGGGCCCGGGAGCGCCGGGATCTCCATGGAAAACCCCAGGAAGGGCTCGGTACCCCCCGGAACAGCTCAGTGCCCCCGGGAAGGGCTCGGGATTGGGGGGATTTCCCGGAAAACCCCGGGAAGGGCTCGGGATTGGGGGGATTTCCCGGAAAACCCCGGGAAGGGCTCGGTACCCGGTAGGCCTTGGTGAGCACGCGGCGGCGCCGCCGGGGCTCGGCCTCGTCCTGCTCCGAGCCCGGCTCGTCGCCCTCGTCGATGTCGAAGTCGGAGTCCACCTCGTCATCGCTGTCAGAGTGGTCCCCGCGGTACTCGTCATCGCCGGACTCCTGGGGTAAACATCGGGAATGTTGGGAATGCCGAGAATGTGGGATCGGGAATATCGCCAATATGGGAATGTTGGGAATGTTGGGAATACGGGAACAGGGGATTGGGAACCGTGGAATCCCACGCAGGGATGCCCGCAGTGCTCATTGTGCCCAAACTCCGGTGGGACACAGGGAGGGGTCTCCCTGGATCCCCGGGAACCCGTTATCCCGGGATTTATCCTGGAATCCCCCATTATCCCGGGATTTATCCCGGGATTTATCCCGGAATCCCCCGTTATCCCGGGATTTATCCCGGACTCCCCCGTTATCCCGGGATCCCACAGAGATGGAGCACCCGGAGGTCCCCAAACGCTCCTCCCGGGACATCCCCCATCCCCCGGACATGCCCGTTCCCCGCACACCCCCCGGCCCCCCTCACGCCCCGCTCCCCTCACGCTTCCCGCCTCCCGCCGCCCCGCTCCGAGCGCCGGGCCCGCTCCCGCCGCGCCTCCCGCCGTGCCCGCCGCGCCCCCCGGCGCTGCGCTCGCCTCGTTGAAGCCGCCGTAGGTGGTCTGGTAGAACTCGTCCTCCTCCTCGGCCTGCAGCAGCCCCGAGAGGCGATTCCCGGCCGTGCGCCGCGGGGCGCGGCCCTCCGCCAGGCTCATCTCGGCGCTCGGCCCGCCCGCCTGCCGGGACCGCGCGGGGAGACACAGCGAGCGCCGAGCGATCGATGGGCGGGGGCAGAGACAGCGACACCGCGTGGGGACGGCGGGAACTGCGGGTGACGACATTGTGCTCGGGAGTGACGTCATTGTGCTCGGGGTGACGGCATTGTGTTTGGGTGACGTCATTAGGGATGGGGGGGGATTTTTGGATTTTTGGTTCGGGTGAAATAACCGTGATTTTGGGAAAAAAAATTTTGGGGTTTCTGCAGGGAAAAACGGGGATTTTAGAGCGAAAAATGGGGAATTTTTGGGGGACTTTCTGGAGGCTTTTGGGGTTTTTGGGGGTTTTTGGGGGTTTTTGGGGGGTTTTGGGGAGGTTCCCAGTGTGTGGGGTGACGTCATGGGGCGCGTGCGAGGAGTTGTGCGTGCTCTCTGACGTCACAGGGCGGGTGTGTGAGCTGTGATGTCATGCATCAGAATGTGGGCACTCTATGATGTCATGGGGTGTCAGGGGTGTGCAGGGGCTCTGTGACGTCATGGGTTGTCGGGGCAGGGTTGTGGCTCTGTGATGTCATAGGGCAGAGGCATCTATGCAGCAGTCAGCAGTGTGACATCACAGGATGGGGATGAGTGTGTGTGCTCTGTGACGTAACCGGATAAGGACATGTGTGCTCCCATGACGTCACTTATTTGGGGTGTGGTGAATAAAGGTGACGTCATTTAATGGTGTGCTCAATCTGCTCGTGTGACGTCACTCCGCCTCACCCTCCGCCAGTCACGTGACACCGCGGGGCCCAATCCGAGCGGGGGGAGGCGGAGCCGGTGCCGGAGCCGCGCATGCGCTATGCGGGCCCGCCCGCGTGGCCCCCGCTGCCCCCATCGCCCGCGGCCGCGTGGGGCGCGCCGGGAGGGGCGGGGCTGAGCGCTGAAAGGGCGTGGTTTAGCACAGAATGGGGCGCGGCCACGCGCGATTGGTGGGGCTGAGCATGGAGGGGGCGGGGTGGAATCAGAAGAGGCGCGGCTTAGCCGTGAGGAGGGGGTGGAGCCGTGCATGAAAGAGGCGGGGTTGAAACGCGGGTGGGCGTGCCTTTGCCCACGTGAGCAATGCCAATATGCGGAGAGGGCGCGGTTTATTCCCAAAGGGGCGTGGTTGTGTGGGCGGGGGCGTGGCCGGGCGTGGCGGGCGGGGGCGGGCTGGGGGGGGGGGGGGGGGCGCAGCGCGCGCTCCAAGATGGCGGCGGCGGCGGCGGGGCCCGAGTCCGGCGGCAGCAGCGGCAGCAGCGGCGGCCTCGGCGGTACCGGCCGGGAGCGGGCCCGGGAGCGGCGCCGGGGGGCTCGGGCAGGGCCCGGGGGGCGCGGCCGGGGGCGCCGGGGGGGCTGGGGGCGTGAGGGGCTGAGGGGGCTCTGGGGGCGTGAGGGGAATGGGGCGATCTTGGCGGAACTGGGGGGCTATCAGGGAGATTATGGGGTTTATGAGGGGGATTTGGGGGTTATGAGGTGTATTTGGGGGGGTTATGAGGGCTCTGGGGGCGTGAAGGGCTGAAGGGGCAGCGTGAGGGTGAGGGGGCTCTGGGGGCGTGAGGGGAATGGGGGGATCTGGGGGGTTATGACGGGAATTTAGGGGCTGTGGGGGGATTATGGGGGTTATGAGGGGGATATGGGGGTTGTGAGAAAGATTATGGGGGTTAGGGGGAATTTAGGGGGCAGTGAGGGGGATTTGGGGGGTTTTGAGGGGGATTATCGGGGGTTGTGAGAAAGATTATGGGGGTTAGGGGGATTTTGGGGTTATTAGGGGGATTTTGGGGGGCTACGAGAAGGATTATGGGGGTTATGACGGGAATTTAGGGGGCTGTGAGGGGGATTTGGGGGGTTTTGAGGGGGATTATGGGGGTTAGGGGGATTTGGGGGTTATTAGGGGGATTTTGGGGGGTTTTGAGAGGAATTGCGGGGGCTCTGAGGGGTCTCAGGGGTGCGGGTTTTTTGTGGGGTCTTTGGGGGTTTTGGATGAGTTTAGGGCTGGGAGACTCAGGGGGTTTGGGGGATTCTTTTGGGGTGTAGAAGTTTGGGGATCATGGGGATTTTTGGGGTCTTTAGGGTTTTTTGGGGAGTGTGGAACTCTGGGGCTGAGTGGGATTTTTGGGGTCTTTATGGGGTTATTTTGGGGGTGGGGTGTGGGGGACTCTTTTGGGGAGGGGATTTGGAGCTTCCTGGGGGAATTTTGGGGCGTTTGGAGCTTCCTGGGGGAATTTTGGGGCGTTTGGAGCTTCCTGGGGGTGTCTGAGGTGCCATGGGGGGAGTCCAGACCCAACTTTTCCCTGGAAAAACCAAATTCCGAGTTTCCCTTTCTCTACAAAACACCTGGGAGCGGACGGGGGTGGGATCTGAGAGGCCCAGAATTCCCAAAAATAAAAACTAAAAGCTGGGGAGCGGGGCGGGGAGGGAGCAGTTTGTCGGTGCCAGGGAAATCCGATTCCCGTTCCCGTCCGGTGACTCACAGGGGGTGGGAACGGCTCGCGGGGATCCCAAAACCCCAGAAAAATCCCAAAAGGAGCCGGGGATCGAGCAGCAAAGCCTCCAAAACCCCAGAAAAATCCAAAAAACAGCCGGGGATCGGGCAGCAAAACCTCCCAAAAGCCCAGAAAAATCCCGAAAGGAGCCGGGATGGGGCAGCAGAGCCTCCAAAACCCCAAAAAGAGCCGGGATGGGGCAGCAGAGCCTCCAAAACCCCAGAAAAAGCCCAAAAGAGCCGGGATGGGGCAGCAGAGCCTCCAAAAACCCCAGAAAAATCCCAAAAGAGCCGGGATGGGGCAGCAGAGCCTCCAAAAACCCCAGAAAAATCCCGAAAGGAGCCGGGATGGGGCAGCAGAGCAGCAAAGCCGCGGGATTTGTTCGGGCCAGCGGGGACGGGAGCAGGGGAAGGGTGAAAGGGTGAAAGGGTTAGGGTTAGGGGAAATGGGGAATTGCCGCCTCGGAGGCGTTTTTGGGGACAAACCCGCCAGGTCTGGGGCTCTCAACACCGGGATTTTTCCTTTTCCTGGTTTTCCCTGGACCTGGCAGGGTTGCTGGGAGAATCCAGCCCTTCATCCCGGTTTTTTCTCGGCTCCCAGTCACGTTTTCACGTTAAGTTTTGGGCTGGAGTCTATAAAAATTCCATCTGGGAAGGATTTTTTTGCTCCTTGCTTTTCCCTGGACGGATTTAAGGCCTGATCCCTGATTTTCTGCCTCTTTATCCGTGGGGTTTTTTTGGGAATTTGGGGCCAGAAGCCCCGGGAGAGCAGCGTGTGTGGGTGGGATAATTCGGGTTTGCGTTGTGTAGGATTTTTCTCTGGTTTTGTGGGATTTTTTCCCTGCTTTCCTGGTATTTTTCTGCGGTTTTACTCTGCTTTGTGGAATTGATCCTCTCTGAGTGTGGATTTTCCTTTCTCTTGGCAGGATCCAACACCTTCAAGAAGTCCCTGACTCCTGAGGTGAGTTCCAGGCTGGAAAAATCCCAGATTTCAGGAGCTTTTCCTGCTCCTTTTCTTCCTTTTCCTGCTCCTTTTCCAAGCCTGCCTTGACCCTGGGCAGCTCCTCCCGTGGGGATTTTGGGAATTTCTCCTTCCCAAGGGAATTCCTGCTCCAAAACCCGAATCTATCCTGGAACCACCCCCAGAATCCCTGGAAAAATTCAATTTAACAGCTCCTGGGTGAACCCTTGGCTCCCTGGGCCAGGAATCGCTGGATTGGGATTTGCAGCTTTCCCAAAATTCCCCCTAAAACGTTGCAGTTACTGTGGGAAAAGCCCAGCCCAGCTCTGTTTGCATTCCAGGAATGAACCCCAAACTTTTCCAGGTGGTTTTGGGTGGGAAAAAATCCTTTAAAAATTTGAATTTTCCAATTTTTTTTTTTCTCTCTTTCCATTTTTTCCTTTTTCCAAGATGCCGGGAGGATCCCAGACCATCCGGAAAGGCCACAGAGGAGTGGATTCCACAGGGGAAACCACCTACAAAAAGGTGAATTCCCACTTCTTTTCCCTTCTCCCAAGGAGTTTTGCCCTGTGGGATCGCTGTGGGAATGGGAGGAGATTCCGTAGAAATGAAGGAAAAAAGGGAATTTTCTGGGGCTTTTCCCCCCATTTTAATTCTCATCCAATGCCCCTCCCCAGTGAATTTCTATTCCCATTGAATTCCTTTCATTCCCATTGGATCCTTGCAGTTCCCGTTCCCATTGGATTTCTGTTCCCATTCCCCCTGCGCTCCAGCCATTCCCAGCCCCGTTCCCAGCTGGAATTCCCCTTCCCACCCCCATTCCCATTCCCGCTGCAATGCTTGTTTCCCACATTCCCATTCCCAGCCCCATTCCCACTGTAAGCCCCTGTTCTCCGCTGTAATTCCCATTTCTCCTGTAATTCCCATTCTCATTCCCCTTCCCATTCCCGCTGTAATTCCCAGTCTCGTTCCCTTTCCCATTCCTGCTGTAATTCCCATTCCTGCTGTAATTCCCATTCTCATTCCTGTTCCCATTCCCACTGTAATTCCCATTCCTGCTGTAATTCCCAGTCTCGTTCCCTTTCCCATTCCTGCTGTAATTCCCATTTCCGTTCCCACTGTAATTCCCATTCCCATTCCCACTCTAACCCCATTTCCCCTGTTCCCCCATTCCCATTCCCACTCTAACTCCGTGTCCCCCATGTCCCCCGTGTCCCCATTCCCGCTCTGACCCAGTGTCCCCATTCCTGTCCCCATTCCCGTTCCCATTCCCGTTCTAACCCCCCGTGTCCCCGTGTCCCCATTCCTGCTGTAACCTGGTGTCCCCGTGTCCCCGTTCCCGCTGTAACCCATGTCCCCATTCCCATTCCCGCTGTAACCGCGTGTCCCTGTTCCCGCTCTAACCCCGTGTCCCCGTGTCCCCGTGTCCCTGTTCCCGCTGTAACCCGTGTCCCCGTGTCCCCATTCCCGTTCCCGCTGTAACCCGTGTCCCCGTTCCCACTCTAACCCGGTGTCCCTGTGTCCCCGTTCCCACTGTAACCCCGTGTCCCGGTGTCCCCGTGTCCCGGTGTCCCCGTGTCCCCGTTCCCGCTGTAACCCGTGTCCCCATGTCCCCGTGTCCCCGTTCCCGCTCTAACCCCGTGTCCCCGTTCCCGCTCTAACCCCGTGTCCCGCTGTAACCCCGTGTCCCCGTGTCCCCGTTCCCGCTGTAACCCCATGTCCCCATTCCCATTCCCGCTGTAACCCCGTGTCCCCGTTCCCGCTGTAACCCGTGTCCCCATGTCCCCGTGTCCCCGTTCCCGCTCTAACCCCGTGTCCCCGTTCCCGCTCTAACCCCGTGTCCCCGTGTCCCGCTCTAACGCCGTGTCCCGGTGCCGCAGACGACGTCGTCGGCGCTGAAGGGCGCCATCCAGCTGGGCATCACGCACACCGTGGGCAGCCTGAGCACCAAGCCCGAGCGCGACGTGCTCATGCAGGATTTCTACGTGGTGGAGAGCATCTTCTTCCCCAGGTCAGCGCTCCAGCCCCGCTCCCGGGGCTCGGGGAGCCCCGTTCCCGTGGGCCCCGGCCCCGTTCCGGAACGTTCCGTGTCCCCGCAGCGAGGGCAGCAACCTCACCCCCGCCCACCACTACAACGACTTCCGCTTCAAGACCTACGCGCCCGTGGCCTTCCGCTACTTCCGGGAGCTCTTCGGCATCCGCCCCGACGACTACCTGGTCAGCGGGACCCTCCCTGGGCCCTGTGCCTTCCCGGGAATTACCTGGGCCCTTTTCCCCTTTCCCTTTGCCTTCCTGGGAATTCCCTTTGCCCTTTGCCTTCCTGGGAATTACCTGGGCCCTTTTCCCCTTTCCCTTTGCCTTCCTGGGAATTCCCTTTGCCCTTTGCCTTCCTGGGAATTACCTGTGCCCTTTCCTTCCCAGGAATTCCCTTTGCCTTCCTGGGAATTACCTGTGCCCTTTTCCCCTTTCCCTTTGCCTTCCTGGGAATTACCTGTGCCCTTTGCCTTTCCGGGAATTACCTGGGCCCTTTTCCCCTTTCCCTGTGCCTTCCCGGGAATGCCCTTTGCCCCTTTCCCTTTTCTCCTTTCCCTTTCCTGGACTTCTCTGGAATTTCCCTTTCCCTTTCCCTTTCCCTTCCTTGGATTTCCCTGGAATTATCTTTTCCCCTTTCCCTTTTTCCCCTTTCCCTTTTTCCCCTTTCCCTTTTACCCTTTCTGTCTTTCTTTTCCATTTCCCTTCTCTTTCTTTTCCCTTTTTCCTTCTCTTCTCTTCTCTTCTCTTCTCTTCTCTTCTCTTCTCTTCTCTTCTCTTCTCTTCTCTTCTCTTCTCTTCTCTTCTCTTCTCTTCTCTTCTCTTCTCTTCTCTTCTCTTCTCTTCTCTTCTCTTCTCTTCTCTTCTCTTCTCTTCTCTTCTCTTCTCTTCTCTTCCCTTCCCTTCTCTTCTCTTCTCCCCCTTCTCTTTCCCCCCTTTGCCCCCTGTTTTTCTCTCTTCCTCTCCCACATTTTGGGACACCTTTCCCCTTTCTCCTTCCCACATTTCCCCTCGTGCTACCGCCCAGCCACTCCTGGCTGCCCTTCCCCGCTCCGAGCCGTTCCCCTGCTCGTTTTGGGCAGGAAAACCCCAATCCCAAATCCCCAATCATCTGTTATCCCCAGGAAACCCCAGTCCCAAATCTCCAATCCCAATGCTCTGTTATCCCCAGTAAATCCCAATCCCCTGCTGTTCCCAATCCCCTGCTATCCTCAGGAAATCCCAGTCCCTGTGCTGTTCCCATTCCCAAATCCCCACTCCCAATCCCCTGCTGTCCCCAGTAAATCCCAAATCCTCAATCCCAATCCCCACTCCCACTGCCCAGCTCTCCCAAGTAAATCTCAAATCCCCAATCCCCACTGCCCATCTGTCCCCATTAACCCCAATCCCCACTGCCCTGTGTCCTCATTAACCCCAATCCCAATCCCCTGTGTCCCCATTACCCCCAATCCCTGTCTGTGTCCCCATTAACCCCACTCCCCTGTGTCCCCATTAACCCCATTAACCCCACTGCCCTGTGTCCCCATTAACCCCACTGCCCTGTGTCCCCATTAACCCCTCCCTGGCCGTGTTCCCCAGTGCTCTCTGTGCAGCGAGCCCCTGATCGAGCTCTCCAACTCTGGCGCCAGCGGCTCGCTCTTCTACGTCAGCAGCGACGACGAGTTCATCATCAAAACCGTGCAGCACAAGGAGGCCGAGTTCCTGCAGAAGCTCCTGCCCGGGTACTACATGGTGAGAATTCCTTGGGAATTCCGGGAAATCCCTGGGAATCCCTGCCCGGGTACTGCATGGTGAGAATTCCTTGGGAATTCCGGGAATCCCTGCCCGGGTACTGCATGGTGAGAATTCCTTGGGAATTCCGGGAATCCCTGGGAATCCCTGCCCGGGTACTGCATGGTGAGAATTCCTTGGGAATTCCGGGAATTCCCTGGGAATCCCTGCCCGGGTACCGCATGGTGACAGTGCCCGGAATTCCGGGAATTCCCTGGGAATTCCAGCCCTGGTAGCCTGGAAATCCCGGCGTGGTGCTTGGATCGCTGGAGACGGCGGGGCTGGGCTCACATCCCCCCGGGTCTGAGCCCCTTCCAAGCCCTGAACCCCAACAATCCATGGAAAACCCCAGCAATCCATGGAAAACCCCAACAATCCATGGAAAACCCCAGCAATCCATGGAAAACCCCAACAATCCATGGAAAACCCCAGCAATCCATGGAAAACCCCAACAACCCACACAAAACCCCCAAACCAGAGGAATTTGATGCTCTTCCCATGTTTCACCTGCGATTTTAACGCATCCCCACCCCAAAACCCCCCTGTAATCCCCCTGAACCCCCCTGAACCACCCCAAACCCCCCAAACCACCCCATAACCCCCCAAACCCACCCCATAACCCCCCCCTAAACCACCCCAAACCCCTCTGAACCACCCCAAACCCCTCTGAACCACCCCATAACCCCCCTAAACCCCCCCATAACCCCCCAAACCCACCCCATAACCCCCCAAACCCACCCCATAACCCCCCAAACCCACCCCAAACCCCCCTGTAACCCCCCAAACCCACCCCAAACCCCACCCCACGCCCCCCGTGCGCGCCGTGACCGCGCGGCAGCGCCCCCACGCCGCCCGTTGCCGCCGCTCTGCAGAACCTGAACCAGAACCCGCGCACGCTGCTGCCCAAGTTCTACGGGCTGTACTGCGTGCAGGCGGGCGGCAAGAACATCCGCATCGTGGTGATGAACAACCTGCTGCCGCGGCCCGTGCGCATGCACCGCAAGTACGACCTCAAGGGCTCCACCTACAAGCGCCGCGCCTCGGCCCGCGAGCGCGACAAGGCCGTGCCCACCTTCAAGGACCTGGACTTCCTGCAGGACCTGCCCGACGGGCTCTTCCTGGACGCCGACATGTACAGCGCGCTCTGCAAGACGCTGCAGAGGGACTGCCTGGTCAGGGATGGGGACTGGGGCTGTTCTGGGGGTTTGCACCGGGTTTGGGGGACAGGCAGGGCTGCTCTGCCTGGTCAGGGATGGGGACTGGGGCTGTTCTGGGGGTTTGCACCGGGTTTGGGGCAGAGTCAGGGGTGTTCTGTATCTCCGCCTGGTCAGGGATGGGAATTGGGGCTGTTCTGGGGGTTTGCACCGGGTTTGGGGGACAGGCGGGGCTGCTCTGCATTTCTGCCTGGTCAGGGATGGGGAACTGGGGCTGTTCTGGGGGTCTGCACCGGGTTTGGGGGACAGGCAGGGCTGCTCTGCGTTTCTGCCTGGTTTCTTCGGGAAATCCAGGGGTGTTCTGCATTTTTTCCTGATTTTTTTGGGAAATCCAGGGGTGTTCTGCATTTTTCCTGATTTTTTTGGGAAATCCAGGGGTGCTCTGCATTTTTCCTGGTTTTTTTTTGAGAAATTGGGGCTGTTCTGCCTTTTGTTTCGGTTTTTTGAGGTTTTTTTTTGGGAAATTAGAGGTGTTCTGCATTTTTTCCTGGGTTTTTTTTGGGAAATCGGGGCTGTTCTGCCTTTTTTCCTGATTTTTTGGAGGAAAATTTGGGGTGTTCTGCTTTTTTTCCTATTTTTCTGGGAAATCTGGGCTGTTCTTGCTTTTTCCTGATTTTTTCGGGAAAATCAGGGGTGTTCTGTCCTTTTCCCATGTTTTTGGTGGTAAATTGGGGGTGTTGTGTGCTTTTTCCTGTTTTTTTTGGGGGAAAATTTGGAGTGCTGAGTGTTTTTTTCCTCTTTTTTTGTGGGAAAATTGGGTTGTTCCACCCTTTTCCCGTGTCTCTGGGTTTTTTTCGTGGAAATCCTGTGCCTGTTCCACCCTTTTCCCGTGTTTCTGGGTTTTTTTCATGGAAATCCTGTGCCTGTTCCACCCTTTTTCCGTGTTCCTGGGGGTTTCCAACGGGGTTTCCGTCTGCGTGGAGGATCCCGGCCCGAGCGCGGCTTGGCCCGTGCCCGGCTGGGAGTGGCCCCTCGCCGCGGGGCAGCCCCGTTGCATTCCCCGTTCCCCCCGCAGGTGCTGCAGAGTTTCAAGATCATGGATTACAGCCTGCTGGTGGCCATCCACAGCCTGGACCAGGCCCAGCGCGAGCGCGCGGCCGCCGGCGCCGCCCGGGACCGCGACGGCGACCGGGACCCCCGGGGCCGGCCCGCGGCCCAGCGAGCGCTGTACTCCACGGCCATGGAGTCCATCCAGGGCGAGGCGCGGCGGGGAGGCACCATCGAGACCGATGATCAGTGAGATTGATACTGGGAGTGATACTGGGATTGATACTGGGATTGATACTGGGAGTGACTGGGAGTGACTGGGAGTGACTGGGATTGACTGGGAGTGACTGGGAGTGACTGGGAGTGACTGGGATTGACTGGGAATCACTGGGAATTACTGGGAGTTACTGCAATCCATTCCCTGCTCCCCATTCCCATTCCCCATTCCCCATTCCCTGACCCCATTCCCTGACCCCATTCCCATTCCCATTCCCCATTCCCATTCCCCATTCCCCATTCCCATTCCCATTCCCCATTCCCATTCCCTGCTCCCCTTTCCCATCCCCATTCCCATTCCCCATTCCCTGACCCCATTCCCATTCCCATTCCCCATTCCCATTCCCCATTCCCCATTCCCATTCCCCATTCCCCATTCCCATTCCCCATTCCCCATTCCCCATTCCCCATTCCCATTCCCATTCCCCATTCCCATTCCCATTCCCCATTCCCCATTCCCATTCCCCATTCCCATTCCCCATTCCCATTCCCCATTCCCCATTCCCATTCCCCATTCCCATTCCCCATTCCCCATTCCCCATTCCCATTCCCCATTCCCCATTCCCCATTCCCATTCCCCATTTCCATTCCCTGACCCCATTCCCATTCCCCATTCCCATTCCCTGCTCCCCTTTCCCAGGATGGGCGGAATTCCCGCCAGGAATTCCCGGGGGGAGCGGCTGCTGCTCTACATCGGCATCATCGACGTCCTGCAGTCCTACAGGTCAGTTGGTCATTATTAATTAATTATCCGTTAATTAACCCATGCGTCCCGAGCCTTGGGATCCCTCTGGACCAGGAGTTTCCACCGTGGGCTCCAAACCCCGGGAATTCCCTGGGAATTCCTGGGAATTCCTGGGAATTTCTGCTCCGTTCCCTCCCCGCAGGTTCGTGAAGAAGCTCGAGCACTCCTGGAAGGCCCTGGTGCACGATGGGGTGAGTGGGACATGGGAATTCCTGTGGGAAAACTGAATTTTTAATGGAAAAACGGGAATTTTTATGGAAAAAATGGGGATTTTTATGGAAAAGCAGAATTGTTTGAAAGGCAAACAGCCTTTTTAAGGAAAAATGGCCCTTTCTTATGGAAAACCCCCAATTTCAGTGGAAAATCCCCAGCTTTTAAGGGAACTCACAAAATTTTGAGATTTTCCCTCTGAACTGCTGAAATTTCTGCCCGAATTCCTGGGATTTCCACCCGAATTCCTGGGATTTATTCCCAAACCTCTGGGATTTCCACCCGAATTCCTGGGATTTATTCCCAAATTCCTGGGATTCATTCCCAAAATCCTGGGATTTCCCCCCGAATTCCCGGGATCTATTCCCGAATTCCCGGGATCTATTCCCGAATTCCCGGGATTTCCCCCCGAATTCCCGGGATTTCCCCCCGCAGCCCCTCGGGGCTCCCCCTCCCCGCGGGGGTTCCGGTGCTCATTTCCCTTTTCCCGGGCTCCAGGACACGGTGTCCGTGCACCGGCCCAGCTTCTACGCCGAGCGCTTCCAGCGCTTCATGTGCCACACGGTGTTCCGCAGGGTGCCACGTGAGTGCCGCGCTGCCCAACGCCGCCGCTCCCGACGCGAGTCCCTCTGAGATTCCCGCTTTTCCCGCTGCCATTCCCGCTGCCCTTCCCACTGCAGTTCCCGCCCTTCCCTCCGTGATTCCCGCCACTCCCGCCGCCATTCCCACCCTTCCCTGTGCAAATCCCACCCTTCCCGCCCTTCCCGCCGCCAGTCCCGCCCTTCCCGACGCGAGTCCCGCCCTTCCCTGTGCAATTCCCGCCGCCATTCCTGCCGCCTCCAGTCCCGCCAGGAGTCCCTCTGAGATTCCCGCTTTTCCCGCTGCTATTCCCGCTGCCATTCCCGCCCTTCCCTGTGCAATTCCCGCCCTTCCCTCCACCATTCCCGCCCTTCCCTCCGCGATTCCCACCATTCCCTGTGCAATTCTCACTGCAATTCCCGCCCTTCCCGCTGCCATTCCCGCCCTTCCCTCTGCAATTCCCGCCCTTCCCTCCACAATTCCCACCCTTCCCGCCGCGAGTCCCGCTGCGATTCCCGCTTTTCCCTGTGCAATTCCCGCCCTTCCCTCCGCAATTCCCGCTGCGATTCCTGCTTTTCCCTCCGCGACTCCCGCCCTTCCCTGTGCAGTTCCCGCCCTTCCCTCTGCAATTCCCGCCCTTCCCGCCGCGATTCCCACGTCTCGGCCCCACTCCCCACTTCCCCCCCTTTTTTCCCAGCCTTTTCCAGCTTTTTTTTTTTCAGCTTTTCTCCTTCTCTGTTCCCCCAAAAAAGCTGGAAAAGTTCCTTTTTTTAATGGGTTTTTCCCCCTTTTCTGGGTTTTCCTGCTTTCTTACAGCTTTTCTTTCCTATTGTTTTCAGCTTCTTTTTCTTTTCCTTGACATAAAAATTCCCTGGCCAAGTTGGAAAAGTGCTTTTTTTTGGTTTTTCAGGGATTTTTATCCCCCCTTTTCCAACCTTTTCCTTCTCCTCCTTCTCTTTCCCTGACAACCTGCCTGAAATCTGCTTTATTTTCCCTGGGAAATGCTTTCCTCGAGGATTTCCCCCTTTCCTGCTCCTGCTGCTCCCTGCCCAGCCCCCGGGCCATTCCCGATTTTTCCATGGAATTTCCGTTCCCAGTGAAGCCGTCCCCGTCCAAGAAGAGCCGGGGCGGCGGCGCCGTTCCCAGGAGGAGCTGCCAGGGGGCGCTCCCGGCCCCGAACGCGGCCCCGAACGCGCCCGGGGGCGAATCCAGGGCCCCCCCGGGCCCCGAGCTGGACCCGGAGCAAGGTGGGAGCTGCGGCTCGGGCCCAAAAAAAACCCCTTTGTATCCCCCAAAATATCCCTGTTTGTATCCCAAAAACCCCTTTGTATCCCCAAAAATATCCCTGTGTGTATCCCAAAAAAAACCCCTTTGTATCCCCAAAAAATATCCCTGTGTGTATCCCAAAAACCCTGTTTGTATCCCCAAAAAAACCCCTTTGTATCCCAAAAAAAAACCCTGTTTGTATCCCAAAAAACCCCTGTTTGTATCCCAAAAACCCCGTTTGTATCCCCAAAAATATGCCTGTTTGTATCCCAAAAAAATCCCTGTTTGTATCCCCAAAAACCCCTGTTTGTATCCCAAAATCCTGTTTGTATCCTAAAACCCCTGTTCCCATTCCCAGTTTCTCAATCCCATTCCTGACCCCATTCCCAGTTTCCCAGTCCCCTTTCTGTTCCTGTTGCAGGTTCCTGATCCCATTCCTGATCACAATCCCATTCCCAGTTTCCCATGCCCAGTTTCCCAATCCTATTCCCAGTTTCCTGTTCCCACTCCCAATCCCAGTTTCCCAATCCTATTCCCAGTTTCCCATTCCCGGTTCCCATTCCCGTTCCCGTGCAGGCTCCCGTTCCCATTCCCAGTTTCCCATTCCCAGTTTCCCATTCCCGTATCCCGTTCCCGTATCCCATTCCCAGTTTCCCATTCCCGTTCCCGTTGCAGGCTCCCGTTCCCATTCCCAGTTTCCCATTCCCCGTTCCCATTCCCGTTCCCGTTGCAGGCTCCTGTTCCCATTCCCGTATCCCGTTCCCATTCCCTGTTCCCATTCCCGTTCCCGTTGCAGGCTCCTGTTCCCATTCCCGTATCCCGTTCCCATTCCCTGTTCCCATTCCCGTTCCCGTTGCAGGCTCCTGTTCCCATTCCCAGTTTCCCATTCCCCGTTCCCATTCCCGTTCCCTGTTCCCATTCCCGTTCCCGTTGCAGGCTCCCGTTCCCATTCCCAGTTTCCCATTCCCCGTTCCCATTCCCGTTCCCGGTTCCCATTCCTGTTCCCGTTGCAGGCTCCCGTTCCCATTCCCAGTTTCCCATTCCCATTCCCAATCCCATTCCCGTTCCCGTATCCCATTCCCGTTCCCGTTGCAGGCTTCCGTTCCCATTCCCAGTTTCCCATTCCCAGTTTCCCATTCCCGTATCCCGTTCCCGTTCCCGTATCCCATTCCCGTTCCCGTTGCAGGCTCCTGTTCCCATTCCCGTATCCCAATCCCATTCCCGTTCCCGTTGCAGGCTCCCGTCCGGATCTGCTCCCTCGCTCGGTGCCGGGCTCGGGCGGGGCCGCGGTGGCTCCGTCCCCGTCCCCGTCCCCGTCCCCGTCCCTGTCCAGCCCCTCCCTGGGCAGCGCCGGAGCCGCCTCCCCCCCCAGCAGGTGGGAACAGCGGGAAAGGGTTTGGGATCGGGGAAATGGGGTTTGGGATGGGGAAAAGGGTTTGGGATCGGGGAAAGGGGGTCTGGGATCAGGGAAAGGGGTTTGGGATCGGGAAATGGGGTTTGGGATGGGGAAAGGGGTTTGGGATCAGGGAAAGGGGTTTGGGATGGGGAAAAGGGGTTTGGGATCGGGGAAATGGGGTTTGGGATGGGGAAAGGGGTTTGGGATCAGGAAGAGGCGGCTGGGTTCAATTGCAGGGGGTTTGGGATCAGGGAAAGGGGTTTGGGATGGGGAAAAGGGGTTTGGGATGGGGAAAGGGGTTTGGGATCAGGAAGAGGCGGCTGGGTTCAATTGCAGGGGGTTTGGGATCAGGGAAAGGGGTTTGGGATTGGGAGAAGGGGTTTGGGATCATTCCCGAGGGGTTTGGGATCATTCCCAAGGGGTTTGGGACCATTCCCAAGGGGTTTGGGACCATCCCCCAGGGTTTGGGACCATTCCCAAGGGGTTTGGGACCATTCCCCAGGGTTTGGGATCATTCCCGAGGGGTTTGGGACCATTCCCCAGGGTTTGGGATCACTGCCAAGGGTCTGGGATCATTCCCCAGGGTCTGGGATCATTCCCAGGGGTCTGGGATCATTCCCAAGGGTTTGGGATCACTGCCAAGGGTCTGGGGCCGTTCCCGGTGTTTCGGGGCCGTTTCCGGGCGTGCCCCCGTGGGGTGTGGGGAGTTCCCGTTGGTGACCCCGAATCCCCGCAGGTCCGTGGGGGTCGAGGTGCACCCGGGCCCCGCCGCAGCCACCCCGGCCCCCAGGTGAGCCCCAATTCCCCGGGATTCCCTGGGGTTTTCCGGGATTTTCCCTGGGAATTCCGGGCTGTGGAGCTCCGGCCTCGCTGCTTTCCCAAACTTCCCGGGGTTTTTGGGAAATCCCAAATCCGGGGGGGTTCCCGCTTCTGCTGCCCCCAGGGCTGGAATTCCTGGGGCATTCCCAGGGCTGGAATTCCTGGGGGAGTCCCAGAGCTGGAATTCCCGGGGCATTCCCAGGGCTGGAATTCCCGGGGAGATTCCCAGGGCTGGAATTCCTGGGGCATTCCCAGGGCTGGAATTCCCGGGGAGATTCCCAGGGCTGGAATTCCCGGGGCAGTCCCAGGGCTGGAATTCCTGGGGCATTCCCAGGGCTGGAATTCCCGGGGCATTCCCAGGGGATGCCCTCTCCATCCCCGAATCCCATGGGATTCCCTACCCTGGAATGTTCTCTCTCCATCCTGGGATTTTCATCTGCAGTTCCTGGGGACTCTTCATCCATGAATCCCATGGGATTCCCGGGTGGAACTTTCACGTTCTCCTGGATTTTTCCAGGGCTTTCCAGGTGGTTTTCCCAGGGTTTCCTGGGAATTCCATGGGAGCAGCAGGGGGTTGGGATTGAGGGCTGGCGTTCCTTGGATTTCCCCCCAAAATTCCCGTTTTTCCCGCTGTTCTTCCAGCGGATCCCCCGGGCCCTCCCTGCCCCTGGAGCTGGAGGAGCTGCCGGAGACCGAGATCAGCTTTGTGAGTGTTTTCCATGGAAAAAAAACCGGGAATTCCCAGGGGCCGGGGAGGGGCTGGATCCTGGAATTTCCTGGGAATGCGGCGGGGTCGGCTCTGCCCTCGCTCCCGGGGCTTGGGGCAGCCCAAAATCCGGGAACGGCCCCAAAAGGAGGAAAACCCCTCGTTCCAGAGGGTCTGGAGCGCCCCAGATCCCCCCAGAGCATTCCTGGATTTCCCACCTTTAATCCCAACAGGATCTGGGGGAAAATTCCTGCCCAAAATTCCGGGAATTTTGCTTAAAAATGAGGAAAATTCCGGGGTGTCTGCAATATCCCACATCCCCCAAATTCCCTGGAATTGCCCCAAAAGGAGGAAAACCCCTCGTTCCAGAGGGTCTGGAATATCCCAGATCCCCCCCAGAGCATTCCCGGATTTCCCTCCTTGCCCGGGGTTGGGAATTTTCTGGATGAACCCCAAACACTCCCTGGGGAACGTTCCCGCTTTTCCCGGTTTTTCCTCATCCCCTGGGTTTTGTTTTCTCTCCCCAGTGAATGGGCACCGGTGGAATCCCAGCAAAGCCTCGGGATTCCGGAATTCCTGCATTTCCCAGCGCTCCCGGGGCTGGGAACGGCCCTGGGAAAATCGGGAATGTCGGGATCCCCCCGGGATTCCCTGGGAACGCCGAGCACGCCAGGGATGGAAACCCCGGGAGCAGGGACCTGAAATTCCCAGGAATTCCCGGATTTTGGGATGGAGAAAGGGGAGGAGAGAATTCCTGGAAAATTCCCAGCCGGAATCGGAGCTGCGCCGATTTTTTTGGGGGGAATTTTTTGGGGGAATTTTGGGTTTTTATCCTGATTTTTTTTTGGAATTTCAATAGGATCCCATCCCGGTTTTCAGTCCTGGGGGAGTTCTTGGGATTGGTAATTATTAATTATTAATTTTTAATTGTTAATTATTAATTTTTAATTTTTATTCAGGAATCGGGGTTTGCTCCGGGTTTTCCATGGGAAATCCCCTGGAAAAGAGGGGAAAAAAGGAGGAGAAGTCATGGAAAAACTCCTGGCTCCGCTTTTCCCAGCAGGAATTTTGGGAAGCTTTTCCCCCAGTCTGGGAAGAGTTTTCGGGGGAATTTTTGGGGGAATTTTTGGGATTATTTTGGGGAATTTTTTTAGGATTTTTTGGGATTTTTGGAATCTGAGCCCATCCCGGGATTCCCCCCCCCGGATTTTTTAAGGATTTCCCTCCAAGATCCCGGCTCAAATCCCACTTTGCCCATCCCCAAATCCCATTTTTTAACACTCCCACACAATTCCCGGGGCAGATTTTGGGATGGGCTGGAACAACCCAGGCCCAGAGCGGGGAATTTCCCCCTGGATCCCAAATTCCCCAAATTCCCCGAATTCCCCGAAGAGCCCGGAGCGGCCCCCGGGGCTGGAGCTGATTTTTGCTCCATCCCTGATTTTTTTAATGGAAAAATTCCCTTTTATCCCAGAGTCCCGCGTGGGAAGATCCCGTGTTTTATACAGAGCCTGGAATTCCGAGCTTTTTGTGCCGGAGAGCGCCCGAAGGCGGGGCCGGGAGGGAATTCGGGGTTCCCCGCCGGGAGGGCCCTCCCCGCTCCCGCTCCCACATTTCTGAAGGAAAAGCTGAGATTTCCCTGCCCCCGCATCCCGGATTTCCCTGGGATGGCCTTGGCCCAGCGCAGGGCATGCGGGGACAATTCCGTGGATTCCCCTTCTCCTTGGAATGTTTGTCTATATTAGACAAGGCCCCTCCCAGCCCCTTTTTATTCCCGTTTTTTATCGCATCAGGAGGGGAAATTTCCCACATTTTTTCCCAATTTTCCCTTTTTTTTTTTTTTTCTCCAATTTTTTTCCCCAATTTTGTTCCCAATTTTTTCCCCTGTTTTGCCCCAATTTTTCCCAATTTTTTTCCCCTTTCTTCCCATTTTTCCCCAACTTTTTTCCCAATTTTTTTCCCAGTTCCCCCCCCCTCGCTCCCAGAATGGAATATTTATGAATATTTAAATATTTTTGGGATAATTCCCCTTTTTCCTGGGAATTCTCCCCATCCAGAGGCTGGGGGGGAGGGCTGGGGTTGGAATTTTTGGGATTGGGGTTTTTTTTTGTTGTTGGTTTATTTTGGGGGGGATTTTCCTGTTCCAAAGGGGGAAATTTGGGAATCGTGGGGGGGGAATTTTCCAGGAGAAAACGAGGATTTGGCTCTTCCCGGGAATGGAGCCCTCCTGGAATCTGGGGCAGAATCCCTGGAATTCTCCTGGACTTGGACTGGAAACTCCCCTGGATTGGAGGGGAATCCATGGAATTTTCAGGGACTGGGAACGGACCTTTCCTGCACTGGGGAGATGGAATCCGTGGAATTCTCCTGGACTGGGACGGAATCCATGGGATTTTCCTGGATTTGGGACGGATTTCGTGGAATTTTCCTGGACTGGGGAATGGATTTCGTGGAATTTCCCTGGATTTGAGACAGAATCTGCGGAATTCTCCTGGATTTGGGACAGACTTTTCCTGGATTTGGGACAGAATTCATGGAATTTTCCTGGATTTGGGACGGAGTTCATGGAAATTCCCTGGATTTGGGACGGACGTTTCCTGGGTTTGGGGATGGAATCCGTGGAATTCCCCTGGAATTTTCTGGGGTTTTTTTCCGCCCCCGCCCCCCCAGAATTTCCCTGGATTCGGGAATTGGATTTCGTGGAATTTTCCCGGAATTTCCCCCGGCTTCGGGGATGGAATTTTCCTGGATTTGGGAATGGAATTCCTGGAATTGCCGTGTCCAGCCTGGAATCGTTTGTCACCCTCGGGTCCCCAGGTGGGGCCGGCCCTGCCCTGGGGACATTGGGGGGACATTGGGGGGGGGGACACCGGGGACACTGGGGACACTGGGGGGACACTGGGGACATTGGGGGGACACTGGGGACATTGGGGACATTGGGGACACTGGGGGGACACCAGGGACATTGGGGACACTGGGGGGGGCATTGGGGACATTGGGGACACTGGGGGGGACACCGGGGACATTGGGGGGACATTGGGGACACTGGGGGGACACCGGGGACACTGGGGACACTGGGGGGACACCGGGGACATTGGGGACACTGGGGGGACACCGGGGACATTGGGGACACTGGGGGGACACCGGGGACATTGGGGGGACACTGGGGGGACACCGGGGACATTGGGGACATTGGGGGGGGACACCGGGGACATTGGGGGGACACTGGGGGGACACCGGGGACACTCCTGGGGTGGCCTTGGCTGGGGTGGCCATGGGGACACAGCCCTGGGGGTGGCACAGGGGGACAGGAGACACCCCCGGGCTGTTCTCGGAGCCCCTCGCAGACCCCGCGGGTGGTGGCGCTGGGAGGGGCCCTTTGGGGACAGTCCCGGCCCTTTGGGGACAGTTCGGGACCTTTGGGGACCGTTCGGGACCTTTGGGGATAATTCAGGACCTTTGGGGACAGCGGCGTCCTCCGGCCATCATGGCGCCCCTCCCAGAACTACAATTCCCAGCGTGCTCCGCGCGGCGCCCCGCATAGAAGGGGCGCGCTGATTGGCCGCGGTGTCTGGACCAATCAGCGCACGCGTTGTTGGGCGCTGTGGGGAGCGGGCCGGCGCTGAGGGGAGGAAGGAGCCAAGATGGTTCTGGAGAGCACCATGGTGTGGTGAGAGCCCCGGGAGCGCCGGGCAACAGCCCGGGAAAGCCCCGGGAACCCCCGGGCAACCCCCGGCACCCGCGCGGGCACCCCCGGCCCGCCCGGCCGCTTTCCCTGAGTCATGGCCGGGGGGCGGAGCGGACCGGGCCTGAGGGGAGACGGGGCTGAGGGGACGGGGGGGGACAGGGAGGGACAGGGGGTGATGGGGAGAGAGGGACAGACAGGGACATGAGGGGACAGACAGGGACAGGGGGGACAGGGAGGGACCGACATGGACAAGGGGGGACAGGAGGGCACAGGGGGTGACGGGGAAATAGGACCTGAGGGGACAGGAAGGGTCTGAGGCAGAGATTTTGTGGGACGAGCCTCAACTGTTCCCAAAAAACGCCGGATCTGGGGGAATAAATGTCAGCAATTCCCCAAAAGTCCCAGATTTGGGAGGAGGAACATCAGCCATTCCCAAAACAAAAAAAACAAAAAAGAGATTTTGGGGAATGAACCTCGGCTCTCCCCAAAAAAATCAGATTTTTGTGATAAACCTCTGCATTCCCATAAAAATCTCATCTTAGACTGGAATAAACTTCATTTTTCGCCCCCAAAACCCCAACCACCCCAGCAGAGGGAACTTCCCGGGATCCCCTGAGCCATTCCCGGGTTTTTTTGGGAATTGCAGCGTGGACAACAGCGAGTACATGCGGAACGGGGACTTCCTGCCGACGCGGCTGCAGGCGCAGCAGGACGCCGTGAACATCGTGTGCCACTCCAAGACCCGCAGCAACCCCGAGAACAACGTGGGGCTCATCACCCTGGCCAAGTGAGGCGCTCCCGGGATCCAGAACCGACTGGGAATGAGCCTGGGATGGAGGGAACTGGGGAGGGACTGGGGGATGATTTTGGGGCTGTGGGAACTTCGGGGATTCTTGGAGTGGCTCATTCCCAGCTGGAATGGGAGGGATCTGGGGGATTTTGGGCTCATTGCAGGTGGGAACTGTGGGAATTCTTGGAGTGGCTCATTCCCACTCAGAATGGGAGGGATTTTGGAGGCAGGAAAAGTTGGGAGGTCAGGGTGAAGGGGCTGGGAATTGTTGGAAACCAGCTGGGAATGGCTCGTTCCCAGTTGGAATGGGAGGGATCTGGGGATTTTGGGGATTGGAACTTCAGGAATTCTTGGAATGGCTCGTTCCCAGTGGGAATGGGAGGGATCTGGGGATTTTGGGGAGGCAGGGAATTCATGGAGGAGGGGCTGGGAACTGTTGGGAATGGCTGGGAGCTGCTTTTCCCGCTTGGACTGGGACCGGTCTGGAACGGGAGGGATTTTGGAGGCAGGGAAAGTTGGGAGTTCAGGGACAGGGAGCTGGGAATTGTTGGGAACCAGCTGGGAATGGCTCGATCCCAGCTGGAGTCGGGCTGGTCTGCAATGGGAGGGATTTGAGGATTTTGGAGGTGGGAACTTCAGGAGTTCTTGGAATGGGAGGGATTTGGGGCTCATTGGAGCTGGGGAAATCTGGGAATTGGGGGATTTCCTCCCAGATTCCCCAGGAATTCCCGGGAGTTTCTCCTGTAGCTGGGAAGCGCTGCCGGCGCCGATCCCAGCCTGAATCCCGGGAATTCCCTCCCTCCCTGCTGAGGGAGCCCCGTTGCCGTCCCGCAGTAACTGCGAGGTGCTGACCACGCTGACCCCGGACACCGGGCGCATCCTGTCCAAGCTGCACACGGTGCAGCCCAAGGGCAAAATCACCTTCGGCACCGGCATCCGCGTGGCGCACGTGAGGCCCTGCCGGGCTCCCGGCAATTCCGGATGCTCCCGGGGTCACAGAGGGGGTGGATGTGGGACAGGGGCTCCTCCTGGGGTCACAGAGGGGGTGGATGTGGGACAGGGGCTCCTTCTGGGGTCTGAGGGCGTGGATGTGGGACAGGGGCTCTTCCTGGGGTCATACAGGGCGTGGATGTGGGACAGGGGCTCCTCCTGGGGCCACAGAGGGGGTGGATGTGGGACAGGGGCTCCTCCTGGGGCCACAGAGGGCGTGAATGTGGGACAGGGGCTCCTCCCGGGGTCACAGAGGGGGAAAATTGGGGCTTCCTTGGGTGTTCGTGGTGAAAATGGTGGGGGAGGCTCTAAAGCCTAAATCCATCGGAATTTCACAGAAATCCACCATAAACCCATGGGAATTTCACAGAAATCCACCATAAATCCATGGGAATTTCACAGAACCGCCCCTAAATGCCAAGATTTTCAGCCCAGCCCTGCAGTGTCCCCCTGGAGGGAGCCCCATCCCTGGGGCAGATCCTGGGAATGGGCTGGGGGATCCCCGTTTTCCCGGGATCTGGGCTGGGGGATCCCCGTTTTCCTGGGATCTGGGCTGGGGGATCCCCGTTTTCCCGGGAATGGGTTGGGGTATCCCCGTTTTCCCGGGAACGGCCCCAGATCCGTGGTTTTGGTGCAGCTGGCGCTGAAGCACCGGCAGGGCAAGAACCACAAGATGAGAATCATCGCCTTCGTGGGCAGCCCCGTGCACGACAGCGACAAGGACGTGAGCAAGGGCGGGAGGGACGGGGTGGGATCACAACAACGGGAACAGGGCTGGGAGCACAACGGGATCGGGGCTGGGATAACAACGGGAACAGCCACGGGATCGGGGCTGGGATAACAACGGGATCACAACAGGGTTGGGGCTGGGATAACAACAGGAATAGTCCTGGGATCGCTGCGGGATCGGGGCTGGGATCGCAGGGTAGAAACAGGATTGGCTCCCAGAAAATCCAGGACTCAACAAACCCAGGACTGGGGAGGGTCTCAAGTGTGGATCCCTGGGATGGATCCCTGGGATGGATCCCTGGGATGGATCCCTGAGCTGATCCCTGGGATGGATCCCTGAGCTGATCCCTGGGATGGATCCCTGAGCCGATCCCTGAGCCAATCCCTGAGCCGATCCCTGGGCTGGATCCCTGGGATGGATCCCTGAGCCGATCCCTGAGCCGATCCCTGGGGTGGATCCCTGAGCTGATCCCTGGGGTGGATCCCTGGGATGGATCCCTAGGATGGGTCCCTGGGGTGGATCCCTGGGATGGATCCCTGGGGTGGATCCCTGGGGTGGGTCCCTGGGCAGCTGATTCAGGACCGGCTCTGCAGTGTCGCTGGGCTCCGGGGCTGGGCCGGGCCCAGGTCCCGCCGGTCCCAGGGCGCTCCCGCCTCTCCCCGCAGCTGGTGAAGCTGGCCAAGCGCCTGAAGAAGGAGAAGGTCAACGTGGACATCATCAACTTCGGGGAGGAGGTGAGAGCCCGGGCGCTGCCGCCTTCGGGAACTCGGGGCTTCTCCGGCTCCGTGCGGGGGCTGGGAAACGCTGACGCGTTGGTGGTTTTGGGAGCGAGGTTGGTCCTTCCTCGAGGGCTTTCCTTGGATCCCAAACCCTCCCCATCCCCGATTCCTGCCGGGACCCCGCTGGCAGCCGGGTTTGCCATGCCCAGAGCCCCCTCCCAGCACCACAACCCCACAGGACCCCAGGTTCCTCCCCCAGAGCCCCAATCCCCACTCCCAGCCCCTCAGCGTTCCCAAATCCATTCCCAGCCCCTCAGCATTCCCAAATCCCCCATTCCCAGAGCCCCAATCCCATTCCCAGAGCCCCAATCCCCATTCCCAGCCCCTCAGCGTTCCCAAATCCCATTCCCAGAGCCCCAATCCCCCATTCCCATCCCCTCAGCGTTCCCAATCCCATTCCCAGAGCCCCAGTTCCCCACTCCCAGAGCCCCACTCCCATTCCCAGAGCCCCACTCCCATTCCCAGAGCCCCAGTTCCCCATTCCCAGAGCCCCAATCCCATTCCCAGAGCCCCAATCCCCACTCCCAGCCCCTCAGCGTTCCCAATCCCATTCCCAGAGCCCCAATCCCATTCCCAGAGCCCCAGTTCCCCATTCCCAGAGCCCCAATCCCATTCCCAGAGCCCCAATCCCCACTCCCAGCCCCTCAGCGTTCCCAATCCCATTCCCAGAGCCCCAATCCCATTCCCAGAGCCCCAGTTCCCCATTCCCAGAGCCCCAATCCCCATTCCCAGAGCCCCACTCCCATTCCCAGAGCCCCAATCCCATTCCCAGAGCCCCAGTTCCCCACTCCCAGAGCCCCACTCCCATTCCATTCCCAGAGCCCCAGTTCCCCATTCCCAGAGCCCCACTCCCATTCCCAGAGCCCCAGTTCCCACTCCCACCCCTCACCATCCCCAAATCCCCGTCGCAGGAGGCCAACACGGAGAAGCTGACCGCCTTCATCACGGCGCTCAATGGCAAGGACGGCAGCGGCTCCCACCTGGTGACGGTGCCGCCGGGGCCCAGCCTGGCCGACGCCCTCATCAGCTCCCCCATCCTGGCGGGCGAGGGCGGCGCCATGCTGGGCCTGGGCGCCTCCGACTTCGAGTTCGGGGTGGATCCCAGCGCCGACCCCGAGCTGGCTCTGGTAGGGACCCCACACACCCCAAAACTCCGTGGGATTGGGCATTGGCAGCGTCAGAATCCCATCAAACCCCAAATGTCCCAGCTCCCCCATCCTGCTGGGCCTGGGCGCCTCCGACTTCGAGTTCGGGGTGGATCCCAGCGCCGACCCCGAGCTGGCTCCTGTAGGGACCCCAAAATTCCCAGGGATTGGGCAATTCCCAATGTCAGATTTCCAATAAAACCCTGAATCTCCCCGGCACCGAACCCCAGGGCTCCCAGCCCCTTCCTGCCCCCCATCCCCAGCCTTTCCCAGATCCCAGATCCGGGGTTTTGGGGCTCTGCAGGCGCTGTGGGGGTCCCATTTCCTGAACCCCAACCCAGTTTGGGGTGTTTGTGCAGGCACTCCGGGTGTCCCATTTCCCAGATCCCAGTCCATGTTTTGGGGTGCATCCCCAGCCCTGTTTTGGGGTGCATCCCCAGCCCTGTTTTGGGGTGTTTTGTCCCAGATCCCCAGCCCTGTTTTGGGGTGTATCCCCAGCCCTGTTTTGGGGTGTTTTGGGGCGTATCCCCAGCCCTGTTTTGGGGTATTTTGGGGTGTATCCCCAGCCCTGTTTTGGGGTGTATCCCCAGCCCTGTTTTGGGGTGTTTTGGGGTGTATCCCCAGCCCTGTTTTGGGGTGCATCCCCAGCCCCGTTTTGGGGTGTTTGTCCCATTTCCCTGTGCGTCTGCAGGCTCTCCGTGTGTCCATGGAGGAGCAGCGGCAGCGGCAGGAGGAGGAGGCGCGCAGGGCGGCCGCGGCCTCGGCTGCCGAGGCCGGGATTGGAGCGACCGGGGGAGATGGTGAGGGGCGGTGGGGGGGCTGGGGTGGGGCTGGGAACGGGATTGATGGGGTTGGGAACGGGATTGGGAATAGGATTGATGGGGTTGGGAACGGGATTGATGGGATTTATGGGATGGGATTGGGAACGGGATTGATGGGTTGGGAATGGGATTGATGGGATTTATGGGATGGGATTGGGAACGGGATTGATGGGATGGGGTTTGTGGGATGGGATGGGAATGAGGGGATTGGATGGGAATGAGGAGGACTGAAAGGCAGGATGGGTTCAGACTGGGCATTGGGGATTAACCCTTCCCTGGGCGGGTGGGGACGCCCATTCCTGGGACGCCCCCTGGATTCCTGGGACGCCCCCTGGATTCCTGCACACCCCTGGATTCCCGGGATGCCCCCTGGATTCCTGCACACCCCTGGATTCCCGGGATGCCCCCTGGATTCCTGCACACCCCCGGATTCCCGGGATGCCCCCTGGATTCCCGCACACCCCGTGCACTCTGGGACACCCCCCCGTGCCCCGGGTGTGCCAGAGTCGGACGAGGCCCTGCTCAAGATGACCATCGGGCAGCCGGACTTCGGCCGCGCGGGGCTGCCGGACCTGAGCTCCATGAGCGAGGAGGAGCAGATCGCCTACGCCATGCAGATGTCCCTGCAGGGCGCCGGTGCGTGGGGAACCCCGGGAAAAACCCGGGAAAAACCCCGGGAAAACCCTGGGAATACCCAGGGGCTGCCCATGGATCATCTCGGGTTTGGCTTTCGCAGAGTTTGCCCAGGCCGAGGCGGCCGAGGTGGACAGCGGGGCGGCCATGGACACCTCCGAGCCCGCCAAGGTGGGCAGCTCCCGGAATTCCTGGAATTCCCAGCTCATCCCGGCCCATCCCATCCATCCCAAAAATCCCAATCCCATCCCATCCATCCCATCCATCCCACCCCACCCACAGGACAGGCGTGGGGTCACCCTCAGGATTCTTCCACCCCAAACCATTCCAGGACTCCCTGTCCTGCTTTCTGTGGGATTTTAGGGATGAAATCCTGGATCCTGCCCCAGTTATTCCATGGATTCCCCGCTGCACACTCCAGTAATCTCAGTCCCTCTAGACCCATCTGGATCGGGATGATCCTAAATCCCCCAGGCTGATCCCAGATCCCCCAGGCTAATCCTAGAGCCCCCAGGCTAATCCTAGAGCCCCCAGGCTAATCCTAGAGCCCCCAGGCCAGTCCCAGATCTCCCAGGATGATCCCAAATCCCCCAGGCCAATCCCAAATCCCTCAAGATGATCCCAAATCCCCCGGGCCGCTCCCCAATCCCACCCTTTCCCATCGCCGTTCCCACGTGTTCCCCGCAGGAGGAGGACGACTACGACGTGATGCAGGACCCCGAGTTCCTGCAGAGCGTCCTGGAGAACCTGCCCGGGGTGGACCCCAACAACGAGGCCATCCGCAACGCCATGGGGTCGCTGGCGTCGCAGGCGCACCGGGAGCAGCACCGGGAGCAGGGCCGGGAGAGCCGAGACAGGAAGGACGAGGAGAAGAAATGAGCCCGGGAACGGCCGGGACGGCGCGGCTGGGAGTCGGTGAATTGCTGAAATAAAAGGAATTAAAGCAGTTCCTTGGGAATGGCAGGGGAGTTCTTGGCGGTTGTGCGAATAATAAAGGGAATGGAAATGGTTTCTTGGGAATGGCGGCAATGATGAAAGGGATTGCTGGGGAACTGTGGGAATTTTTTGGGGAATTCTGGGAAGGATAAAAGAAATTTCTTGGGAATTCTGGGGAGAATGAAAGGAATTCCCTGTGCTGGGGTTTCTGGGGGCAGAATTCCCTGCAATTCCCAGGAATTCGGGATTGGGAATTCCCGCAGCGGCTCCCAGCATCCCCCGCGCGGTGTTTACCGTGAGGCTGAGGGACGGAGCCGGGCTGTTGATTGGCAGTAGGATCAACCAATCAGGGAGCGGGAGGAGCGGAAGTTGTCATTCTGGCGGCAAATAATATCGGGAGGAGGGCAGGGATAAATATGAGTGACAGCTCTGCAGACCAATGAGCAGCGACAATTGGCTTGGCGGGATTTTGGGCACTCCAGCCAGTGGGAGAGCGAGGAAGCAGAGGAGGACTTGAGTGGCAGCGCTCTCCACCAATGGCATCGCGCAACATGCGGACATGGGCGGGACATTCCCTCAGACGCCTCTGTGAGTGACAGCGCTGGCAGCGAATGGGAGGAGGGGGTTGAGGTTATTCCGGGCCCGGCCTGGGCGGGTTCTGGTGCTGAGGGACGAATCCCGCGCCCAATAGGAGCCCCCGGCCGGTAGCCGCCGCCATGGACGCTCCCCGAGGCCAATGGCGGCCGGAACCCGCTCTTGATAAACAGCGCGCTTTGACCAATGAAAAGCGAGATAAGGAGGGGGGAATAATTGATCGGCAGCGCTTTTAACCAATCGGCAGCGAGATGCGCCAGCGCTGGAAACCAATAGGAAGCGAGTTAATCGCAGTGGGCGAGGCTTCGCGGGTTGAATGACACCCGCGCTTCCCAATCAACTTGCCCGCTGTGGGGCGGGTCCCGCTCAGCCAATGGGGAGTGTGGACGGCCGCGTTTAGCATTGAGTGACAGCTGGAAGAACCAATCAGAATGTGAATTTTGAAGAGTGACGGGTCGGGTAGCCAATGGAAAAGAGCGGCGAGGGCGGGAACGCGCGGCGCGAGCGGCCGGCGGGGAGGGGGGGCCAAGCAGGAAGTGGCGGAGGGGAAGCGGCGCCGCTGAGGGGCCCGAGCGGGACCGGGATCGGAACCGGGAATTGGGATCGGGAATTGGGAGCGGGAACCGGGATCGGGAACCGGCAGCGGCAGCGGGGAGCGCCCCCGCGCGCAGCTCCAGGTAGCGGGGCCGGAGGGGCGGGAGCGGCCTGAGGGGGTCAAGGCCTGAGGGGGGGGCGCGGCCTGGGCGGGAAGCGCGGCCTGAGGGGCCCGGCCCCGAATCCCGGGATTTGGAGGGGGCAGCGTCACCTTCTCCCTCGGAAAATCCCGTGATTCGGAGGGGGCAGCCTCACCTCCTCCCTGGGAAAATCCCGGGATTTGGGGGGGTCACGGTCACCCCCCATTGCTGGGATTCTGGAGGGTCACGGTCACTCCTTGCGACAGAAAAATCCCGGGATTTGGGGGGTCACGATCCCCCGCTCCCATCCCAAAAATCGCGATTTGGAGGGGTCATGGTCGCGTCTTCCCACAAAAAAATCCCGGGATTTGTGGAGATCAGGATCATTCCCCCCCATCCTGGAATTCTGGGGGGTCACGGTCAGTCCTTCCCCATCCCAAATCCTGGGACTGGGAGGGGTCACGCTCATCCCCTCTGGCCTGGAATTTCGGGGAGTTTGGCATCGGTGTGAGGAGTTTGGGGTGGGGAATTTGGGATGGGGAGTTTGGGGTGGGAGTGGGGAGTTTGGGATGAGGAGTTTGGGATCGGGATGGGCAATTTGGGATTGGAAGCTCGGGATCGCGATGGAGGCCTTGGGATCCTGGATATTTGGGAAAACCCAAAAATGCCACGGAATCCCTGCCCAGACCCCCTCAGCCCTTGTGGGAATCCTGGGAAAACTGGGAATGCCGAGAAAACGGGGAATCCCGAGCCCTCCCGGCTCCTTTGGGATTTTCGGGATCCCGGGCGCGGGGCCAGGCTGCGGGGCCGGCAGATGGCCGGGAATTAATCCCCTCCAAATCCCGGGAATTTAATCCCACACGGATCTCTGGGGACGAGGCAGCTGCGCCGGGATGGGGGGAGTGGGATGAGGGTTTGGGATTGGGATGTGGAATTTGGGATCGGGATGGGGGGATCCTTGGAATTGGGGATCTAGGGTTGGGATGGGGGTTCAGGATCGGGAATTTGGGATTGGGGATTTAGGATCGGGACGGGGAATTTGGGATCACGACAGGGAATTTGGGATTAGGATTCAGGATCAGGATGGGGGGTTTGGGATCAGTCTGGGAGCCGGGATTTGCCGCAGGTGGAATTTTGGGACAATCCCTCCCCGTTTGTGGCTGTCCCCGCCTCCTTTCCCGGGAAGGATTTTCCAAACCCTGCTCCTGATCCCAAACAGCTCCCCCGGGATTGTCCATTCCCAACAAGAAGCTGGGATTGGGGTGGGGAAATCCGGGATCCACCCCAGGCACTCCCAGGGATTTGGATGTGAATGGGAAAGGACAAGGAGAGCGACTCCCCCCTGGAAAACAATTCCCAGCTTTTCCAGAGGAGCCATTCCCTGCCTGGGGAGGCTTTCCCTGGGATAAAAGGGCAGGAAAGGGGGATCTGGGGAGGAAAAGGCCCCTCCCGAGGCACATCCCCGAGGGAAAATGAATGGAATCCCACCGGCTCGGGGCTTCCCAGGATCCAGAGGGAATCTGGGGCTGGAGTTGGGGCTGGATCCCTGATTTCCCACCCCAGATCCAGAGGGAATCTGGGGCTGGAGTTGGGGCTGGATCCCTGATTTCCCACCTCAGATCCAGAGGGAATCTGGGGCTGGAGTTGGGGCTGGATCCACGGCTCTTTGCCCTCTTTCCCAGTTTTCCAAGCTGGAAAACCGTGGGATCAAAGCCCCTCCTCGTGAAAGGAGTTTTTCCCCTAAACGAACCGAAAATCCTTGGAGCTCCCAGGCCGGCTGGAGGCGCCGGAATTCCAGAATTCCAGGGGTTAACAGGGAATCGCTGTCCCCGGGATGTGGCAGATCCTGGGCCCGGCTCCAGGTCGGGAACAGGGCCGGGATTGAGCCGGGATGGGGCCGGGTCCCGAGGCTTTCCTGAGGCTTTCCCGGCAGTTCTGGGAATCTGGGGGATGGATCGGCAGCAGGGCTGGGCTGGGAAGGAGAGTTTTGGGATAAAAGGGGGAATTTTTGGGATGGGAAGGGGAAATTTGGGATGGGAAAGGGAATTTGGGGATGAAAGGGGGAGTTTTTTATATGGGAAGGGGATTTTTAGGATAAAAGGGGATTTTTTGGGATGAAAAGGGGGAGTTTTTGGGATGAAAGGGGTAATTTTGGGATGGGAAGGGGAATTTTGGGATGGGAAGGGGATTTTTGGGATAAAGGGGGGAATTTTTGGGATAAAAGGGGATTTTTGGGATGAAAGGGGGAGTTTTTGGGATGGAGAGGAGGCGTTTGGGGCGGAAGGGGAATGAGAATGGAAAAGGCTGCGGGACATCAGGGTTCCCTGGGGTTTATGGGGATGGAAACCCGGAAATTCCCGAACCGCCCCCACCCTGAACCCCTTTCCCCCCAATTCCAGCCATGGGGGACATGAAAACCCCGGATTTCGACGACCTGCTGGCCGCCTTCGACATCCCCGACATCGACGCCAACGAGGCCATCCAGTCGCACCAGGAGGAGCCCGAGGCGCACGGGAAGCAGCTCCCGGGGGAGCCGGGCCCCGGCGCGGCCCCCGAGCCCGCCCTGCCGCACCCGGACATCTCGGCCGTCAGCGTCATCGTCAAGAACACCGTTTGCCCCGAGCAGGCCGAGGCCAAGGACGGGCACGGGCACGGGCTGGCGCCGCGGCTGCTGCAGAACGGGTTCGCCGCCGCCGCCGAGGGGCCCGCGGGCCGCCCCGCCGAGCCCGCCCCCAACGGCGACTGCTGGGCCAAGGAGAAGGGAGCCAAGGGCCTGGAGCTCTTCTCGCACTTCAGCCCCGAGCCCGGCCAGGACGGCACCGACCTCATCGACCGCGCCCGCGAGGCCAAGGCCAAGGACAAGGCCCCGGCCGCACCCCCCGCGGGCGGCAAGGAGCCCCTGGGGGACGGCCCCGAGGCGCTGGAGCCGCCCTTCCCGGCGCCGTTCCGGGCAGCGGCCGCCGCAGACGGAGCCCACCCCGTGCCCTGCATCAAGAAGGAGGAGTCGGAGCCGGAGGAGGCTCCGGGCAGGGGCTGCAGCCCCAAGGGGCTGGGGCTGGATCACCTCAAGTCCGTCACTGTCCGGTTCCCCGGCGGGGACTCTCCCGTGGCGCCGTGGCCGGGGGCGGAGCCGGGGGCGCTGGATGGCGGCGCCGGGGCCGAGCTCAAGCGCTCGCCCGGGAGCCCCCGGGAGCCCTTCTCGTCGCCGGGAATCCCCATCCCTCCTTCCCCCAAGCAGCTCTCCCTGAAGGACGAGCGGGAGATGCTGGGGAAGGCCGTGGGGAGCCCCCCGAGCGGGTCCAGCGGCGAGGAGGAGGAGGACGAGGAGGAGGAGGAGGAGGAGGAGGAGGAGAGCACCAACTCGCCGTCCTCCAGCTCCTCGCGGCCGCTCAAGGTGCGCATCAAAACCATCAAAACCTCCTGCGGCAGCATCACCAGGACGGTCACCAGGGTGTCCTCGGACTCGGAGCCGCCCTCCAGCAAACTGCCCAGCGAGCAGAGCTCCCAGGAGCCCCTGGAGTGTCCCGCCGGCCTCGCCGCCGAGACGGCCAAGGAGAGATCGGAGCTCTCCAGCCCCCTGAAAAACACAGAGGGGCCCAAAATCGTCAGCGTGCAGCTGGGCAACGGCACCAAGCTGAAGGGGACGGTGCTGCCCGTGGCCACCATCCAGAGCGCCAGCAGCGCCATGCTCATCGCCGCCAGCGTGGCCCAGCAGAAATCCGTGGTGCTGCCCGCCAAACCCGGCAAATCCGTGGCCAAGAACATCCTGAGCCTGGTGCCGCAGCCCCTGCCCAAGGGGGACGCCCGCGCCAACGGCGGCGCCAAGGCCAACGGCGGCGCCAAGGCCAACGTGGCCGGCACCGTCATCTCCCGCAGCCAGTCCAGCCTGGTGGAGGCCTTCAACAAGATCCTCAACGGCAAGAACCTGCTGCCCACCTACAGGCCCAACCTGAGCCCCCCGGCCGAGGCCAGCCTGGCGCTGCCCCCCTCCGGCTTCCGCTGCCTGGAGTGCGGCGACGCCTTCGCGCTGGAGAAGAGCCTGGCGCGGCACTACGACCGGCGCAGCATGCGCATCGAGGTCACCTGCAACCACTGCACCAAGCGCCTGGTGTTCTTCAACAAGTGCAGCCTGCTGCTGCACGCCCGCGAGCACAAGGACAAGGGGCTGGTGATGCAGTGCTCGCACCTGGTGATGCGCCCCATCGCCCTGGAGCAGATGATCGGCCAGCCCGACGTCACCCCGCTGGCCTCGCTGGCCCTGCCCGCCGCCAAGGTGGCCCAGGAGGGCGCGGGGCAGGAGCTGCTGCCCGTGCTGCCCCTGGGCTCCGAGCCCGGCAGCTACAGCTGCTTCAGGTGCCTGGAGTGCAAGGAGCAGTGCAAGGACAAGGCCGGGCTGGCCGCGCACTTCCAGCAGCCCGGGGCGGCCACCAGCAGCAGCAGCACGGTGAGAGCAGCGCTGGGAGGAGATGGGAGACACTGGGAGGAGATGGGAGACACTGGGAGGAGATGGGAGACACTGGGAGGAGATGGGAGACACTGGGAGGTGCTTCAGAGATCTGGGAGGGCACTGGGGGATGGTTCAGAGTGCTGGGAGTTGGTTCAGAGCTTTGGGAGATGGTTCAGAGTGCTGGGAGATGGTTCAGAGCTCTGTGAGGGCACTGGGAGATGGTTCAGAGTGCTGGGAGGGCACTGGGGGATGGTTCAGAGTGGTGGGAGGGCACTGGGGGATGGTTCAGAGTGGTGGGAGGGCACTGGGAGATGGTTCAGAGCTTTGGGAGATGGTTCAGAGTGCTGGGAGATGGTTCAGAGATCTGGGAGGGCACTGGGAGATGGTTCATAGTGGTGGGAGATGGTTGGAGATGGTGGGAGAAGGTGGGAGAGCGGTGAGAACATCCAGCCCTGGATCCATGGATCCACTCCTCCCCTTCTATCCATCCTGATCCCTGCTGGAATTCTCCCAGAGCTCTGTGGGATCCAGGTTTCAGTTGGAATTCTCCCAGAGCTCTGTGGGACTGGGATCCCAGTCCCAGCTGGGAATTTTCCAAGATCCCAGAACCATTTTGTACCCATTCCTTGATGGAATTTTCCCAGGACTGTTTGCCCTCCTGGTTTCAGTGGGAATTCTCCCCAGGCTGGTTGGGACCCTGGCCCCCCAGGGGCCGGAATTCCTGGGGTTCTGAGGCTGATCCCAGCTGGAATTCCAGGGGGATCCCGGGTGGAATTCCCGGGTTCCGAGGGTGATCCCGGGTGGAATTCCTGGGGTTCTGAGGGTGACCCCACCTGGAATTCCAGGGTGATCCCAGGTGGAATTCCCAGGTTCCAAGGGTGATCCCAGGTGGAATTCCCAGGTTCCAAGGGTGATCCCAAGTGAAATTCCAAGGCTGATCCCAGGTGGAATTCCTGGGGTTCCGAGGTTGATCCCCAGTTCCGAGGGTGATCCCGGGTGGAATTCCCGGGTTCCAAGGCTGATCCCGGGTGGAATTCCCGGGGTTCCGAGGGTGATCCCCGGTTCCGAGGGTGATCCCAGGTGGAATTCCCGGGTTCCGAGGGTGATCCCCGGTTCCGAGGCTGATCCCGGCTGGAATTCCCGCTGCTCCCGGTTCGCAGGTGTGCTCGGCGTGCCCCATGATCCTGGCCAACCGCTGCAGCTTCAGCGCGCACCAGCGCATGCACCGCAGCCGCCCGCCCCACGTCTGCCCCGAGTGCGGGGGCAACTTCCTGCTGGCCAACTTCGAGTCCCACCTCAAGGACTCCTGCCTGCACTTCTCCCGCAGGGTGGGATACAGGTACGGCCCCGGGAGCTCCGGAATTCCGCGGAGGGGCCGCCACGGGCAGGGTGCTGGGGAAGGTGCGGAGTGGAGCTTGCCCGCGGAGCGTGGGGCAGGTTCCTGCACCGGGGGGACGCGGCTGCGGAGCCCGGGAACCCTGGGAATTGCGGGAATCCTCGTCTGGGATCCTGGCTCCCGTTGGGAATCTCCCCTGAACCGGTTTGGATCCTGCTCCTTGGCAGAATTTTCCCAGACCTGCTTCAGATTCTGGTTTCAGCTGGGATTTTCCCAGAACCGCTTTGGATCCCGGTCTCCATTGGGCATTCCCAGATCCCGTTTGGATCCCGGTCTCCATTGGGCATTCCCGGATCCCCTTTGGATCCCGGTCTCCATTGGGCATTCCCGGATCCCCTTTGGATCCCGTTCTCCGTTGGGCATTCCCGGATCCCCTTTGGATCCCGGTGTCCATTGGGCATTCCCGGATCCCCTTTGGATCCCGGTGTCCATTGGGCATTCCCAGATCCCGTTTGGTTCCCATTCTCCATTGGGCATTCCCAGATCCCCTTTGGATCCCGGTGTCCATTGGGCATTCCCGGATCCCCTTTGGATCCCATTCTCCATTGGGCATTCCCAGATCCCCTTTGGATCCCGGTGTCCATTGGGCATTCCCAGATCCCCTTTGGATCCCATTCTCCATTGGGCACTCCCGGATCCCCTTTGGTTCCCGTTCTCCATTGGGCATTCCCAGATCCCCTTTGGATCCCGGTGTCCGTTGGGCATTCCCGGATCCCCTTTGGATCCTGTTCTCCGCTGGGAATTTTCCCAGATCCCCTTTGGATCCCGGTGTCCATTGGGCACTCCCGGATCCCCTTTGGATCCTGTTCTCCATTGGGCATTCCCGGATCCCCTTTGGATCCCATTCTCCATTGGGCACTCCCGGATCCCCTTTGGATCCCGGTCTCCGTTGGGCATTCCCGGATCCCCTTTGGATCCCGGTGTCCATTGGGCATTTCTGGATCCCCTTTGGATCCTGTTCTCCATTGGGCATTCCCGGATCCCCTTTGGATCCCATTCTCCATTGGGCACTCCCGGATCCCCTTTGGTTCCCGTTCTCCGTTGGGCATTCCCAGATCCCCTTTGGATCCTGTTCTCCGTTGGGCATTTCTGGATCCCCTTTGGATCCCGGTCTCCGTTGGGCATTTCTGGATCCCCTTTGGATCCCGTTCTCCATTGGGCATTCCCGGATCCCCTTTGGATCCCGGTGTCCATTGGGCATTCCCGGATCCCCTTTGGATCCTGGTCTCCACTGGGAATTTTCCCAGATCCCCTTTGGATCCCGGTCTCCGTTGGGCATTCCCGGATCCCCTTTGGATCCTGTTCTCCGCTGGGAATTTTCCCGGATCCCCTTTGGTCCCCATTCTCCGTTGGGCATTCCCGGATCCCGTTCTCCGCGGGGATTTTCCAGGTGTCCCAGCTGCTCCGTGGTGTTCGGGGGGGTCAATTCCATCAAGTCCCACATCCAGAGCTCGCACTGCGAGGTTTTCCACAAGTGCCCCATCTGCCCCATGGCCTTCAAATCCGCGCCCAGCGCCCACGCCCACGTCTACACGCAGCACCCCGGCTTCAGCAACCAGCAATCCAAGTGAGTGCTGCCCGAATCCCGGAATCCCGGAATCCCGGGAATCCCAGCTGCGCCCAGGGCCCCGGGAGCGGCTCGGGGGCATCCTGGGAAAGACTGGGATGGGAGGTTTGGGAATAGAGTGACAGTTTGGGATGGGAGGTTTGGGAATGAGGGGTGGGGATTTGGGAATGAGAGTTTGGGATGGGAGGTTTGGGAATGAGGGGTGGGGATGGGAGGTTTGGGAATGAGAGGCTGGGATTTGGGAATGAGGGGTGGGGATGGGAGGTTTGGGAATGTTCTGCTGTGGGAAGAATGGAGTTGGCTGGAAGATCTGGGAACGTGGCCCTTGGGAATGATGGCCCTGGTGATCCCAGAGGGCTTTTCCTGCCTGAGCCATTCCAGGACTGGGAGGACTGGGAATGCTCCATGACTGGCAGATCCTCCTCCATGGGTGGGATGAGCTCAGCTCCAACCTTCCTTTTCCCATCCCTTTTTCCCTATGTTTTCCCTCTTCTTCCCTCCTTTTCTCCCTCCCTTTTCTGATTTTCCTCTCCGTTTTCTGTTTTCCCCCTCCTTTCCCATTTCCTTTTTCCTCCTCCTCACCTTTTCCTCCTTTATCCTTCCCTTTTTCTCCTTTTTCCTTCCCTTTTTTCTCTCCTATTCCCTCCTTTCCCTTTCCCTTTTTCCTTCTAATTTCCCCTCCTTTTCCCCTCCCTCTCTGCTCCTCCCGGCGTGTCCCCCACCCCGTTTTTCCCCGTTTTTCCCCGTTTTTCCCCGATTTTTCCCCGTTTTTCCCCGTTTTCCCCCGTTTTCCCCCCGTTTCTGGCCAGGATGATTTACAAGTGTGCCATGTGTGACACGGTGTTCACGCACAAGCCGCTGCTGTCGTCGCACTTTGATCAGCACCTGCTGCCCCAGCGCGTCAGCGTCTTCCGCTGCCCGCAGTGCCCGCTGCTCTTCGCCCAGAAACGCACCATGCTCGAGCACCTCAAGGTCAGCCCCAGGTGGAATTCTGTCCAAAATCATGGACATTTACCCCGGATTGGGGAAATGGGAGTGGGGAGGGGGACCCGGCCATGCTCTGGATCCAGAAACGCACCATGCTCGAGCACCTCAAGGTCAGCTGCTGGCCCAGGTGGAATTCTGTCCAAAATCATGGAAATTTACCCCAGATTGGGGAAATGGGAGTGGGGAGGGGGACCCGGCCATAGATCCAGAAACGCACCAGGCTCGAGCACCTCAAGGTCAGCCGCCGGCCCAGGCCGAATTCCGGCCAAAAACGGCGAAATTCCACCTAAAAATGGCAAAATTCTGGCCAGAAATCGTGGAGATTTCCCCCAGATTGAGGGAATGGGAGTGGGGGGTGGGAGCCAGCCGTGGTCTGGATCGAGCACCTCAGGGTCAGGCGCCATCCCAGGCGGAATTCCGGCTGGGAATGGTGAAATTCTTACCAAAAATGGCAAAATTCCGGCCAGAGATGACGGAAATTTCCCCCAGAGTGGCGGGGATGGGAGCGGGCAGCGGTCAGGGCCTGTGCTTGGCCATGAATTAATCAAAACCAGCCCGATGAGAGCAATCACAGCTGCGCCTGTGGCAGCCCAGAGCAGCGTTGCTGACATCGCCTTCCTGAGGCCCCTCGGGAGGAGAATCCCGGCAAAGGGGAATTTTCACAAAATACCTTGGGAGGAAACGCACAACACACCTGGGGAGGGAAATCCTGGCCAAAGGGGTTTCCTCAGGAAATACCATGGCTACACCTGAGGGGAAACATCCTGGCCAGGGGTTCTTCAGCAGGGATCGTGGCTGCAGAGGGGCTTTGCAGAATATCCATGGCTGCAGAGGGGTTTTTCAGCATATCCACGGCTGCAGGGGTTTTTCAGAGGATGCCGTGGCTGCAGAGGGGTTTTCCAGCATATCCACGGCTGCAGAGGGGTTTTTCAGAGGATGCCGTGGCTGCAGCGCTGCCTGACCCCGCTCTCTCCCTCGCAGAACACGCACCAGCCCCAGCCGGCCAAGGACGAGCCCTCCCGGCGCTCGGGGCCGCTGCTGACGCCCAAGGCGGAGCCGCCGGAGCCGCCGCGGCGCTCGGGCTCCTCCTCGAGCTCCTCGGAGGAGGAGGAGGAGGAGGAGGAGGCCCCGAGCTCCCCGGAGCTGCGGCGGGCGCGGCGCGGGCGCTTTGCCCGGGGCAGGGCCGGCCCCAAGGCCAAGGGCAGCGGCTGGAGCTGCGGCCTCTGCCACTCGTGGTTCCCCGAGCGCGACGAGTACGTGGCGCACATGAAGAGGGAGCACGGCAAGGTCGGCACCGCTCCGGGGAGTGCTGGGGGGTTTGGGGCCATTCTGGGCGGGATTGGAGGGAAAATGGAGTAAAAAAGGCCGGAGGGAGAATCCCGGCTCCTGGATCCCCCTGGAGCCTCCTGGATGCTCCTGGATGCTCCTGGATGCTCCTGGATCCCCCTGGATGCTCCTGGATCCCTCTGGGTCCCTCCTGGATCCCCCTGGTTCCTCCTGGATCCCTCCTGGATCCCGCTGGTTCCTCCTGGTTCCTCCTGGGAATGGGAGGGTTTGGGGATGGGAATTGTTTTTGGGGTAATTCCTGATTGGGTGAACGATCCCAGGCAGGAGCAGGGGTTGGAGGGAAAACTGAATTCCCACCTCCAGCTGGAGTGGGAATCCCGGCTTTGGGTCATCCTGGGTCCCTCTGGATCCCTCCTGGATTTTTCCCTGTTTTTTCCGGGATCCTGGGCTGGACTTTTCCCGGGTTTTTCTGGAATCCCTCCTGGGTTTGTCCCGGTTCCCCCGGGATCCTGAGCGACGTTTTCCCGGATTTTTCCCGCGTTTCCCCGGGATCCTGATGGGTTTTTCCCCGCAGTCTGTGAAGAAGTTCCCGTGCCACCTGTGCGAGCGCTCCTTCTGCTCGGCCCCGAGCCTGCGGCGCCACGTGCGCGTCAACCACGAGGGCATCAAACGCGTCTACCCCTGCCGGTACCAACGGGGTTCTGGGGTTACCCCTGCCGGTACCACCGGGGTTCCTGAGGGGTTCTGGGGTTACCCCTGCCGGTACCACCGGGGCTCCTGAGGGGTTCTGGGGTTACCCCTGCCGGTACCACCGGGGTTCTGGGGTTACCCCTGCCGGTACCAACGGGGTTCCTGAGGGGTTCTGGGGTTAAAACCCTGCCGGTACCACCGGGGTTCTGGGGGTTCCTGGGGTTCCCAAGGGATTCCCGGGGTTCTGGGAGAGCGGGAATGCCGGGGCTGGGAATGGGGCTGGGAGGGCCGGGAACTGGAGGGAGCGGGGAGGATTGAGGGGGTTTGGGGTTGGGGTTGGGGTTGGGCAGGGAAAAGGGGAACTCTCAAGGAATTGGGGTTCAATTCCCAGGGAAACTGGGGTTTAATTCCCAGAAAAATCAGGGTTTCATTCCCAAGGAATCAGGGATTAATTCCCAGCGAGATCAGGGTTTAATGCCCAGGGAATGAGGGCTCATTCCCACCAGCTCTGCCCAAGATGGAAATTGAAACTCCGGGAGTGAGAAGGATTTGGGAAAGGACTCCAGGCTTTGTCTCGATCCCGTTCGGGGCTGGAATTTGGGAATTCCAGCGGCAGAATTCCCGGGAAAACGAAGCTGCTGCGTTCCCAGGTACTGCACGGAGGGGAAGAGAACGTTCAGCAGCCGCCTGATCCTGGAGAAGCACATCCAGGTGCGCCACGGCATCAAAGTCACCGACCCCGCCCGCAGCCAGGAGGTGGTGATGGCCCGCGGCCCCCCCGGCCCCGCCCAGGTGCGACTTCCCGGGAATTCCGGGAATTCCGGCGATTCCTGGGAATTCTGGGGCTGCTTTGGGGCAGGACTGGGCGGGGGAGGGGGGGGTTTATCCTGCCATTCTCGCTGCGAACCCACAAATCCCAGCCCTAAACTTCATCCAGGCGGGGAGGTTTTGGATCTGGCACTGCCCGGGTGGAATTATCTGGGAATTTCCCGGGAATTTCAGCCTCTGTGGCAGGATTGATTGGAGCCTATGTCCCAAGAATTTTAACGCCCCCAAACTGGGATCGGGGTGGTCCCTGTGACCCCAAAATTTAACGGGGGGGTGGGGGGTTCCCCAATACTTTTAACCCCCCCAAATTGGAATGGGGGGGGTCCAATCCCGGGATTCCCTCTGGGAGCTGCCGCAGTTCCCGGGGTTTCTCCCGGGGTTTCTCCCGGGATTTCCCCGGCCGGGATTCCCGCCCCGGCCCCGCCGTTCACTGCCGCTGTTCCCGTTCATTGCCGCTGTTCCCTTCATTGCCGCTGTCCCGCTCACTGCCGCTGTCCCGCTCATTGATTGCCGCTGTTCCCGTTCATTGGTTCACTGCCGCTGTCCCGCTCATTGATTGCCGCTGTCCCGTCCCGCAGGCCCCCGGGCGCCGGCGGAAGCTCTCCTCGGAGGAGTCGTGCAGCGAGGAGCCCGACAGCACCACCCCGCCCGCCAAGAGCCCGCGGGCGCCGTTCCGGTGCCGCAAGTGCGGCTTCGCGGCCGGGAGCCGCGCCGAGTTCCAGGCGCACCTCCCGCAGCACCGCGCGGAGCAGGGCGCGCCGCAGTGCCGCGAGTGCGGCCTCTGCTTCACCTCGGCCAGCGCCCTCGGCCGCCACCGCTTCATCTCGCACAAGAAGCGCCGCGGGGCCGAGCCCGAGGAGCCCGCGGGAGGCGCCGCCCCGGGAGGCGGAGCCGGGGCCGCTCCCGCCGCCGCCGCCGCCGCCGCCGAGGGGAAGCTGGAGTGCAAAGTGTGCGGGAGGCGCTTCGAGAGCGCGCTCAACCTCAAAACGCACTTCAGGACCCACGGGATGGCCTTCATCCGCGCCCGGCAGGGCAACGAGGAGAACTGAGAGCTCCCCTGGGATCCTGGGATTCTGGGATCCTGGGATTCTGGGATTCTGGGAATGGCTTCATCCGCGCCCGGCAGGGCAACGAGGAGAACTGAGAGCTCCCCTGGGATCCTGGGAATGCCTGGGATCCTGGGATTCTGGGAATGGCCTCATCCAAGCAGAACTGAGCCCTCCCGGGGATCCTGGAATTCCTGGGATTGTTCTGGGAATCAGCTCCGAGCCCGGGGATCGCGGCATTCCCGGAATTCCGGGATCAGCCCCGAGGACAGTTGAGCATTCCCGGGAATCTCAGCATTCCTGGAATTGCAGGATCAGGCCTGAGGAGAGCTGAGCGTTCCCGGGAATCGCAGAATTCCCGGAATTCCGGGATCAGCTCCAGGGCCAGGAATCAGCGCCGTGTACATAAATCACCCCGAGCCCTTCCCGGTGACCGAGGGAAAGCTGGGAATGGGATTGGGATTGGGATGATCCCAAATCCTGCCAGGAATCCGCTGGGAATGTTGGATTTTGGGGGAATTTGGGGTTTCTGGGACCCCTCCAGGCTCTTCCCAGGAATTCCTGGATCTGGACAGGGCAGGGGAAGCTTTTCCAGCAAAATCCACCTTTGTTGTTATTTTTGGTTTTTTTTTTGTTTCTCCTGGATTCTTTTTCCCATTTGGGAACGTCCCTGGTGCGTTTGGTTGGGAAGGAGGCGATTCCAGAGTCCTGGAATTCCAGAGGTCCCCAGGAAGGACACCCGGACATGCCTGGACATTCCCAAGGGATCAGGAGGAGGAAAAAAGGAGAGAAAAGAAGGAAAAGAGATTTTTTTTTTTTTCCTTTGGCAAAGGAATAATGACCCAAAAAAACCCAGGATTGGGAATGGATCCCAAATCCCAGCCAGGACCCTTTTCCTGAAGGAAAAGTGGGAAAAGTGGGAAAACTGCTCCCAGATTCCAGGCTGAGGGTGAGGCCTGGGGCCTTTTCCAGCTTTGTTCCAGCTCCTCCCTCCCCTCGGGATCTGGGACCTTTCCCATCTCCAATCCCCCCTGGAAAAGCCCCCGGAAAAGCCCCTGGAAAAGCCCCCGCTCCCTCCGGCCCCCCATTCCCAGAACTCCCGAGGGAATTCCCGGAATTCCCTGTGGATACCCCCCCCCCCCCCCCGTAAAGCTGTATCATACACTAAAATCCCGAATCCCAACAACTGCTGTGCTCCTCCTGGGATTTGGTTTGGTTTTCCAAGGTTTTTTTCCCGTTTTTTTGCGTTTTTCGGGATGGCTGAAGCTGCTTTGGAGTTGATTTTTTTTTGTTGGTTTGTTTTTTTTTTTTTTTTTATTCCCGGTTTTTCCGACTTTTTCCAAGCAGGAATGAGGGGAGTTTTCCCTCCCCTCTTCCCTGCAGGTGGATGGATGGAAAAGGGGTGGGAAAAAAACTGGGAAAAATCAGGTGGAATCGGCCGTTCCCAAAAATCCCCCAGGCCGGGTGTAAATATAGAGAAGAAATTAAAGTTTCTACGAGATTTAGAAGGAAAAAAATTCCAAAAAAAAAAAAAAAAAAAAAAACCTATGGAAAAATGGCTTTGGACCCACGGTTTTCAGCATTTCAGTGCCTTGAGCTGGATTTGGGGTGGAGGGGAGGGAGGGGCTGGAATTTCAGGGTTGGACTCCTGGAATTCCGGGGCTGTTCCCCTGGAATTTTGGGGACGTTTCCCCCTGGAATTTTGGGGACGTTTTCCCCTGGAATTCCGGGGCTGTTCCCCCTGGAATTCCGGGGCTGTTCCCCGGGGCTTTCGGGGATTTTGGGAATGTGCTGACGGAAAGCCGCGGGCTCGGGAGGCTCTCAGGAATTCTTTATTCTGTAGGAATCGATTCCATTAAACTCCAGTGGTTTCACCCTCTGTGCCCGGCCTCGGCTCCTCCCAGGAATTCCCGGGAAAACTCCCGGGAATGGGAATGGGGAGGGGGGGAGGGGCTGAGGGCTCCGGCTGCATCCCCGAATTTTGGTCCTGCCCCCCAAAAAAGGGGCTTGGGAAGGGTTGGGGTCCCCTGGGCCCCTCCCTGTGTCCCCCTGTCCCCTCCCCTGGGGTTGAAAAACCAAATTTTGGGGTTTTTAACGCTAAAAATTAAAAAAAAAAAAAAAAAAAAAAAAAAGGGGACATTGAGGGGACACAAAGGGGGGGGGGGACATTGGGGACACCGAGGGGACACAGGGGGGACATTGGGGGGGACACTGGGGGAGAGGGACCTGAGGGGACACAGGGACGGGGGGGACGTTGGGGACACTCCAAGTGACCCCAGCCGGGGCCAGGCCTGGGCCAACGGGGGGGGAAATTCCAGGGAATTTTCCTTCCCTGGGAAGCTCCGGATCCTCCCGGATTTGGGATTTGGGATTTGGGATCGGGACCAGGCCCCAACCCCCCCCACCCTCGTGTCCGACATTCCAGCCCCGAATTCCCGGCTGGAATTACCCGGGAAAGGGGGAGGGGAGTCCCAGCCCCGAATTCCTGGAAGAGCCGGAATCCCACCGGGAATTCCCCACTTGGAATTTCACCTGGAATCCCACCTGGGAATTCCACCTGGGAATCTCATCTGGAACCCCCCCCGGGAGTCCCAGAGGAGGGAAGGACCCCACAGGGCCGGGAATTCCGGGAATTTCGGGATTTTGGGATTCCCAACCTTCCGGAGACCCCTCCCCGTTCCCACCCCGCACATTCCATGGGATTGGGGGCAAATTCCAGGGAATCCCAAGCAGAGAAAAGGGGGAGCTGCCCCCATTCCCACCCCCTTCCATCGGGATCCCCCCCCACGCTCCGTTCCCGCCTTTCCTGCCGTTTTTCCCGGCTTTTCCATGGAATTCTGTCCCATCTCTCAGCAGAGTCCGGGCCAGGGGAGCAGCCAAAGCTCTGAGGCCGCTTTTCCCGCGGGAACAGAACCGGGAAGTTTGGAATTCTCCCGTTCCTTCCTGGGGGGGAGCAAAATGATTTTTTTTTTTTCTTTTTTTTTTTTTTTTTTTTCCGGGGAATTTTTTCCGTTGCCGTTTCTCTTCCCCCCGGTCTGGGGCGTGCGGGTTTCACATGATGCCGTTGGTGAGGTACTGGAAGCCGTCGTAGAGCTTGGTGGTGATCGACCGCATGGAGCCGTCCACCATCTGCTCCACCAGCAGCTGCAGCTGCTCCTCCGTCAGGTTCATGTGGAAACGCTCCTTGAGGTGCCGGATGGTGGAGGAGCCGTGGAAGCAGGGCAGCTGCGAGCCTGGAAAACGGGAAAAAACGGGGAAAAACGGGAAAAATGGCAGCTGCGAGCCTGGAAAACGGGAAAAAAACGGGAAAAAACGGGAAAAATGGCAGCTGCGAGCCTGGAAAACGGGGAAAAACAGGGAAAAAAACGGGAAAAATGGCAGCTGCGAGCCTGGAAAATGGGGAAAACGGGGAAAAATGGGGAAAAATGGCAGCTGCGAGCCTGGAAAATGGGAAAAAACAGGAAAAATGGCAGCTGCGAGCCTGGAAAACGGGAAAAAACGGGAAAAAAACGGGAAAAATGGCAGCTGCGAGCCTGGAAAATGGGAAAAAACAGGAAAAATGGCAGCTGCGAGCCTGGAAAACGGGAAAAAACGGGAAAAAACGGGAAAAATGGCAGCTGCGAGCCTGGAAAACGGGAAAAAACGGGAAAAACGGGAAAAATGGCAGCTGCGAGCCTGGAAAACGGGAAAAACAGGGAAAAAAACGGGAAAAATGGCAGCTGCGAGCCTGGAAAATGGGAAAAACAGGGAAAAATGGCAGCTGCGAGCCTGGGAAACGGGAAAAACGGGGAAAAAAACGGGAAAAATGGCAGCTGCGAGCCTGGAAAACGGGAAAAACGGGGAAAAATGGCAGCTGCGAGCCTGGAAAACGGGAAAAAACGGGAAAAATGGCAGCTGCGAGCCTGGAAAACGGGAAAAAAACGGGAAAAAACAGGAAAAATGGCAGCTGCGAGCCTGGAAAACGGGAAAAACGGGGAAAAAACGGGAAAAATGGCAGCTGCGAGCCTGGAAAACGGGAAAAAACGGGGAAAAACAGGGAAAAATGGCAGCTGCGAGCCTGGAAAACGGGAAAAACAGGGAAAAAACGGGAAAAATGGCAGCTGCGAGCCTGGAAAACGGGGAAAAACGGGGAAAAACGGGAAAAAACGGGAAAAAACGGGAAAAATGGCAGCTGCGAGCCTGGAAAACGGGAAAAACACGGGAAAAACGGGAAAAATGGCAGCTGCGAGCCTGGAAAACGGGAAAAAACAGGGAAAAACGGGAAAAATGGGAAAAATGGCAGCTGCGAGCCTGGAAAACGGGAAAAACGGGGAAAAAACGGGAAAAATGGCAGCTGCGAGCCTGGAAAACGGGAAAAAACAGGGAAAAAACGGGGAAAATGGCAGCTGCGAGCCTGGAAAACGGGGAAAAACGGGGGAAAATGAGAAAAATGGCAGCTGCGAGCCTGGGAAACGGGGAAAACGGGGGAAAATGGGAAAAAACAGCAGCTGGGAGCCTGGAGAAATGGGAAAAATGGGGAAATGGGGAAAAATGGCAGCTGGGAGAATGGAAAATCAGGACAAATGGGAAACAGGGCAGCTGGGAGCCAGGAAAAACAGGAAAAACTGGGAATCTGGGAGCTGAGAGACTGGAAAAATGGGGAAAATTGGGATGGGTATGTTGGGAGTCTGGGTTTGGAATGGGGGCAATGGGATCAGGAAAGGGTAAATCCGGGATGGGATGAGGGGAGAAGGGATTTGGGATCCTGGACAATGGAAATCCGGGATGGGGTGAGGGGAGAAGGGATTCGGGATCCTGGACAATGGAAATCCGGGATGGGGTGAGAGGGGCTGGAACAGGGAATGCTCCGGGAGAAGCCGGTTTGGACGGGAATCCCGGATCCCCACCTTGCTGCATGATCTCCACGATCTGCACCACCTTGTCCATGTGCTTGCGGGCGGCGATCAGCCCCTGCAGCATCAGCATCTTGTAGTAGTTGAACATGTCCCCGTCCAGGCCGCCCATCACCTGCGGGACACGGGGCTCGGGAACGGCCCGGGAATTCCACGGGAGCGCCCTGGAACGCCCCTGAATTCCCTGGATCCCCTGGATCCCCCTGGATCCCCCTGGCATCCCCCAGATCCCCCCGGATCCCCCTGGATCCCACTCACGTCCACGAACTCCGTGGTCAGTTTGAAGGGACAGGGGGTTCCCTGGGAATTCCTGGCACCCCCCTGGATTCCCTGGATCCCCCGGATCCCCCTGGATCCCCCAGATCCCCCGGATCCCCCGGATCCCACTCACGTCCACGAACTCCGTGGTCAGTTTGAAGGCCGAGGTCTCGAAGCCGAGGTTCCGGGGGGAGCTGCTCAGGATGAACCCGAAGTCGATGTGGATGATGTGGCCCTCGGCGTCCAGCAGGATGTTCCCGTTGTGCCTGCGGGCATTCCCGGGAATTCCGTCAGCTCCCGCGGGACTCCGGGGCATTCCGGGAGATCCCATCGAGATTTAAGGAAAAAATCCAATAAAGGTCACAGCAAACCCGGTAAAATCCCTAAAACGCCATAAAGGCCCTCGGGGCCAGCAGGAGGCTCCCCTTGTGCCCGACCATTAATGAGCTAATTCATTAATTAATGAGTTAATGACCGGCCTTGACCGGGCTGTGCCCGACCATTAATGAGCTAATTCATTAATTAATGAGTTAATGACCAGCCTTGACCGGGCTGTGCCCGACCATTAATGAGCTAATTCATTAATTAATGAGTTAATCAATCCATGAATGACCGGCCTTGACCGGGCTGTGCCCGACCATTAATGAGCTAATTCATTAATTAATGAGTTAATGACCGGCCTTGACCGGGCTGTGCCCGACCATTAATGAGCTAATTCATTAATTAATGAGTTAATCAACCCAGGAATGACCGGCCTTGACCGGGCTGTGCCCGATCATTAATGAGCTAATTCATTAATTAATGAGTTAATGACCGGCCTTGACCAGGCTGTGCCCGATCATTAATGAGCTAATTCATTAATTAATGAGTTAATCAATCCATGAATGACCGGCCTTGACCAGGCTGGACCCGATCATTAATGAGCTAATTCATTAATTAATTCATTAATTACCTGTCCTTGACCTGCAGCAGGTAGCACACCAGGCTGTACCCGATCATTAATGAGGAAATCAATTAATTAATGAGTTAATTACCTACCTTTGACCTGCAGCAGGGAGCAGACCAGGCTGTACCCATTAATTCATTTATGAATTCATTAATTAATTCATTAATTACCTGTCCTTGACCTGCAGCAGGTAACACACCAGGCTGTACCCGTTCATTACCCATTAATTAATTCATTAATTACCTATCTTTGACCTGCAGCAGGTAGCAGACCAGGCTGTACCCGGCACAGCTCCTCACGAAGTTCCTCTGGGCCGTCAGGAAGCTCTCGCTGTTGCTGGGGCCGTGCAGGCCGGGCTGTACCCATATTAATTCATTAATTACCCATTAATTAATGAGTTCATTACCTATCTTTGACCTGCAGCAGGTAGCAGACCAGGCTGTACCCCGCGCAGCTCCTCACGAAGTTCCTCTGGGCCGTCAGGAAGCTCTCGCTGTTGCTGGGGCCGTGCAGGCCGGGCTGTGCCCGTTCATTACCCATTAATTACCCATTAATTAATGAGTTCATTACCTATCTTTGACCTGCAGCAGGTAGCACACCAGGCTGTGCCCATGCATTACCCATTAATTACCCATTAATTAATGAGTTCATTACCTGTCTTTGACCTGCAGCAGGTAGCAGACCAGGCTGTACCCATTAATTCATTTATTAATTCATTAATTAATTCATTAATTACCTGTCCTTGACCTGCAGCAGGTAGCACACCAGGCTGTACCCATTAATTCATTTATTAATTCATTAATTAATTCATTAATTACCTGTCCTTGACCTGCAGCAGGTAGCAGACCAGGCTGTACCCGTTCATTACCCATTAATTAATTCATTAATTCATTAATTACCTGTCCTTGACCTGCAGCAGGTAGCACACCAGGCTGTACCCATTAATTCATTTATTAATTCATTAATTAATTCATTAATTACCTGTCCTTGACCTGCAGCAGGTAGCAGACCAGGCTGTACCCGTTCATTACCCATTAATTAATTCATTAATTCATTAATTACCTGTCCTTGACCTGCAGCAGGTAGCAGACCAGGCTGTACCCGTTCATTACCCATTAATTAATTCATTAATTACCTATCTTTGACCTGCAGCAGGTAGCACACCAGGCTGTACCCATTAATTCATTCATTAATTCATTAATTACCTGTCCTTGACCTGCAGCAGGTAGCAGACCAGGCTGTACCCATTAATTACCCATTTATTAATTCATTAATTACCTGTCCTTGACCTGCAGCAGGTAGCAGACCAGGCTGTACCCCGCGCAGCTCCTCACGAAGTTCCTCTGGGCCGTCAGGAAGCTCTCGCTGTTGCTGGGGCCGTGCAGGCCGGGCTGTGCCCATATTAATTCATTAATTACCCATTATTAATTCATTAATTACCTGTCCTTGACCTGCAGCAGGTAGCAGACCAGGCTGTACCCCGCGCAGCTCCTCACGAAGTTCCTCTGGGCCGTCAGGAAGCTCTCGCTGTTGCTGGGGCCGTGCTCCTGCCGCAGGTACTGCAGCAGCGACAGCTGCGACTGCTTCTTGATCTGGTGCAGGGACACGGCGCTGAGCACGGGCTCGATCATCCCGCTGTCGGCCGAGATCACCAGGATCTTGTAGGGCCGGATCCAGAGCGGGACCCGCTCCTGCTCCCAGATCCACTGCGGGGAGGGAAACACAGCCAAAATCCCAAAAAATCCCAATAAAATCCAAATAAAATCCAAATAAAATCTGAGAGAAATGGGGGCAACTCCCACTCCTGCTCCCAGATCCACTGCAGGGAGGGAAACACAGCCAAAATCCCACAAAATCCCAAAAAATCCCAATAAAATCACAATAAAATCACAATAAAATCCCAATAAAATCCAAATAAAATCCAAATAAAATCTGACTGGACCCGCTCCTGCTCCCAGATCCACTGCGGGGAGGGAAACACAGCCAAAATCCCACAAAATCCCAAAAAATCCAAATAAAATCCCAATAAAATCCCAATAAAATCTGAGAGAAATGGGGCCAACACCCGCTCCTGCTCCCAGATCCACTGCGGGGAGGGAAACACAGCCAAAATCCCACAAAATCCCAAAAAATCCAAATAAAATCCAAATAAAATCCCAATAAAATCCAAATAAAATCCAAATAAAATCTGACTGGACCCGCTCCTGCTCCCAGATCCACTGCGGGGAGGGAACGGGGACAGATCCCGTGAAAATTCCCATAAAATCCCACAAAACCTGACTGGAAAGGGGCCAGGCGGGGGGAAGTGGGATAAATCCTGATAAAATCCCAGCAAATCTGACTGGAATGGGAAATGGCATAAATCCCATGGACATTTCACAAAATCTGACTGGAACAGGGTTAAAATTATGTGAAATTTCAAAAGATCCCATTAAAATCCCATCAAATCTGACTGGAATGGGGTTAAATGATGTGAAGCTAAAGAAATCCTGTTAAAATCCCATCAAGACTGATTGAAATGCTATTAAAATGCCATCAATGTTTTTTTTAAATCTCATTAAAATCCCACAAAATCCATAAAACCAAAAAAATTCCCATTGAAATCCCAAAATATAAAAAAACCATCCCACTAAAATCCCAGGAAATGCCATTAAACCCCATTAAAATTCCATAAAATGCCATTAAAACCCCGTGAAAACCAGGAATCCCTCACGCACGGTTTTTTGGGAATTCCCTGGGATCTGCCTCACCTGGAGCTGTTTGAGCACCTGGAACGCTGTGAGAACTCCACAAAAACCCCCCAAAACTCCAGGGTTTTTTTTTTGGGAATCCCTCACGGGTCGGGAATTGTTGGGATTCCCGGGATTGCCTCACCTGGAGCTGTTTGAGCACCTGGAACGCCAGCAGCTCCTGCCGGAGGTCGTCGCCGCACTTGACGATGACGGAGAGGAGGCGCCAGGAGGGGAGGTGGCCGTAGGGAGAGGCCTCCCGGATCCTCCTGGGGGAAAAACGATGGGAAAAACAATGGGAAAAACAACGGGAAAAACGACGGGAAAAACGACGGGAAAAACGACGGGAAAAAACGATGGGAAAAAACGATGGGAAAAACGATGGGATCAGCCCGGCAGCCCCCGGCCGGGAGGAGCTCCAGGAATTCCCAGGAATTGTCCTCATGCCATCCAATCCCAGTAACATCCCATAAAAGTCCATGGAATTCCATCAAAATCCCATCAAAATGACATAGAAAGTACCAAATCCCGTTAAAATCCCACAAAAGTCGATGAAATTCCATCAAAATCCTATCAAAGTCACATTAGAACTATCACATCCCATTAAAATCCCATTAAAGTCTATGAAATTCCATTAAAATCCCATCAAAATCCCATGAAACGCCATTAAAATCATAAAATGCCACGAAATTCCATTAAAATGCCACCAAAGTCACATTAAAACTATCATATCCCATTAAAATAATAAAATTCCATGAAATCCCACCAAAGTCCCATCAAAACTATCAAATCCCGTTAAAATCACATAAAATGCCATTAAAATATCATAAAACTCCACAAAACTCCACTAAAATCCCATCAAAATACCATTAAAACTACCAAATCCCATTAAAATCCCATAAAATGCCATCAAAATCTCATAAGAGTCGATTAAATTCTCTTAAAATCCCGTTAAAAAATACCAAATCCCATTAAAATCCCATAAAACCCCATCACCATCCCCTCAGGACACGGACGACACGCCCTCAACCCCGGGGGCTTTTCCCGGGAGGAATTCCAGGCCTGGAATTCCAAGGGGTTCACCCTGGAAGAAGCCAAACCCCTCTGGAGCGGAATTCCCGGAACTCCCGGAATTGCCCACCTGACTTTCTCCTGCCAGGGCTCCTTGAGGGCCACGGCCGAGGGGTCCTCGGGGTCCCTGCGGAAGGCGGTGGGCGTGTGGGCGAGCTGCTCCGACAGACGGCGCCTGCGGGACCGCGGACACCGGGTCAGCGAAAAGGCCCCAGCTCCGGGGATCCATCGGGGAAAAGGCCCCAGCTCCGGGGATCCATCGGGGAAAAGGCCCCAGCTCCGGGGATCCATCGGGGAAAAGGCCCCAGCTCCGGGGATCCATCGGGGAAAAGGCCCCAGCTCCGGGGATCCCTCGGGGAAAAGGCCCCAGCTCCGGGGATCCCTCAGGGAAAAGGCCCCAGCTCTGGGGATCCCTCAGGGAAAAGGCCCCAGCTCTGGGGATCCCTCAGGGAAAAGGCCCCAGCTCCGGGGATCCATCGGGGAAAAGGCCCCAGCTCCGGGGATCCATCGGGGAAAAGGCCCCAGCTCCGGGGATCCATCGGGGAAAAGGCCCCAGCTCCGGGGATCCCTCAGGGAAAAGGCCCCAGCTCCGGGGATCCGTCAGGGAAAAGGCCCCAGCTCCGGGGATCCCTCAGGGAAAAGGCCCCAGCTCCAGGGATCCGTCAGCGAAAAGGCCCCAGCTCCGGGGATCCATCGGGGAAAAGGCCCCAGCTCCAGGGTTCGGTCAGGGAAAAGGCCCCAGCTCCGGGGATCCATCGGGGAAAAGGCCCCAGCTCCAGGGTTCGGTCAGGGAAAAGGCCCCAGCTCCGGGGATCCCTCAGGGAAAAGGCCCCAGCTCCAGGGATCCGTCAGCGAAAAGGCCCCAGCTCCGGGGATCCCTCAGGGAAAAGGCCCCAGCTCCAGGGATCCGTCAGCGAAAAGGCCCCAGCTCCGGGGATCCGTCAGGGAAAAGGCCCCAGCTCCGGGGATCCCTCAGGGAAAAGGCCCCAGCTCCGGGGATCCATCGGGGAAAAGGCCCCAGCTCCGGGGATCCGTCAGGGAAAAGGCCCCAGCTCCGGGGATCCCTCAGGGAAAAGGCCCCAGCTCCGGGGATCCGTCAGGGAAAAGGCCCCAGCTCTGGGGATCCATCGGGGAAAAGGCCCCAGCTCTGGGGATCCGTCAGGGAAAAGGCCCCAGCTCCGGGGATCCCTCAGGGAAAAGGCCCCAGCTCCGGGGATCCCTCAGGGAAAAGGCCCCAGCTCTGGGGATCCCTCAGGGAAAAGGCCCCAGCTCTGGGGATCCGTCAGGGAAAAGGCCCCAGCTCCGGGCAAGGCCGGAACTCCGGGGTTTTATCAGGGAAAATTCCTGGAGCCAGGCTCTGGGCAATGCCAGAATTCCAGGGTTTTATCAGGGAAAACGCCCAGAGCTTGGCTCCAGGGAGTGTTGGAATTCCAAGATTTCATGAGAGAAAACTCCTGCATTTTTGCTTTGGGGAGTATCAGAACTCCAGGAATTTTATGAGGGAAAAAGCCTCGATTTTTGCTCTAGGGAATGTCAGAATTCAGGGATTATTATGAGGAAAAATTCCTGGATTTCTGCTCTGGGCATTGTCAGAATTCCGGGGGTTTTTTATGAGGGAAAACTCCTGCATTTTTGCTTTGGGGATGTTAGAATTCCAGGATTTTTATGAGGGAAATCTCCTGGATGTTTGCTCTGGGGAATGCCTGAAGTCCGGGGTTTTTATGAGGGAAAATTCCCGGATTTCTGCAATTCTGGGCCCTGTCGGAATTCCGGGATTTTTTGCGGGAGAATTCCCGGTTTTCCGGGAGCTCACCGGATGTCCCCGGCGGCGATGAACACGGGCTCCCGGCTCTCCTGGCTGGTGATGGAATCCACGGAAAACTGGGAGATGTTGTCACAGCTGTTGGTGTGCATCTCCGGGAGCTGCGGGAATCCCGGGAAAACCCCACAGAATTCCATGAAACCCCAGCAAATCTCACTGAGACCCCATCAAATCCCACTGAAACCCCATGAAATGCCTTAAAATCCCATTGAATCCCATAAATAAAATAAATAAATAAATAAAAACCCAAAGAATCCCACAAAATGCCATAAAGTCCCACAAAACCCCATAAAACGCCACGAAACACCATTAAAATCTTATCGAATCCAACTAAAATCCCATGAAATCCCACAGTATCCCATAAAACCCCACAAAACCCCATAAAAACCCACGAAACCCCTTTTTTTTTAGGGGGGGGGGGCCCAGAATGACAATCCCCAGACATGGAACCCCCAGGGACCCCTTGGGGACACCCGGAACCTTCCGGAAAACCCCATTGCCAGCATTCCCACGGCCCTGGTGCCTGGAACCTTCCGGAAAACCCCATTGCCAGCATTCCCACGCCCCTGGCGCCCGGAACCTTCCAGAAAACCCCATTCCCAGCATTCCCACGGCCCCGGCGCCTGGAACCTTCCGGAAACCCCCATTGCCAGCATTCCCACGGCCCCGGCGCCCGGAACCTTCTGGAAACCCCCATTGCCAGCATTCCCACGTCCCCGGCGCCCGGAACCTTCGGGAAGGCCGCGCTCCCGGCGCTCCCACCTCCACCTGGAGCTCGCCGATGTCGTCCACGGACCAGGCCTCGTCGTCGTTGTCGTAGTTGGGGACGGTGCTGAAGCTGCCGGCGCGGTGCTCGGGGCCCATGCCGCACTCGGGGAGGTTCTCGGCCGAGCGCGTGCTGCGGATCCGGTTCTCGGGGATGCGCGCGGGGACGCTGGCCGTGTCGAAGTTGTCGCACTCCAGGACCTCCACGTAGATCAGGTAGGGAGCCTGGGGGGCAGCGGGGCCGTCAGGGGCACCCCGGGGCTGCCGAGGGCGCGGATCCCACAGAGGGAACCCGCAGCTCCTCGGGGTCTGGGCCCGGCTCCACCTCCTGTCCCAGCACCCCCGAGCCTGGAAGTGACACCTCCAGCGCCCCCACCCTCCCCAGCACTGCCATGGCGTCCCAAATCCCGCTCTGCATCCCAAATCCCGAATTTTCCCATCCCAAATCCCGCTCTGCATCCCAAATCCCATCTCCCATCCCAAATGCTCAGTCCCATCCCAAATCCCATTTCCTATCCCAAATCCCAAATCTTCCCATCCCAAATCCTGAATTTTCCCATCCCAAATCCCGAATTTTCCCATCCCAAATCCCACTTTGCATCCCCAGTCCCACTTTGCATCCCCAGTCCCAAATTTTCCCATCCCAAATCCCATCTCTCATCCCGAATCCCATCTCCCATCCCAAATCCCATCTCTCATCCCAAATCCTGAATTTTCCCATCCCAAATCCCATCTCCTATCCCAAATCCCACCTCCCATCCCCAATCCCAGGTTTTCCCACCCCAAACCCCCATGTCCCAGACCTTGTGTCCCTGGAGTTGAGCACCACGGCCTGCGAGTGGGGCACGCGGTGCTCGAAGGCGGCTCCCACCATTCCCAATCCCAATTCCCAATCCCATCCCCAATCCCATCCCCAATCCCATCCCCAATCCCCGGTTTTCCCATCCCCAATCCCCCGTTTTCCCATCCCCAGGTTTCCCAGACCTTGTCCTTGGTGTTGAGCACCACGGCCTGCGAGTGGGGCACGCGCACCACGTGGTGCTCGAAGGCGGCTCCCACCATTCCCAATCCCATTCCCAATCCCAATTCCCAGTCCCATCCCCAATCCCATCCCCAATCCCAGGTTTTCCCATCCCCAGGTTTCCCAGACCTTGTCCTTGGAGTTGAGCACCACGGCCTGCGAGTGGGGCACGCGCACCACGTGGTGCTCGAAGGCGGCCGTGGGCAGCCAGGCGCGCGCGGGCAGTTTGTGGTTGAGCAGGGACAGCTCCGAGATCAGGCGCTGCGTCTTCTGCTCCTTGGTGGGCAGCGTGGCCAGGCGCTTCCCGATGGCCATCAGCGACTTGATGAACTCCCGCTCCGGAGCCAGCCGGGCCGGCTGCGGCAGCCGGGAAAACGGGGAAAAACGGGGGGAAAATGGGGGAAAAATGGGGGGGAAATGGGGGGGAAAACGGGGGGAAAATGGGGGGGAAAGGGGGGGAAAACGGGGGGGAAGGGGGGAAAAATGGGGGAAAAATGGGGGGAAAATGGGGGGAAAACGGGGAAAAATGGGGGAAAACGGGGGGGAAAGGGGGGGAAAACGGGGGAAAAACGGGGAAAAACGGGGGGGAAAACGGGGGAAAAACAGGGGGGAAAACGGGGGGAAAGGGGGGAAAAAGGGGGGCAAAAATGGGGGGAAAACAGGGAGAAACGGAGGCAGCGTCACCTTCTCCACAGGGAAACGCCTTCATCCCATCCCATCCCATCCCATCCCATCCCATCCCGTCCCATCCCATCCCGTCCCCTCCTACGGGATCCTCCCACCCCCTGATTTTCCCTGCTTCTCCCTGTTCTTCCCATCCCAGATTGGCTGGGAAAGGCTTGGGAAGGATTGGGATGAAAACTAAAAAGTTGGGAAAACGAGAGGGAAATGGAGGTGATGGCCGGTGGTGGTTTTCCAGTGGGATCCTTTTCCTGCTCTTCCCCACCCTTCCCTTTCCCTGCTTTTCCGTCTTCCCTGCCCTTCCCTTTTCCCACTCCGGAGCCAGCAAGGCTGCCTGGAAAAGGATCTGGATAAAAATAAAAACTCTGGGAAAAAAAGGAGGAAAATGGAGGTGATGTTTCACTGGGACCAAATTCCTGCTCTTCCCTTTTCCCTTCTCTTCCCTCTTCCCCGATCCTGGAAATCTGGGAGTCCCATCCGTCCCCCGGCAGAGCAGGATCCCGGGGCCTTTTCCTTCCACCCGGAATTCCAGAGCCAACATTCCCAGCGGGATCTCCCAGTCCCATTGGATTCACGGGATTTGGGATCACCCGGATTCCCGGGATTTGGGAGGATCCAGATTCACGGGATTCGGGATCATCCGGATTCCCGGGATTTGGAAGAATCCGGATTAAAGGGATTCGGGATCATCCGGATTCCCAGGGTTTGGGATCACCCGGATTCCCAGGGTTTGGGATCATCCGGATTCCCGGGATTTGGAAGGATCCGGATTCAAGGGATTCGGGATCATCCAGATTCCCAGGGTTTGGGATCACCCGGATTCCTGGGATTAGGAGGATCCTCCCTGCTGTCCCAATCCAAGAATCCCCCAGGGATTTGGGATTTCCCCCGGGATGCAGCCGCCCCCTCCCTCCCTCCCTCCCTCCCCACACTGATCCCAAATTCCCACTCCGCATTCCCACCCTCGGGAATAACCAAGGGCTGATTTTTGGGATCCCCGAGCGCTCTGGTCATGCTGGGAACGGCGCATGCAGAAAGCCACGGATCGGGAACGGGGGGAGCAACGGAAAACGCCGGAAAAATCGGGAATATCGCAGGGCAAGAGGCGAGGATGGGGAAAACCGGGGACTGGAGGATGGGGAGGGGCATTCCCGGCTGGAACCTGCGGCGTTTGGAGTCCACGTCCAAAAATTCCCTCGGGAATTCCGGGACAGCGCTCCCGGGCTTCCCTGCCCCCAGCTGGCTCCAGGAGCATTCCAGAGGCTCCCGATCCCGGCCGGATCCCCACAATTCCCTCAGCTCTGAACCCCATCCCTGCAGACCCGGGATACCCCAACCACGGCTGCTTCCCGGCCGTTCCCGCGGAATCCCGGCGGCTCTGATATTCCTGCTCCTCCCATCCCGCTTTCCCAGGGGCGCCGTCCCCTCGGAATTCCAGGAAATGCTCAGCGCAATTTCCCGAGGAACCTGGGAATCCGGGATCCATCCAGGGATCCCTCTGGATCAGCCCCACCTCGGTCCAGGGCAGTTCCTGGATTTTCCAGGGATCCCAAAAAGCTTCCCAAGGATCTTCTCCCCGCCTCAGGAGCATTCCAGCGGCGCCGGGATCCGTTCGGAGCCTCTGGAGATCCTGGATCTTCCAGCCCCAGGGGCTGGGAAATTCCATCACATTCCAGAGGGAAAATTCCTCTTCATCCCATTCCAAAGGAGAATTTTCCCCTTCATCCCATTCTTTTCCAAAGGGAATTTTTCTCTTCATCCCATCCCATTCCAGCGGAATTTTCCTCCATCCCATTCCAAAGGGAAGTTCCAGAGGGAATCTTCCTCTTCTTCATCCCATTCCAGAGGGGAATTCGCCTCTTCTTCCCATTCCAAAGGGAAATTCCAGAGGGAATTTTCCTCTTCATCCCATTCCTCATCCCAGCATTCCCAAGGATCCTTCCCACACCAGGATCCCACACTCCGGCAGAACATTCCATAGGGAAGGAGGAATTATCCCTGTTTTCCGTGGATTCCCAAGAAAACCCTGGAGAGGAGCCACTGGCCGGGCTGGGAGGAGCAGGAATGGGTGGAAATAAAGGATTTCCTGGAATTTTGGGCGGGAATTTGGGGCTTGGAGCTCATCCCAAGCATCCCGCTATCCCTAAAACCAGTGGGATTTAGGATGAGCCCAAAATCTGGGATCAAATCCCGACAGAATTCCCAAATCCAGGCGCGGGAACGATCCCTGGGAATTCCCAGCAAGATCAGAGCTGGGTTGGAACCCAGGAATTCCCAGAAAAGCCCCCCCCCCCCCCCCCCCCAAAAAATCATGGAATTCTTCCCAAAGTCCCAGTGCTGGAGGAAATCATGGACTGCACATTCCCACCGGGAATCCTGGTGGGAAAAGAGGGAAAGATTCCAAAAAAAAACCACGGGAGAAAACGGGAGAAGGGTTCATTCGGGAGAGAAAAATCAGGGAAAACGCCAGGATTCGATTGGAATTTTCATGGGAAAAAAAGAAGGAATTGAGAGAATGGAATCAAGGAATGATTGGTGGGGAAAAAAACATGGAAAAAAAGCAAATCAATCCCATCCGGCCGAGAATTTTGGGAGCCGAATTCCAAGGGAAAACAGAAACAGCATTTCCTCCTCCACCTGCAACAGAAAAGCAGGAAAAGCAGGAATTCCCTCATTCCCGGATGACTTCTGGTGGAAAAATGGGATTTTCCTGGATTTTATCCAACCGGAAGGGATTTTCCCGGAATTCCCAATCCGAGGAAAAGATGCCTGGATTTTTTGGGGTTTTTTTTTGGTTTTTTTTTTTTTGGGAATATCTGGGGAATGCAGGGAAATTCCAGAGGGGTGGAATTGAGGAAATGCCATGGTGGGAAGAGGGAGCCTCCGGAAAACGGGATCGGAACTTACGGGAGCCAGGGATTTATCCAGGCTTTCCGTACTCGAGGAGAATTCCTGGGAAAAGCGGGAAAAGGGGGGTTCGGGGCAGTTTTTTTGGGGGAATGTTTTCCACAGGGAAGAGGGGAAGGAGCAGGGAAAAGGGGGGAGAAAAAGCAAAGTTTAGCTCCAGGTGCACTTCCAGCAATTCCCAAGTTTGTTTGGTCCCATCCTCTTGGAATTACCAGGAAGATTCCGGGAAGGGAAATTCTGCGGATCTCAAGGGGGAGGGGATCCAAGCGGAGCAGATCCGAGCGCTGAATTCCCGGGATTTTCCCGGTTTTCCTCCTCTCCGGGATTCCTCACCCCGGCCCAGAAGGACCAGGATGGATCCAGCTCCGAATTCCTTGGATTTCTGACCTTTTCCACCACCAAATCCACATTTTTTTTCCTTCCCTGGATTCCAGTTTATCCCAAATTTCAGCACATCAAACGAACCCCATGGAAACGATCCCGAAAGTTCCCAAAATCCCAATTTTTGAGGCCCTTTTTACCATGGAAAAATTCCTGATTTATCCCAAGTTTTCCTGCCATTCCCAGATCTCCCTCCAAGCTCCATCCCAAGCGATTCCCATCCCAAACATCCTGAAATTCCAGCGCTTGGAGTCCCTCAATTCATCATTTTCTTCCTAAAAGGGATCCAAGGGAGCTTCATCCCATAAAAACCAGGAATTCTGGGGCTAAAATTCCCAAAAATTCCCAAAAAAAGGGGACAACCAGGTCTGGATCCCACCTGGAGGGAAAAACTGATGGGAAATGACCCCAAAGTTCACCGGGGGAGGGAAAATTTGGGAAGATTTTCCATCAATTTTCCCTTCCCTGATGAATTCTGGGATCATTTCCCATCAATTTTCCCTGTTTTTTCCAAGGAATTCCTGGATTCCAGAGGGAAGAGCACCCAGTGCTTCCAAGAACTCCGGGATTTCTGAGGGACAGTTGGGATCCAGGGCTGGAGCCTCCCTGGGTTTGTGCTTTCCCAGCTTTTTCAGGGTCGTTTCCAGGAGTTTCCTCATCCATAATTTATGGAAAGGCTCCGGTTTCCGCCTCCTCCTTTTCCATATTAAAAATTCATCCCGGCGGGAACGGCCCCGGATTTTTCCGGGGTGTTTTGATCCCGAATCCGGCCTGGAAAATTCCCTCCCAATCCTTCCTTCCATCCTCATCCCAATTCCCAGAGCTTGGAAAAATCCTTGGCTGCTTCCAAGGGTTCCCAGCGGAATTCCCGGCGGAATCAAACCTTGGATTTCCGATCCGTTTCCCAGGAATTTCTGGGAATTCCCAGTCACTCCCAGTCATTCCCAGTTCCTCCGGGGTGCATTCCACCCTCTGGGGGATTCGTTTTTCCTGGATTTGGGAAGCGCTGTTCCCAAAATCTGCGTCCAGCACCGGCTCGGGGGCTCCTTTCCCACCTGGAATTCCCAGCTCATCCTGGGATCAGCCCTGGAGCTCAACCCCGGTCCCAGAGGAACCGTGGGGTGAATCCCAAGGAGCAGCCACGGGATTTTCCCAGCACACCAATCCTTGGAGCTCAGCCCCTCAGAATTCCCTCAGGAACAGCCCAGACTGTGCCTCCTCCCCGCTCTCCACCTTGGGATGGCTGGCTGAGCCTTGGAGCACAACCACGACCCTAAAGGAGCTCTGGGATGAATCCCAAGGCACTTCCCAAGGCTGATCCCTGGATCAGCTCTGGGATCAATCCCAAGGAACAGCCACGGGATTGTCCCAACCCACCAATCCTTGGGGCTCAGTCCCACAGAGCTCCCTCGGGAGCACCCCAGGCCTCACCTCCTCCTCCTCCTCGCTCTCCACCTTGGGGTTGCTGGCTGAGCCTCGGAGCTCCATCCCAACCCCTCAGAGCTCCCTCAGGAGCACCCCAGGCCTCACCTCCTCCTCGCTCTCCACCTTGGGATGGCAGGCTGAGCCTTGCAGCTCCGTCCCAACCCCTCAGAGCTCCCTCGGGAGCACCCCAGGCCTCACCTCCTCCTCCTCGCTCTCCGCCTTGGGGTTCCTGGCTGAGCCTTGGAGCTCCATCCCAACCCCTCAGAGCTCTCTCAGGAACCCCCCAGGCCTCACCTCCTCCTCCTCCTCGCTCTCCACCTTGGGATGGCAGGCTGAGCCTTGGAGCTCCATCCCAACCCCTCAGAACTCCCTCGGGAACCCCCCAGGCCTCACCTCCTCCTCCTCCTCGCTCTCCACCTTGGGGTTGCTGGCTGCGCCTTGGAGCTCCATCCCAACCCCACACCGGCCTTTCCCTCAGAGCTCCCTCGGGAACCCCCCAGGCCTCACCTCCTCCTCGCTCTCCACCTTGGGGTTGCTGGCCGTGCGCTTCAGGTTGCTGCTGAGGCTGATGGACACCGTGGCGTCCGACTTGGACCTCTGGTGAGTCCGTTTGGAGGGGGAGAGCCCGGTGTCGGCGCCGGGCAGGGCGGCGCCCGGCTCCCTCCTCCTGCCCGCCGGCTTCAGCTCGTCGGAGAGGATGAGCCTGCGGAGCTTGGTGCCGCGCGAGTGGCGCTGCGTGGAGATGTGCATGTCCGAGGAGTAGGCGCCCAGCAGCAGCGCGCACTGCAGCGAGAAGTCGATGCTCTGGCGGCAGCGGTGCACGATGTAGGGCTTGATGGCGTCGCCCACGTCCTCGTCCATGTGGATGTACATGTTGAGCAGCTGGGGCAGGTAGAAGTCCACCTCCTCGTGGCGGAAGCAGAAGAGGCGGTTGCCGATGTAGGCCTGCACGCCGGGCTCCTTGGAGTTGTACAGGTAGGAGATGGCCATGGAGATGTCGAAGAGCTTGGACTCGAAGAGGCGCAGCAGCCACGACTGCTTGGCCTGGTGCTGGTGGCGCTTCCGCGCCGTCCGGGCCGCGGCCGAGCCCTCCTCCTCCTCCTCCTGGATGCGCGGCGCCTCGTCCAGGCAGCGCACGGGGCAGCTCTGCCCGTTGGGGACGGGCTGGGAGCCGTGCAGCCGCTGCACCTTCTGCAGCACCTCCTCGCACGCCCGCTGGGCCACCTCGGCGTCGATGAGGGCCAGCTCGCCCACGCCCTCCGTGATGACGCCCAGGGAGGAACCGCCCGGCTCCGCGGGGCTCCTCCCGGCCGCCGAGTCGCCCATGGTGGAGCAGGGGCTGCGCGGCTCAGAGCTGGGGAAAAACGGGGAGAAAATGGGGTTAAACCGGGGGAAATTGGGACCTGGGGTGGGATTCAAGAGCAGGAGCAGTGGAGGGGCTGCAGGACTCAGGGATGGGGAAAAACCGGGAGAAAATGGGGTTAAACTGGGGGAAAATGGGACGTGGGGTGGGACTCAACAGGGGGAACAGAGCTGGGGAAAAACAGGGAGAAAATGGGGTTAAACCGGGGGAAATTGGGACCTGGGGTGGGACTCAACAGGAGGAACAGAGCAGGGGCTGCGCGGCTCAGAGCTGGGGAAAAACGGGGAGAAAATGGGGTTAAACCGGGGGAAATTGGGATCCGGGGTGGGATCTGGGGTGGGATTCAAGAGCAGGAGCAGTGGGGGGGCTGCAGGACTCAGTGATGGGGAAAAAGGAAAAAACTGGGGTTAGGGGTGGGATTCAAGGGGACAAACCCAGGATGCACCTGAAGGGAAGATGGACGTTAATTTTTTCCCTGTTAAATCGAGGATTTTTCTCTGTTAATTTCAGATTTTTCCTCGTTACTTTAAGGATTTTCTTTATCCCTTTATTTTTCCAACTCCCAAAGAAAGGAGGGAAAATGCCCTCAGGAATTTTCCCTAAATATTCCAAGTGATTCAAACCTAGGTCACCTCCCAGATACCACTTCTTTTTTTTTTTTCCTCTTCTTTTCCTCTTTTTTTGCCACTTCTTCTCCAAGAAATCCCAGATGCCCAAATCCTGACCAAAGTCTGAGAGTTTGGCTCTGTTCCCCCATGCCCAGCACTCCAAATCCCACATTCCTGACATTTTTGTGGCTCTTAGATCCCAAAAACCCCATCAGAGCCTGAAAAAATCCCTGATGCTCCCATTTCTCAACGAATCCCAAAAAAAAAATGGGGGTGGAAATTTGGGATTCCACACTGCCCCACAATTCCCATCCCTGTTTTCCCACAAATCCCAGATTTTCCTCCTCTATCCCACTCCCAAATCCTTACGTGGCTCCAACCCAAAAATTCCAGGGACCCCCTCCCTTCCCAAAGCGCTCTGCTCATCCCAAGAAAAACCACATCCAAAGCTTTTCCCTCTTCCCAGGAACGCCACAGGATTCCAAAGCCCGGAGCAATCCCACCGTCCTGGAGATCCCCACTTTTTGAGGTTTTCCAAGTTTTTGTTTTTCCCTAAGGTTGGGAAATAAACTGGGAAAAGGCAGGGGGGAAAAAAAGCAGGGGAAAAAAAAAAAAAAAAAAAAAAAAGCAGGAATCCACATCCCCACCTGGATCCCAAGGGCGGCTCCTCCTGGGCTGATCCCAGCATGGACCCTGAACTGCGGGACCATAAATCACCAGGAAATCTGGAGCCGGGATCACCCAGGAATTCCAGGAGCAGAAATCTGGCAGGAATTCCAGGAGCACAGTCCTGAAATCCCACTCAGAATTCCAAGGGAGAAATCAGGGACTGTTTCCAGCAGATCCACGGGATCCACACCAGGAACGACTCCAAAACCTCAAAAACTCTTCCAGCACCGGGAAAAAAAAAAGCTGGAAAATCCCCTTTTCCACCCAGTTATTCCCTGCCGGATTCCAGGGATGCGGAAGGAATAAAAAGGGAGGGATTAAACGTAATTATTTTTCATTATTCAACTTCCCACCAACTCCAGCCGAAGTTTTCCAGGGACAACATTCCCGAGGGGACGAGTGACCCCCGCCAATCCAAATTTTACGCAATCCATGGAATTTTGGAAGGGATTTTGGGCAATTCCAAAGCCACCAGATGGCCCCGGGAGGGAGGCGGGGGGGCCGGGTTGGCAAATCCCCCTGAGGAAAAGCGGCTGGAAAAGGCTCTGGAAGGGGAATTGCGCCACTTCCCCCGCGGGGAGCGGGGCTCCGGCAGCGATTCCCAGGAAAAGGGGCTGGGAAAGGCTTCGGGAGAGGTACCTGGAGCGATCCCATCCCGCGAGGCTCCGCTCGGCGAGCCCGGCCCTGCGGCCGGCGCGGGCGGCTCATCCCGGGCACCGGCGGCTGCTGCTGCGGGGAGAGAGAGGCGGAAAAACAGCCGGGATCAGCACCGAGCCTCGGCCGGGAAAAGGCCAAATCCTGCCCCGCTCCTGCGCCACGGAGCCGGCCGAGCAGCAGCAGCAGCAGCAGCAGCAGCAGGAGGAGGAGAAGGAGGAGAAGGAGGAGGAGGAGGAGGAGGAGGAGGAGGAGGCGAGGCCGGACGCGGCCGCGGAACCGCCGGGGGGACCGGGCTGAGGGGGCGGAGGAGGCCGCGGGAGGGGCGCGGCGGGGCCGGGCTCACCTCGGCGGAGCGGGGAGGAGCGGGGCGGCGCGGAGAGGCGCGGAGGGGCCGGGAGGGCCGGTGGAGAGGCCGGAGCGGGGCCGGGAAGCGGGGCCGGCGGAGCGGGGCCGGTGCAGCCTCGCCAGGCCCGGCCCGGCGCCGCCTCACGGGGCTGAGCGGCCACAGCGCCCCCTGGCGGGCCGGAGGCGCGGGGGAAGGGGCGGGGCATGGCGCCGGGGGCGTGGTTATGCAATTATATGAGCGTGTGGGCGTGGTTTAAACACTAATATGGGCAGTGGGGCGGGGTATAGAGGCGTGGCTTACAGCGACAGTGGGCGTGGCCTATACGTCGCGTGCGGAAGTGAGCGCGGTTTCTGTACATATATGCTTAAAGGGGCGTGGCTTCATGGTGTTTGGGGGCGTGGTCTCCGCACGGAACAAGCCCAAGGCGCCCCGCGGGTTCCGCGTTAACCAAAATCTGCGATTTCGGGGCGAAATCGCCTCGGATGTCGCTGTCACCATCCGGGGGGGTGGGGCGGGTTGTCCCCTCCTTGTCCTCTTCCACTGCGCCGTGTCCCCTCCCCGCTCCCAATGTCCCCTTCCCACTCCCCGTGTCCCCTCCCCACTGCCAATGTCCCCTCTGCACTCCCAGTGTCCCCTCCCCGCTCCCAATGTCCCTTTCCCACTCCCCGTGTCCCCTCCCCGCTCCCAATGTTCCCATCCCACTCCCCGTGTCCCCTCCCCGCTCCCAATGTCCCTTTCCCACTCCCCGAGTCCCCTCCCCACTCCCAGTGTCCCCTCCCCACTCCCAGTGTCCCCTCCCAGTGCCCCCTCCGGGTGCCCGGGCTCACAGGCACACAGCCACACGGCAGTGATTGGTTTTTACTGGTTTTTACTGGTTTTTACTGGTGTGACGCAGGGGACCCCATCCCTGTGCCCGCCCTCGTGTGTCCCTGCGTGTCCCCGAGGGGAGACCCGGCCCGGCTGTGATCGCGCTGTGCCAGGGCCGCCGGTGCCACTCTGGTGCCCGTCCTGCCATCCCTGATGACACTGACGCGGACGGGAGGGACAGGCCTGTCCCCAGGGGTGGCACTGCCACTGCCACTGCCAGGCCTGTCCCCAGGGGTGGCACTGCCAGGCCTGTCCCCAGGGGAGGCACTGCCCCTGGACGGGCAGTCCCTGACAGGGATGGTGGCACTGCCACTGACCGGTGTGTCCACGATGGGGGGACTGCCAGTGACATGCCTGCTGTCCCCAAGGGTGGCACTGCCCCTGGATGGGCACTCTCTGATGGCGACAGTGGCACCGTCCCTCTCTGGCCTGTCCCTGTCAGGGATGGTGGCACTGTCCCCAGACGGGCACTCCCTGACAGGGATGGTGGAACTCTCCCTGGACGGGCACTCCCTGATGGGGACAGTGGCACTGTCCCTGCCTGGCCTGTCCCTGTCAGGGACGGTGCCACTGTCCCTGGATGGGCACTCTCTGATGGGGACAGCGGCACTGTCCCCGGACGGGCACTCCCTGACAGGGATGGTGGCACTGCCACAGGCCAGCGTGTCCCCGAGGGGGAGGATGGCATGGCCGGGCACCCTGGACTCCACGATGGTGGCCGTGACCCTGGGGATGGAGTCCCCAACGAGGACGGTGGCACTGACAAAGACGGGCGTGTCCACGATGGTGGCAGTGCCCCGGGACAGGCTGGCCCTGACGGGGACGGTGACACTGCCCAGGATCCTCCTGTCCATCACGGTGCCACTCAGGGTCACCAGCGCGTCCACAATGGTGGCAGTGCCCCGCGACGGGCAGTCCCTGACGGGGAAGGTGGCACTGCCACCCCCCGCGCTGTCCCCAGCAGTGCCCCGGGCCCAGAAGGGGCTGTCACCCGCAGGGATGGTGGCACTGCCGGTGACAGGCGTGTCCACGATGGTGGCAGTACCCCTGGATAGGCTGTCCCTGACGGGGACAGTGGCACTGCCAGGGACCGGCCTGTCCCCAGGAGTGCCACTGTCCCTGGAGGGACAGTCCTTGCCAGGAGGGGTGCCACTGTCAGTGACCAGCCTGTCCCCAGCGGTGCTACTGGCAGTGACCAGCCTGCCCTCAGCGGGGACAGTGGCAGTGCCAGGGACCGGCCTGTCCTCAATGGGGCCAGTGGCAGTGCCCCTGGACGGGCTGTCCCTGATGGGGACAGTGCCACTGCCAGAGACTGGCACGTCCCTGACCGTGCCACTGCCCGCAGCTGGGCTGTCCCTGGCAGGGACAGTGGCACTGCTCCTGCCTGGCCGGTCCCCAGGGTCAGGGGCCCTGGGGGACCTGTCCCTCACAGGAACTGTGGCACTGTCCCTCATGGGCATGGTGGCACTGTCCCTGACCAGCCTGACCCCGCTGCCACTGGCCCTGCCTGGCCTGTCCCTGATGGGGACACTGCCACTGCCTGGCCTGTCCCCAGCGGTGGCACTGCCCCTGCCTGGCCTGTCCCCGCTGCCATTGTCTCTGGGTGACCTGTCCCTGATGGGGACAGTGGCACTGCCCCTGCCTGGCCTGTCCCCACTGCCACTGTCTCTGGGTGACCTGTCCCTGATAGGGATGGTGGCACTGCTCCTCACTGGCCTGTCCCCAGTGGTGGCACTGCCACTGCCCAGCCTGTCCCCAGTGGTGGCACTGCTCCTCACTGGCCTGTCCCCAGCGGTGGCACTGCCACTGCCCAGCCTGTCCCCAGTGGTGGCACTGCTCCTCACTGGCCTGTCCCCAACAGCAGTGGCCCTTGGTGAGCTGTCCCGGACAGGGATGGTGGCACTGCCCTTGACTGATCTGTCCCCAGTGGTGGCAGTGCCCCTGCCCAGCCTGTCCCCAGTGGCGGCACTGCCCCTGGCTGCGCTGTCCCTGACAGGGATGATGGCCCTGCCACTAACTGGCCTGTCCCCAGTGTCACTGGTCCTGGATGAGCTGTCCTTGACAGGGATGGTGGCACTGCCCCTGCCCGGCCTGTCCCCAGTGGTGGCACTGCCCCTGGCTGCGCTGTCCTTGACAGGGACAGTGGCACTGCTCCTGACTGACGTGTCCCCAGTGGTGCCACTGGCTCTAGCTGACCTGTCCTTGACAGGGACAGTGGCACTGCCACTGTCTGAGCTGTCCCTGATGGGGACAGTGGCACTGCCCCTGACCAGCCTGGCCCTGATGGTGCCACTGCCCCTGCCTGGCCTGTCCTCGACAGGGACGGTGGCACTGCCCCTGCCTGGCCTGTCCCCAGTGGTGGCACTGTCTCTGGGTGACCTGTCCCTGACAGGGACACTGCCACTGGCCCTGCCTGGCCTGTCCCTGACAGGGATGGTGGCACTGCCCCTGCCTGGCCTGTCCCCACTGCCACTGTCTCTGGGTGACCTGTCCCTGACAGGGATGGTGGCACTGCTCCTGCCTGGCCTGTCCCCACTGGTGGCACTGCTCCTGCCTGGCCTGTCCCCACTGCCACTGTCTCTGGGTGACCTGTCCCTGATGGGGATGGTGGCACTGCCCCTACCTGGCCTGTCCCCACTGCCACTGTCTCTGGGTGACCTGTCCCTGATGGGGACACTGCCACTGCCCCTGCCCAGCCTGTCCCCAGTGGTGGCACTGCCCCTGCTCAGCCTGTCCCCAGTGGTGGCACTGCTCCTGGAGGAGCTGTCCCTGACAGGGACGGTGGCACTGCCAGTCACCGGTTTGTCCCCAGTGCCACTGCCCCTTGGTGAGCTGTCCCTCCTAGGGACAGTGGCACTGCCACGGACTGGCTTGTCCCCAGTGGTGGCACTGCTCCTCGCTGGCCTGTCCCCAGTGGTGGCACTGGCCCTGGATGAGCTGTCCCTGACAGGGACGGTGGCACTGCCACCAGCTGGGCTGTCCCTGCTGGGAATGGTGGCACTCCTGGTGACCGGCCTGTCCCCAACACTGCCACTGGCCCTGGGTGAGCTGTCCCTGACAGGGATGGTGGCACTGCCGGTGACAGGCTTGTCCCTGACAGGGACAGTGGCACCACTGACTGGCCTGTCCCCAGTGGTGGCACTGCCCTGGGATGGACTGGCCTTGACAGGGACAGTGGCACTGCCGCCAGCTGGGCTGTCCCTGACAGGGACAGCGGCACTCCTGGTGACCGGCCTGTCCCCTGTGGTGGCACTGGCCCTGGGTGAGCTGTCCCTGACAGGGATGGTGGCACTGCCCCGGGATGAGCTGTCCCCAGGGGTGGCACTGCCCCTGGCCCGATTGTCCTTGACTGGTGTGGTGCCACTGCCACCAGCTGGGCTGTCCCTGACAGGGACAGTGGCACTCCTGGTGACCGGCCTGTCCCCAGTGGTGCCACTGCCCCTGGCTGAGCTGTCCTTGACAGGGACAGTGCCACTGCCACCAGCCAGCCTGTCCCCAGTGGTGGCACTGCCCGTGCCTGGCCTGTCCCCAGTGGTGGCACTGCCCCTGGATGGACCTTCCTTGACAGGGACGGTGGCACTGCCACCAGCCGTGGGGACAGTGGCACTTCTAGTAACCGGCCTGTCCCCAGTGGCACTGGCCCTGGAGGGACTGTCCTGCCTGGGGACAGTGGCACTGGCCCTGGGTGAGCTGTCCCTCCTAGGGACGGTGGCACTGCCAGTGACAGGCTTGTCCCTGACAGAGACAGTGGCACCACTGACCGGCCTGTCCCCAGTGGTGGCACTGCCCCTGCATGGACTGGCCTTGACAGGGACAGGGGCACTGCCACCAGCTGGGCTGTCCCTGCTGGGAATGGTGGCACTCCTGGTGACCGGCCTGTCCCCAGCAGCGCCACTGGCCCTGGGTGAGCTGTCCCTGACAGGGACGGTGGCACTGCTGGTGACAGGCCTGTCCTCTGTAGTGGCGCTGCCAGTGACAGGCCTGTCCCCAGTGTCACCAACCCTGGCTGGGCTGTCCTCAGCAGGGCTGGTGGCACTCCTTGTGACAGGCCTGTCCCCAGTGGTGGCACTGCCAATGACCGGCCTGTCCCCAGTGTCACCAACCCTGGCTGGGCTGTCCTCAGTGGGGCTGGTGGCACTGGCAATGACCGGCCTGTCCCCAGTGGTGGCAGTGCCAGTGACAGGCCTGTCCCCAGTGTCACCAACCCTGGCTGGGCTGTCCTCAGTGGGGATGGTGGCACTCTTTGTGACAGGCCTGTCCCCAGTGTCACTGGCCATGGGTGGGCTGTCCCTGACAGGGCTGGTGGCACTGGCAATGGCCGGCCTGTCCCCAGTGGTGGCACTGCCAGTGACAGGCCTGTCCCCAGTGTCACCAACCCTGGCTGGGCTGTCCTCAGTGGGGATGGTGGCACTCCTTGTGACTGGCCTGTCCCCAGTGTCACCAACCCTGGCTGGGCTGTCCTCAGTGGGGCTGGTGGCACTCTTTGTGACAGGCCTGTCCCCAGTGTCACTGGCCATGGGTGGGCTGTCCCTGACAGGGCTGGTGGCACTGGCAATTGCCGGCCTGTCCCCAGTGGTGGCAGTGCCAGTGACAGGCCTGTCCCCAGTGTCACCAACCCTGGCTGGGCTATCCTTGACAGGGACAGCGGCACTGCCAGGGACTGGCTTGTCGCTGACAGGGACAGTGGCACTGCCACCACCAGGAGAGCCACCACTGGGGGAGCTGGCACTGCCACTGACCGGGCTGGCCCCAAGGGGGACGGTGGCACTGACTGAGCTGTCACTAAGGGGGACGCTGGCACTGCCATTGACTGAGCTGTCCCCAAGGTGGGTGGGAGCACTTGCCCCAGCTGGGCTGTCACTAAGGGGGACAGTGGCACTGACTGAGCTGTCACTAAGGGGGACGCTGGCACTGCCACCACCAGCAGAGCCATCACCAGGGATGCTGCCACTGACCGGGCTGTCCCCAAGGGGGACGGTGGCACTTCCCTCAGCTGGGCTGTCCCCAGTGGGGACAGTGTCACTGCCACTGACCAGGATGTCACTAAGGGGGACAGTGGCACTGACTGAGCTGTGCCCAAGCTGGGTGGTGGCAGTGACACTGACCGAGCTGTCCCCAAGGGGGACGGTGGCACTGCCATTGACTGAGCTGTCACTAAGGGAGACGGTGGCACTGCCATTGTCCCCAAGGGGGACAGTGGGACTGCCATTGACCGAGTTGTCCCCAAGGGGGATGGTGGCACTGACACTGACCAGGCTGTCCCCAAGGGGAACAGTGTCAGTGACATTGACTGGGCTGTCACTAAGGGGGACGGTGGCACTGCCACTGCCTGGGCTCTCCCCACTGGGGACAGGGTCAGTGCCATTGACCGAGCTGTCCCCACTGGGGACAGTGGCACTGCCATGGACTGCGCTGTCCCCAAGGGGAACAGTGTCAGTGCCATTGACTGCGCTGTCCCCAAGGGGGACAGTGACACTGACACTGACCGGGCTGTCACTAACGGGGACAGTGGCATTGCCATTGACTGGGCTGTCACTAAGGGGGACGGTGGCACTGACTGGGCTGTCACTAAGGGGGACGGTGGCACTGCCATTGACTGAGCTGTCTCTGAGTGGGACACTGGCACTGCCACTGCCTGGGCTGTCACTAAGGGGGACAGTGGCACTGCCATTGTCCCCAAGGGGGACGCTGGCACTGCCACTGCCCGGGCTGTCCCCACCAGTCACCGTGTCGCTGTCCACCTCCATGCTGTCCCCACCATCCTCAGCAGCTCCACCAGCCACCCCCCTGTCCCCACCGGGCACGGTGGCACTGCCACCCCCGGGTGACGCCCCCGGGGGCGAGTCCCCTCCCTCCTCCCCCCGGGCCACCTCCACGTCCTCGGGTGACATCGCGTTGTCCCCCGGCCTCTTGCGGGGCCTCCCGCGCCGCCTCTTGCGCGCGGCGCCGTCCCCCGCTGTCCCCTCCGGGGCGCGCTTGGTGGCCCTGCCGCGCTGCTGTCCCTCGCTGTCCCCGCCGCCGCCGCCGCGGGGGCTCTCGGCCGCGGGGACGCCCACGCCGGGCAGCAGCACGTTGAGCACGGGGATGGCGGCCGTGCCCACGGGCAGCGGCAGCGCCACCTTCACGGTGCCCCCGGGCCGCGGCACCAGCACGGGCGGCGCGGGGGCCGCGCTGGGCACGGGCGGGCGCTGCGGGGCCGGGATGCGGGGCAGCAGCAGCGGCAGCCGCGCCACCAGCGCGCTCACCTGCGGGCTGCTGCCCGCCCGGGCCTCCGACGGCTTCTTCTTCTCCGGCCGCGGCTGCGGGGGGCCCTTGGGGACAGCGTCCTTCTTGGCCTGGGGGGGGAGACAAGGTGGCACCGGGCTGGGGGCGCCTCCGGTGCCCGGCCCGGCCCGGGAGGGGTCCCGGGGGTCTCACCTGCTCCTGGCTGCTGTCCGAGGGCTCCGGGCCGTTCTTCTTGGGGGCTGAGGGCGGCCGGGGCTCCTGGGGGGGCCTGTCCGTGTTTTCTGCGGGAGGAGGGGACGTGAGCGGGGTGGCGGGGGATGGTGGCACTGGGGAGGGGACACGGGAGTGGGGAGGACACTGACCAGGCGGGGGACAGCCTGTCCCACCCCACACAGCGTCTGTCCCCAAGGGTGACAGTGTCCTAGGGGGCTGACTGTGTCCCCAGGGAGGAACCCGGGGCGGGTGACGGTCCCCGTGTCCCCAGGCTGACCCGAGAGCACCATGGCCATGAGCAGGTCGGCGTGGGCCGAGCGGGGGCTGATGATGTGCTGCTGCAGCAGGAACTGCGCCACCTCCACGATGTTGTTGAAGGAGCGCCGCAGGATCTTCTCGGCCCAGTCACACGTCAGGGCACACGCGGCCTCCGTCACCTCGGCGCTGTAGGAGTGAGCCAGCTCGGCCAGCTCTGCCTGCTGGGGACAGCACGGGCACATCAGACAGGGACAGGGACACTGACACCGTCACCTCACTGCTGTGGGACTGAGCCAGCTCGGCCAGCTCTGCCTGCTGGGGACAGCACGGGTACATCAGACAGGGACAGGGACACTGTCACCGTCACTGCTGTAGGGCTCTGACTGCTGGGGACGGGGACATCAGACAGGGACAGGGACACTGACACCGTCACCTCACTGCTGTGGGACTGAGCCAGCTCGGCCAGCTCTGCCTGCTGGGGATGGGGACAGGGACATCAGACAGGGACAGGGACACTGTCACCGTCACCTCACTGCTGTAGGGCTCTCCCTGCTGGGGACAGCACAGGCACATCAGACAGGGACAGGGACACTGTCACCTCACTGCTGTAGCGCTCTGACTGCTGGGGACAGGGACATCAGACAGGGACAGGATCTGGGGACACCAACACCTCACTGCTGTGGGACTGAGCCAGCTCAGCCAGCTCTGCCTGCTGGGGATGGGGACAGGGACATCACAGAGGGGACAGCGGGGTGGGGACACCAACGCCTCACTGCTGTAGAGCTCTGCCTGCTGGGGACGGGGACAGGGACAGTGTGTGAGACCAGGGGCAGGAGGACAGCAGGGAGGGGACAGCAGGAGGGTCACGGAGCAGGGCAGGACACAGGGATGAGCCCACGGAGCAGGATGGGACACGGGGATGGGGACGGGATGGGATTCATGGAGCAAAGCAGGACCTGCATCCCACCCCATCCCATCCCATCCCACCCCATCCCATCCCATCCCATCCCATCCCGTCCTATCCCAACCCATCCCTTCAATCCCATCCCATCCCATCCCATCCCACCCCATCACATTATCCCATTATCCCATTACCCCATTATCCCACCCCATCCCACCCAAACTCACCGTCTCGGTCACTTTGAGGTCCAGGCTGGGCAGGGGAGGAAGGCTGACCACGGTCTTCCTCCGGATCCCCCCATAGCAGTACGTTGGGAAGAGTCAAGGATTTTTCCCAAGCCCAAAAAAACGGGAACCAACCCCAAAGAGCCCTCAGGAATGGGAAAAAATGGGGAAAATTGGAAAACCAGGAAAAAGAATGGGAAAACATCAGGAAAAAATGGGAAAAAATCAGGGGAAAAAGGGAAAAAGGAGCAGCTGGCACAGGAATTCCAGGCCAAGGAAGGATATTTGGACTGGCCACGGCCCCCCAGGCGCCGGGCTTTGATGTTTGGGAAGATCTCACGGATGATCTTGCCAAAGTTGGCCGTGCTCAGCGGGCGGCAGCCCAGGTTGTCACAGTAACGCCTGCGGGGACAGAGCGGGTGACACGGAGCAGGGACAGGGCAGGGGGACATGGGGACAGCAGGACAGGGGGATGTGGGATACCAGGACAGGGGCTCCTCAAGGACACATGGGACAGGAGGACAGGGATTCCTAAGGGACATGGTGACGTGAGACACCAGGACAGGGGGTTCCTTGAGGCATGGGGACATGGGGACAGGGGGTTCCCAGGGAGGTGGGGACATGGGGACATGGGACAGCAGGACAGGGGGTCCTTGGGGCATGGGGACATGGGGACACGGTGGCACAGGGACACGGTGACGTGGGACAGCCCAGCTCACTTGTAGGCGTCGTAGACGTCCTGCTTGGGCAGGCAGGTGTCCGTGTGCTCCTCCAGGTGGTTACGGATCCAGCTGCAGGCGTGCATGTGCTCGGCCGTGCCCAGCGCGCTCAGCTCCAGCGAGGAGCTGCTGCTGCTGCTGCTCCAGGGCCACAGGCAGGGAGGGGAGCCCGTCAGGTCAGCACCTCTGTGCCAGCTGTGGCTGATGGACCCACCCTGGGGCATCCCTGTGCCCGCCCTGGGGCATCCCTGTGCCCGCCCCGGGTGATGGACCCGCCCTGGGGCATCCCTGTGCCCGCCCTGGGGCATCCCTGTGCCTGCCCTGGGTGAGGGACCCACCCTGGGGCATCCCTGTGCCCACCCTGGGGCATCCCTGTGCCTGCCCCGGGTGAGGGACCTGCCCGGGGGCATCCCTGTGCCCACCCTGGGGCATCCCTGTGCCACCTGTGGCTGATGGACCCACCCTGGGGCATCCCTGTGCCCACCCTGGGGCATCCCTGTGCCACCTGTGGCTGATGGACCCACCCTGGGGCATCCCTGTGCCCACCCTGGGGCATCCCTGTGCCTGCCCCGGGTGAGGGACCCGCCCTGGGGCATCCCTGTGCCCACCCTGGGGCATCCCTGTGCCTGCCCCGGGTGAGGGACCTGCCCGGGGGCATCCCTGTGCCCACCCTGGGGCATCCCTGTGCCACCTGTGGCTGATGGACCCACCCTGGGGCATCCCTGTGCCCACCCTGGGGCATCCCTGTGCCTGCCCCGGGTGAGGGACCTGCCCTGGGGCATCCCTGTGCCCACCCTGGGGCATCCCTGTGCCCACCCTGGGGCATCCCTGTGCCAACTCCAGCCCCATCCCATCCCACCCCATAGATCCCATCCCATGGATCCCATCCTATCCCACCCCATCCCATCCAATGACCCCACCCCAAGGATCCCACCCCACAGATCCCACCCCACAGATCCCACCCCATGGATCCCACCCCAAGGATCCCATCCCATGGATCCCACCCCACAGATCCCACCCCACAGATCCCACCCCATGGATCCCACCCCAAGGATCCCACCCCATGGATCCCACCCCACCCCCCTGACCTCTTCTCGCCCAGGCTGGGCCCCGAGGGCAGCTGCAGGTACAGGTAGAGTTTGTCGCTGTCCGAGAACTTCTGCACGTCCTGCTACACTCCAGGGACAGGGACAGGAGAGGAGGAGAGGAGGAGATGAATCCTGTGGGCTGAGCCCCGGGAACGGCCCTGCCCTGCCTCCAGCATTCCCAGAACACTCACCAGGATGGAGTCCACCTTGCTCTGCACAGATTTGCTGCGAGGGACAGAGGCCACGAGTCAGGAACGATCCCAAAAACCCCGGGGTCACAATTCCAGCTCTGCCCAGGGCTCCCCAGGTCCCTCCAGACCCCGAGTGGGATCCAGGGCTCAGGGATGCAGGAAGGACCCGGGATGGACCCGGGGTGCCCTGGGGTGACTCCCAGATTTTGGGGTGCCCAATTCCCAATCCCCCACCCCGTGAGCCCCCTCTGGGGTGCCCTGGGGTGATTCCCAGGTTTTGGGGTGCTGCCCTTACGAGATGTTGCCCCGCAGCTCCTGGAGCAGCGTGCTGGACTCGGTGGCACCGCCCCGGGCACTGCCAGCTGACAGGGGGCCCCTCCTGGTGGCCCTGGTCCCCAGCTCCTCCTCAGCCATGGCAGCCCTGTGTGTTTGTCCTGCTGGGAACAGGGAAATGGGAATTTGCTGTAAAAACAGGAATAAATCCCATTCTGGGCTCTAATGGGACTCATGGGCACGGACAGGAGCCACAGAAATGGGACAGGGACATCTGCAGTGACCCCAGCAGGGCTGGGGGACAGGGGGACAGCAGGACAGGGGGACAGCAGGACATGGGGACCACCAGGACATGGGGACACCAGGGACAGGGGGACAGCAGGACAGGGGGACAGCAGGACATGGGGACCACCAGGACATGGGGACACCAGGGACAGGGGGACAGCAGGGACAGGGGGACACCAGGACTTGGGGACACCAGGGACAGGGGGACACCAGGGACAGGGGGACACCAGGACAGGGGGTCCCCAGGGACAGGGGGACAGCAGGACAGGGGGACAGCAGGAAGAGACCCACAGCGCCGGCAGGAAGAGACGGCCAGGGATACGGGGCCATGAGGCCACCGGAAGCGACCCCTGGGGCCGCCGCCGCCCTCCGCGCCCTCCCCGCAGTACCCGGCCGGTACCGGGGGCCGGGACCTCCCTGCCGGGGCCGAGCCCGGGGTGTTCCCGGGGTGTTCCCGGGTGTTCCCGGGGTGTTCCGGGGTGTCCCGGGGGTGTTCCGGGGATGCACCCGGGGGTGTCCCGGGGGTTTCCGGGTGTGTTCCGGGGGTGTCCCGGGCGTGATCCGGGGTGTTCCGGATGTGTCCCGGTGTTCCCGGGGGTGTCCGGGGTGTACCCGCGGGTGTCTGGGGGTGTGCCGGGGGTGTCCCCGCGGTGTCCCCGGGGGTGTCCCCAGGCCTATCCCCCCCGCCCCCCCCAGCCCCGCACCCACCTGGTCCCGTCCGGCTCGGGGGGCCCCGGGAGGGAGGGAGGGAGGGGGGAGGGGAGGGGTCCCGCCACGTGCCCCGCGCCCCCCGCGCGAACCGAAAGTGGACGCGCCCCTCGCTCGCCGCGCGCGCGGCCCCTTCTTTTTTCTGATTGGCTGCGGCGGCGCTGGTCTGCCCGGATACGGCAGCGCCCGCGGCTGTGATTGGCTGAGCCCGCCCCCCCCTCAGCTGGGGGTGAGCGCCCGGATGTGGCGGGGCGGGAGGGGCCGAAATCTGCCTGGCAACAGCGATCTGATTGGCCGGGGCGGGCGGCGCGAGGGGAGACGGGTGTGCGGCGAGTGTGCAGACGGGTCACGTGGGGCGGTCACGTGGGGAGGTGTTGTGCAACGGGTGTGTGTCACGTGCGCGTGCAACGTGTGAGTGTGCAAGGGGGGGGTCGCGCGGGGAGGTCACGTGTGGGGGTTGTGCAACGGGTGTGTCACGTGCGTGTGTCACATGTGCAAGGAGTGTGCAAGGCGCGTGCAAGGAGTGTGCAAGGAGAGCTCCGGAGCAGGAAAAGGAAAAGGAAAAGGAAAAGGAAAAGGAAAAGGAAAAGGAAAAGGAAAAGGAAAAGGATTTTCTTTGGATTGATTTCACCCCCTGGGCCAAGCCCATCCCGCAATTCCCAACTCCTGGAATTCCCGAATTCCCAAATTTCCAAATTCTGAATTCCAGAATTCCCAACTCTTGTGATTCCCAAATTCCTGACTCCCAGAATTCCCGCATCCCAGAATTCCCGAATTCCCAACTCACGGAATTCCTGAACTCCTGACTCCTGGAATTCCCAAATTCCAGAATTCCCAAATTCCCAACTCCCAGAATTCCCAAATTCCCAAATTTCCAAATTCAGAATTCCTGAATTCCCGACTCTTGGAATTCCCAAATTCCTGACTGCCAGAATTCCCGAATTCCCGACTCCTGGTTTTCCCGGGGGATCACAGCCAGGGGCCGGGGGTGCAGTCCCCGCATTCCCAAATTCCTGGGGGGGGGGGGAAATAAATAGGGAATCAGATTTTAAAAACCCCAATTTTAATCAATTTTTAAATATAAATTCCCGCTCCCAGTTGGATCCCACCGGGTGGGAATTCCAGGGAAAAAAGGTTTGGAACAGCTGGAAAAATTGGGGGAAAGGGATTCGGATGGTTCAAATTCCACGGAGGATTTCCAGCCTCTCCCTGAGGGGAAGGATTTTTTTCCCCGTGGATTTTTCCGGGATTTGATCCCAGGATTTGCTCTTGGTTTTTCCTGCTTTTTTTCCTGGATTTCTGAGCTTTGATTTTGGGGGAAGGAAATCTCACATTCCCGAGGGATTTCGGGGAGGTTGCAGATTTTTATCGGGAAGGGGAGAACTGGAAAAGTGGGGTTTTAATTGCAGGGGGTGAGGCTGAGTGAGAGCCGGCTCCGGCTTCGGAACTTTGCCGAGTTTGGGATGGTGGGATTGTGGGAAATTGAGGGATTTTTTGGGATTTTTGGGGATTTTGGGACGGATGGGATCTCAAAGCTCATCTCGTCCCACGCCCTTGGGCGGCTCCCGCTGGCCCAGGCGGCTCCAAGAGCTGCCCGGACTGGGCTGGGGCAATTCCAGGGATGGGGAATCCATGGAAAAACCTGGGCCAAGGGAGGATTTATCCCAAATATCCACCTGGATCCCACTTTGTTTCTGGGGAAAACCTTCTCGAGTAGCCCCCAGGGATAAAATACGGGAAAAAAAATTAAAAAGATAAAATGGGGATAAAAAGCCCAGCTGGAAGCAAAGCCCCGGGAAAAGAGGCAGCGCCGGGAATTCCCCCCAGACCCTTCCCGCGGTCCCGGCTCCGCCCGCGCCCGTCCCGGGCGTTGTCCCGGCCCCGACGCCGCCCTCGGACCCCCCCGGCATTTGTTCGTCCCGGGATGTTCCGGGAATGAGCCTCGGGAAGCTGCGGCTGATGCAGGAAACAACTTTATTGATGGCAGGGAAAGCAGGGACAGGGACAGGGGACAGGGGACAGGGACAGGGATGGCCGGGAATGGCCCGCGGGACCCCGAACCCTGGAATCTCCCGAGGGCAGCCCAAAGCAGGAATCCCCCATGGGATCCTAAAGCCCAGAATCGCCCAGGGCACCCCAAACCCATCACCCCGGGCACCCCAAAGCCCCAATCCCCCCCAGTCCCATCACCCGGGGCACCCCAAAGCCCCAATTTCCCCCCAGTCCCATCACCCGGGGCACCCCAAAGCCCCAATTTCCCCCCAGTCCCATCACCCGGGGCACCCCAAAGCCCCAATTTCCCCCCCGGAACCCCAATCCCGGCGCTGCCGGCGGGGACAGCGGCGCTGCCGGGGCCGCTCAGGGCAGGGTCACGGATTTGGCATCGCCGCCGGGGAAGCGGATCTCGTGCGCCAGGCACGGCCCGTTGGGCTCCTTGCCGAAATCCACCAGGAAGTTCTTGTTGACGCTCAGGCCGCCCTTGTCCGTGTCCACGTCGAGCTGCAGCATCACCGAGCCCTCCCTGCGCGGGGACAGCGGCGGCTCAGGGCGACAGCGACCCCCGGGGCCGCGCCGAGCCCGCCCGGAGCTGCTCCGGACGGCGCCGGGGAGCGCCCGGGCCCGGGGCCAGCGGCTCGGGCTGCGGCTGGGGCCGCTTGGGGTCCCCAATGCCCGATGGAGGGGACAGGACGGGCGCAGGGACAGCTTTGGGTCCCCACTTCCCCCAGGACGGGCACAAACCCCGGGCAGGACGGGCTCGGGGCCCTTTCCCCTCCGCAGCTCCCCCAGGCTCGGCTCGGGCTGTGCCCGGCCCGGCCGGACCCCCTTGGGCTGAGCTCAGCCCGGGCTCTGCCCGATCCCGACCCGGCCGCGAGCGGCTCCGCGGCAGCCCCGGGGGGGTCGCGGCCCCTCCCGCTCCCAGCCGGGCCCGGCAGCCTCGGGCAGCCGGGAGGGGCTCACTTGATCAGGCTGGGGTAGAACTGCCGGTCCCAGGTGCTGTAGAAGGAGTTGGTCACGTAGAGCCGCTTCCCGTCCAGGCTCAGCTGCAGCGTGGCGGGGCCGCCGTACACGCGCTTGCACTGGGACACACGGACTGGGGTTACTGGGGGCACTGGGGGCGCGGGGACACACGGACTGGGAGCACTGGGACACACGGACTGGGGGCACTGGGGGCACTGGGAGCGCTGGGACACACGAACTGGGAGCACTGGGGACACTGGGGGCACTGGGACACTAGGACTGGGAGCACTGGGGGCACTGGTGCACTGGGACAAACAGACTGGGGGCACTGGGGGCACTGGGAGCCCTGGGACACACGGACTGGGGGCACTGGGGGCACTGGGACACACGGACTGGGGGCACTGGGAGCGCTGGGGCTGGATTCCAGCAGGGGCAGTGAGAGCAGGCTCAGGCTCACGCTCAGGTGAGCGCTCACACACGCTCACACTCACGCTCAGGTGAGCACACACTCACACTCACACTCACACACACTCACGCTCCGCCAGCCCCGCCCCCAGCCCCGCCCCGGCGCTCCGGCCCCGCCCCGCTCACCTTGATCACCAGCGGCTCGGGCTGGCACTTGAGCTCCTCGTCCCTGCACACGGTCACGGGGCCCCCTCGCAGGATGCTGCCCCCCACGAACACCTGCAAGGGCCGCGCTGGCACACGAGCGTTCCCCGGCCCGGCCCCCGGGCCCCCCGGCCCCGCCCGGCCCCCCGGCCCCGCTCGGCCCCCGGCCCGGGCCCTGCCCCTCACCTGCCCCACCAGCCGGGGCTTGCAGCTCCGGGACAGCTCGTACTGCCGGATGTCCCCGTGCAGCCAATTGCACACGTACAGGAACCGGTCGTCCTGGCTGATGACGAGGTCGGCGATGAAGGCTGCGGGCAGAGCCGGGGCTCAGGGGCACGGCCAGCACCGGGGGAGGCCACACGGGCCTGGCCTGAGCTGGGCTTTGGGGCAGGGACCAGCACTTTGGGCTCGGTCGGGATTCGGGGTCGGTAATCATTTAGGGTCCGTTCCGTTTGGGGTCAGTCCTGATTTGGGGCCAGTCAGGATTCGGGGTCCCCCAGCAGGATTTGGGGTCACCGAGCCGGCTCCGCGGTCACCCAGCAGGATTTGGAGTCCCCCAGCAGGATCTGGGGTCCCTCCGCCGGCTCCGGGGTCACCCGCACACCGTGCCCGGCTGCAGAGCTCGCCCAGGGAACAGGAATGCCACCCCCGAGGGCACACGCACCCGGCATCTTGGGCATGATCCAGCCCGACACGTCCTTGGCCGGGATCCGGATCACCTCCTCCACGGCCCAGTTGTCTCTCTGCACAGGGACACCGAGCCCGGCTCAGCCCGCGCTGCCCCGGCCCGAGCCGAGCCGAGCCGAGCCGGGCACGATGGGCTCAGCCCCGCGCCCCGCACCCGGACCCTCCCTGGCCCCGTTCCCCGCTCCTCCTCCTCCTCCTCCTCCTCCTCCTCGTCCTCCCGGCCCCGTTCCCGCTCCCCACCGCGCCGCACTTGCCTCGCAGGATTTGTAGAAGCGGAAAATGGCCCCGCTCAGGGCACAGCTCACGTAGCCCTCGGCGGCCTCGGGGTTGTGCAGGAAGCGCACGGTCAGCGGCAGAGAATCCTCGCCCAGGTCGAAGCACTGCGTGAGGCTGCGGCACGACAGGTTCCACACGTTCAGGCGGCGGCCGAAGACCCCTGCGGGACACGGGGGAGAGGCTGGGGGCGGCCGGGGGGGCCGGCGAGAGACCCCCGAGGGGCTCCTGGGGGGCATCGGCACGGGAAGGGCAGGAGCTGGGCAGGGGGAGCTGGGAAATGCGGGATTTGGGGAGAACAGAGAGAAATGAGGGATTTGGGGAGAACACAGAGAAATGCGGGAACTGGGGAGAACAGAGAGAAATGCGGGAACTGGGGAGAACGCAGAGAAATCCGGGATCTGGGAGAACACAGAGAAATGCAGATTTGGGGGCAGCAGGACCCGGCCCCCCCGGGTTCCACCCCGCCCATCCTCAGCCCGAGCCTGGCCGAGGCTCCGGGCACAAATCGGCCTCTCGCGGGCCCCGAGCCCTGCCGGCCCCAGCTCAGCCCTGCCGGCGCTGCCGCCCGCGTGTCCCCACCTTTCTTGAGGTCATCGGGGTTGAAGCCACGCCCGGCCACTCTGGGCACCATCCCGGCCGAGCTGACCAGGACGTTGTGCCGGGCCTGGTACCAGAAGTCGTGGCCGGTCGGGGGAGCCTCACACTCGTTCTCCCAGTTGCCCTTCAGCTCGAAGGTCTCTCCGTCCAACACCACGAAGCCACCTGGGACACACGAGGGACGGGCGGGGACAAATCCAGGCTGCCGCGAGTCCAGCGGGACCCCCGGGCTGCGAGTTTGGGCAGGGACACGGGAATTCCAGCAGCGAAAACTCACCTTTGCCGTGGCCAGCGGCGTCGCCCATGTTGGCGACCAGGACGTCCCCGTTGGGCAGGGGGTGGGTGACAGACAGGTAGCCCTTGTTGCACTTCCAGAACACATCCACGGGCTCGATCATCTGCGCGAACCAGCGCCGATCTCAGCCTCCGCCTGCTCGGCGCCTTTCCCGCCCGTACCCCAGAATCCAAGCCCGCTCCTCCCTCGCTCCCTCGCTGCCGGCGCCCCCGGCTCCCCCCGGCCGTACCTTGCAGATCCGCGGCGCGCGGCACTGGGAGCCCACATCCACCACGTAGATGCGGGAGGAGATGAGGCCGGGCAGCACCAGCTTGGTCCTTTTGGCCGCGGCGCCGCTGTCGAAGCAGCCGCAGGCGGGGCCCCAGCCCGCGCAGTGCAGCTCGTCCTTGAGGTTGGGCATGGGCAGCCGGTGGATCACCTGGGCACGGCCAAGGCAGCTCAGGCCGGGCCGAGCCGGGACAGCCCGCGGGGAGCGGCCCCGGGATTTGGGGAGCCCCGGAGAGGGGCTGGGAGCGGCCCCGGGATTTGGGGAGCCCCGGAGAGGGGCTGGGAGCGGCCCCGGGATTTGGGGAGCCCCGGAGAGGGGCTGGGGGCGGCCCCGGGATTTGGGGAGCCCCGGAGAGGGGCTGGGAGCGGCCCCGGGATTTGGGGAGCCCCGGAGAGGGGCTGGGGGCGGCCCCGGGATTTGGGGAGCCCCGGAGAGGGGCTGGGAGCGGCCCCGGGATTTGGGGAGCCCCGGAGAGGGGCTGGGGGCGGCCCCGGGATTTGGGGAGCCCCGGAGAGGGGCCGGGGGCGGCCGGGAGCAGACGGGACAAGGTTTAAAGGTTTTCCTCGGTTCCCCCACACAGAGATATCCGGGCGGCCTCGGAGGGCTCGGGGGGCGCAGCCCCGGCTCGGTCCCGCCCGGAGAGCCCGGCAGGCGCCCGTACCTGGCCGTAGTGACAGGAGCGCGGGTTGAGGTCCACGGTGGCCAGGAAATCGGGCTGCTCGATGCCGGTGCACCTGTAGGTGCAGGTCACGTAGGCGACCTCCTCCCGCGGCGCTGGGGACACAAAAGCGGCTCGAACCGCGCCCAGAGACCCGAACGGGACCGGGAGAGCCCCGGGCAGCTCCCCGGCATGACCGCCCTGATTTCGGGGCGCTGCCATTCCCTGCCGGTCCCCCCGCGCCGCTCCCGACCCGGGAACGAGCAGGAGCGACCTCCGGCAGCTCTGGCCAAGGGGCTCGGCACAGACACCGAGCTCGGGGGACCCCAAAGAGCCCAAACGCCCCCAGCCCAGCCCCAGGAGCAGCACTCGCCTTTCAGCACGTCGGGGCACGAGGGGTACTCGTAGCACGGAGCTCTGCATCTGTCTGGGGAGCAGAGGGGACGCCGTGAGCCCGGCCCGGGCCCGCGCCCGAGCCCGCTCCGCCGGCTCCCTCCCAGCCCAATGACCCCCGGGGCCACCCCGGGGCCACCGCGACCCTCCCGGGGCACCCCTGGGAGCGCTCGGGACCGCGCTGCCGCCTCCCGGCTCCGGGACAGGGACCCTGGGGACAGCGCGGGGCCGAGCCCCGCTGGGGACACCTGGCGACAGCGCGGGGACCCCTCCCGACTGCGGGCACGGCACCGAGCCCAGACGGGACGGGGACAGAGCTGTCACCCGGAGCCGGGACACGAGGGGGACAGAGCCGGGACGGGGACAGAGCTGCCACCGTGAGCTCGGATGGGGACAGAGCTGTCACCCGGGTCCAGGGCACGCTGGCACCTCCAGCACGGACAATCCCTCGGGATCCCGGGTCCGCGGGGCCGGGCAGGGCCCCCGGGAGCCGCCAGGGCCCCGCAGCAGCTCCGGGAGCAGCGGCCCCGCGGGCCGAGCTCGGGCCCGGCTCCCTCCTCGTGCCCGGGGCACAGAGGCACCTGTGCCCAGGTGTGCCCAGCTGTGTGTGCGCAGGTGAGTGTGCCCAGGTGTGTCCAGCTGTGTGTGCCCAGGTGTGTGTACCCAGGTGTGTGTGTGTCCAGCTGGGCCCAGGTCTGTATGCCCAGCTGTGCCCGGCTGTGCCCAGGTGTGCCCAGGTGAGTGTGCCCAGCTGTGCCCAGCTGTGCCCAGGTGAGTGTGCCCAGGTGTGTGCAGTTCTGTGTGCCCAGCTGTGCCCAGCTGTGCCCGGGCCAGCCCCGCAGCCCCCGGGCGGGGCCGGGGCTGCGGGCCCGGGGCTCGGGGGCAGCCGCGGGGGTCCCTTACCCATGGCTGCAGCTCTGGGGTCGCGGCGCTGGCGGCGGAGGAAGGAGCCGGAGCTGAGGGGCAGCTGCTGCTGTCTCGGGGCTGGAGCGGCTGTGCCGTGCCCTGGCTGCTCCCGGGGGCCTTTTATCCCCGCCGAAGGGTGGGGGGAGCGCGGCCAAGCCCAGGGAGGGGCTGCCCAGCGCTTGGGAGGGGCCAGCCCGGCGCTGCGGCTTTTTTCCTCCTCCCCGCCGCCAATCTGGGCCCAAATCTGCTGCTCCCTGCAGCTCCCGAAGCCTCAAACCCCGGGGCCGGCCCCGGCCGAGCCCGGCTCGCCCCGCACGGAGCGGCTGCTCCGCACCCGCAGCGCCCCCGGCCCGGCCCGGCACCCCCAAACTGCTCCTGCTCCTGACAGGGGGACCCCGGCCCCGATCCCAGCGTCAGCCCGGGGCTCCCCGAGCCGCCTCTGCCGGGGACGGGACTTTGGGAGCTCGGGGACACCGGGATGGGCTCGGGGACATCGGGACGGGCTCGGGGACACCGGGACGGGCTCGGGGACACCGGGATGGGCTCGGGGACACCGGGACGGGCTCGGGGACACCGGGACGGGCTCGGGGAGCTGCTCAGGGGATCCCGGGGACACCGGGCCCTCCACCTGGATCAAAGGGGGATCCCGGTGAATTTGGGATCTGCCGGGAGGGATTTGCGATCTGATCCCAGGGAATGGGGCCAGGACAAGAGGGAACGGCCTCGAGCTGTGCCAGGGGAGGCTCAGGGGAAATCTGGGTAAATTCTTCCTGGAAAAGGGAAAAGGCCTTGGAAGGGGCTGCCCGGGGAGGTTCAGAGTGGCCACCCCCGGAGAATTCCCGGACGTTTGTCTGGGTGAATGGGCCCCATCTTGGACTGGATGATCCTGGAGGGATTTTGCAGCCCCAAAAATCCTGGAATTCCCGTGAGCGTCCCTTTAATCCTCGGTGCAATTTCCAAACCCAGTGAAGTCTGGAATTCTCCTAATGGGCCCTTTAGCACTCAGCGCTATTTCCAAACATCAAATCCAGTTCCTATATCCCCCCAAAATGAGCGAATCCTACAAAAACCACAGCAAATGAACGTTTGGGTGAGCTCGAAATTCCCGTGGTGAGCCTGGCCGGGAGGAGATAAAGCTGCGGCTGATAAGATAAAGTTGCTGATAAGAGCCGGGATTACTTCCTGCCCCTCCCTGCGCCCAGGTGAGCCGGGCTGGTTCTCCCTGTGCTCTCCTGCGGCTTTTCCATGGCCAGAGGTGGGGGCAGCGTCCCCCCAGCCCGGTTCGGGAAGTTTCCCGGCCTCTCCTCCTCATCCCCACTTCCATAATCCAGGGAAAATCAGATTTCTCCGTTCCTGACACTGCAGATCGCGTTTATCTCCCCCGATTTGGAAGGGATTCATCTGGGATCTGTCCCGCCCATCCCGAAAAGCCTCTGGAGCTGGACATTCCTGCCCCGTGGAGGGAGGAAAGGCCTCCCCGAGCCTTTCAAGTCCCTCATTCCAAGCGGATCCAGAGGAGGAGAGACGCCCTGGAATTATCTCGGGCTGTGGCGGCTCCTCGGGGGCTGCTCGCCCAAAAACTTCCAACCCTTGGGAATTTTGGGACCCGGCCCAGGGCAGCGGCTCCTCCCGGCCGGCTTTTCCTGCTGGTTTGGGGAGTCCGGCTGTTCCCTGGAACAATCCCGAGGGAATTCGGGGTGCGGGCCCGCCGCGTGTCCCCCTTGGCAGGGACAGGGACCGGGGCAGGGACAGCAACAGGGACAGGGATAGGGACCGGGACAGGGACAGGGACCGGGACAGGACAGGGACAGGGATAGGGACAGGGACAGGGACAGGGACAGGGACAGGGACAGGGACAGGGATAGGGACCGGGACAGGGACAGGGATAGGGACAGGGACAGGGACCGGGACAGGGACAGCAACAGGGACAGGGATAGGGACCGGGACAGGGACAGGGACAGGGACAGGGACAGGGACAGGGATAGGGACAGGGATAGGGACAGGGATAGGGACAGGGACAGCAACAGGGACAGGGATAGGGACCGGGACAGGGATAGGGACCGGGACAAGGACAGGGACAGGGATAGGGACAGCAACGAGGACAGGGATGGGGACAGAGACCGGGACAGGGATGGGGACAGAGACCGGGACCGGGACAGGACAGGGACAGCAACAGGGACAGGGACCGGGACAGGGACAGGGATGGGGACAGAGACCGGGACAGGGACAGCGACAGGGACAGGGACAAATGTTCTCCCTCGGTCCCGTTCCAAGCCCGACCCGGGGTATCGCGGCCCCGTCCTGGGCTGCAGTGGAGGCCCCCGGGCTTGGAACCAAGGAAAAGCTCGCGGTTCCCCCGAGTGTGATTTTTTTTCCCGTTTATTTCTGGTGGAGGAGCGGGGAACAAACTCCCGAGCTCATCCAGTGTCACCTGCCTTCCACTGGCCGGGGAATTTTGGATTTTGTCACATGTTCAGGTGAACTCGGAAGCCAGCTCCCAAAAATCACACTTTTCCCACCGAATCATCAGAAAAGCGGGGAATTCGTGGCTCGGAAGGGAATTTGAGCTCGAGGCTTTCTGATGGGAGAGCCGGGAACGCTGCAGAGCCCCGGGGGCGGCTCCTGGGTGGAATTGCAGCCCCGCGGAGGAACGAGCAGCGGGATTTGGGGCTCCCTCCGTGAGCCAAACGTTTTCCCAAAGTCAGCGCCCGGCTGAGGGTGCGGGATCAGGCCGAGGCCGGGAAGAGAGGACGGAGAATGGGCCAAAAGGGCAGGAAATCGGGATTTAGGAGCGGGTAGTGCTGAAGGAGCCCCGGCCCCGCTGGGGGAACCTCGGGGGAAGCCAAAGCCCCGCCGGGGCCGCTGCCGGAGCCGGGAGCTGTCCGAGGTGGCGGCGGAGCGGGGGCTCGTCCCAGTGCGCCGCTCCCGCGTTCCCAAATCCCGGCGCTCCCGCGTTCCCAAATCCCGCCGCTCCCGCGTTCCCAAATCCCGCCGCTCCCCCGTTCCCAAATCCCGCCGCTCCCCCGTTCCCAAATCCCGCCGGGGCCGGAGGAGCCGGAGCGGCCGGCGGGGCGTGGGCAGCGGCCGGAGGGTGCCGGGGCTTGTCCTGCGGCCACGCGAGCTGCGCTGAGCCCGCGCTTATCTCGCTGTTATCAGCGCCGCGGGGACACGCGAGCGCCGAGCGGGGACAGGGAGGGGACACGGCGACGTCAGCTCGGGAAGCCACCGGGAGCAGCGCGGCTCGTTAATGAGGGGCGGGCTAATGAGCTGGCTAATGAGGAGCGGGCTAATGAGCTGGCTAATGAGCGGGTGTGCAGCGCCAGGGGAGGGAGGCGCGGGCACGTGGGGACACCGAGGGTGTCCAGGGCGCACCAAAGCGGGGCTGCCGGCCAAGGGCGGCCCCGGCCAGAGCCTCTTCTGCACTTTTCCACCCCAAAGCCGATGGTTTTCCGCGATTTTGCCGCTCGCAGTGCCCAGAGAAGGCCCTTGAGGCGCTGCCCGGTGCCCGGTGCCCGGTGCCGGGGCTGTCCCGGAGCGGCCGGGGGGGCTGAGCTGTCCCCGCTGCGGGGACATCCCCGGGCGGTGTCCCCGCGCTGCTGGCGGCAGCAATTCCGTGTCCCTGTGCCCTCCGCAGTGCCCGGGCCGCTCTCCCCAGGGCCGGGAGCCGCATTCCAGGGCGCTGAGTGTCCCGGGCTGTGGCACTGCTGGCGGCCAGGCCGGTGGTGGCCTCGGGAGGGGACCCTGCTGCGAGCCCTCGGGGCCTGGAGCGGGATCTCGGCTCTTTTGGGGCCACTTCAGCCCGGTTTGGGTCAAATCCAGCCCGGCTGGTGCCACTTTTGTGCTGGTGGTGGCACCCGGGGCTGGGGTAAGGCATGGCCCAGGGCCCTGAGGACACTTGGGGGTGATCAGAGGGTTGGGGACAGTCCCGGGTGACCCTTCCAGCCCCAACTGCCAGAGCCGAGCACCCCAAATCCCCCTTGTCCCCAGGTCCCCACCAACAGGAGTCAGCCGGGGAGGCCGCCCCGTGTCCTGCACTGGCTGCAGCTGCCCCAGGGGGGCTCAGGGAGGATTTCCTGAGCCCATCCCGGTGTCCCCTGGGTCTGTCCCCGTCCCCGAGATCCCCTGAGCAGCTCCCCGAGCCCATCCCGGTGTCCCCGAGCCCGCCCCGGTGTCCCCGAGCCCGTCCCGGTGTCCCCGAGCCCGTCCCGGTGTCCCCGAGCCCGTCCCGGTGTCCCCGAGCTCCCAAAGTCCCGTCCCCGGCAGAGGCGGCTCGGGGAGCCCCGGGCTGACGCTGGGATCGGGGCCGGGGTCCCCCTGTCAGGAGCAGGAGCAGTTTGGGGGTGCCCGGGCCGGGCCGGGGGCGCTGCGGGTGCGGAGCAGCCGCTCCGTGCGGGGCGAGCCGGGCTCGGCCGGGGCCGGCCCCGGGGTTTGAGGCTTCGGGAGCTGCAGGGAGCAGCAGATTTGGGCCCAGATTGGCGGCGGGGAGGAGGAAAGAAGCCGCAGCGCCGGGCTGGCCCCTCCCAAGCGCTGGGCAGCCCCTCCCTGGGCTTGGCCGCGCTCCCCCCACCCTTCTGCGGGGATAAAAGGCCCCCGGGAGCAGCCAGGGCACGGCACAGCCGCTCCAGCCCCGAGACAGCAGCAGCTGCCCCTCAGCTCCGGCTCCTTCCTCCGCCGCCAGCGCCGCGACCCCAGAGCTGCAGCCATGGGTAAGGGACCCCCGCGGCTGCCCCCGAGCCCCGGGCCCGCAGCCCCGGCCCCAGCCCGGCCCCGCCCGGGGGCTGCGGGGCTGGCCCGGGCACAGCTGGGCACAGCTGGGCACACAGACCTGGACACAGCTGGGCAAGGCTGGGCACACTCACCTGGGCACAGCTGAGCACACACACCTGGGCACACACACCTGGGCACAGCTGGGCACACTCACCTGCGTATACACAGCTGAGCACACACACCTGGGCACACTCACCTGCGCATACACAGCTGGGCACACCTGGGCACAGGTGCCTTGTGCCCCGGGCACGAGGAGGGAGCCGGGCCCGAGCTCGGCCCGCGGGGCCGCTGCTCCCGGAGCTGCTGCGGGGCCCTGGCGGCTCCCGGGGGCCCTGCCCGCCCCGCGGACCCGGGATCCCGAGGGATTGTCCGTGCTGGAGGTGCCAGCGTGCCCTGGACCCGGGTGACAGCTCTGTCTCCATCCGAGCTCACGGTGGCAGCTCTGTCCCCGTCCCGGCTCTGTCCCCGTCGTGTCCCGGCTCCGGGTGACAGCTCTGTCCCCGTCCCGTCTGGGCTCGGTGCCGTGCCCGCAGTGGGGAGGGGTCCCCGCGCTGTCGCCAGGTGTCCCCAGCGGGGCTCGGCCCCGCGCTGTCCCCAGGGTGCCTGTCCCGGAGCCGGGAGGCGGCAGCGCGGTCCCGAGCGCTCCCAGGGGTGCCCCGGGAGGGCCGCGGTGGCCCCGGGGTGGCCCCGGGGGTCCCTGGGCTGGGAGGGAGCCGGCGGAGCGGGCTCGGGCGCGGGCCCGGGCCGGGCTCACGGCGTCCCCTCTGCTCCCCAGACAGATGCAGAGCTCCGTGCTACGAGTACCCCTCGTGCCCCGACGTGCTGAAAGGCGAGTGCTGCTCCTGGGGCTGGGTTGGGGGCGTTTGGGCTCTTTGGGGTCCCCCGAGCTCGGTGTCTGTGCCGAGCCCCTTGGCCCGAGCTGCCGGAGGTCGCTCCTGCTCGTTCCCGGGTCGGGAGCGGCGCGGGGGGACCGGCAGGGAATGGCAGCGCCCCGAAATCAGGGCGGTCATGCCGGGGAGCTGCCCGGGGCTCTCCCGGTCCCGTTCGGGTCTCTGGGCGCGGTTCGAGCCGCTTTTGTGTCCCCAGCGCCGCGGGAGGAGGTCGCCTACGTGACCTGCACCTACAGGTGCACCGGCATCGAGCAGCCCGATTTCCTGGCCACCGTGGACCTCAATCCGCGCTCCTGCCACTACGGCCAGGTACGGGCGCCTGCCGGGCTCTCCGGGCGGGACCGAGCCGGGGCTGCGCCCCCCGAGCCCTCCGGGGCCGCCCGGATATCTCTGTGTGGGGGAACCGAGGAAAACCTTTAAACCTTGTCCCGTCTGCTCCCGGCCGCCCCCGGCCCCTCTCCGGGGCTCCCCAAATCCCGGGGCCGCCCCCAGCACCTCTCCGGGGCTCCCCAAATCCCGGGGCCGCTCCCAGCCCCTCTCCGGGGCTCCCCAAATCCCGGGGCCGCTCCCAGCCCCTCTCCGGGGCTCCCCAAATCCCGGGGCCGCCCCCGGCCCCTCTCCGGGGCTCCCCAAATCCCGGGGCCGCTCCCGGCCCCTCTCCGGGGCTCCCCAAATCCCGGGGCCGCTCCCAGCCCCTCTCCGGGGCTCCCCAGGCCCCGGGGCCGCTCCCCGCGGGCTGTCCCGGCTCGGCCCGGCCTGAGCTGCCTTGGCCGTGCCCAGGTGATCCACCGGCTGCCCATGCCCAACCTCAAGGACGAGCTGCACTGCGCGGGCTGGGGCCCCGCCTGCGGCTGCTTCGACAGCGGCGCCGCGGCCAAAAGGACCAAGCTGGTGCTGCCCTGCCTCATCTCCTCCCGCATCTACGTGGTGGATGTGGGCTCCCAGTGCCGCGCGCCGCGGATCTGCAAGGTACGGCCGGGGGGAGCCGGGGCCGCCGGCAGCGAGGGAGCGAGGGAGCGAGGGAGGGAGCGGGCTTGGATTCTGGGGTACGGGCGGGAAAGGCGCCGAGCAGGCGGAGGCTGAGATCGGCGCTGGTTCGCGCAGATGATCGAGCCCGTGGATGTGTTCTGGAAGTGCAACAAGGGCTACCTGTCTGTCACCCACCCCCTGCCCAACGGGGACGTCCTGGTCGCCAACATGGGCGACGCCGCTGGCCACGGCAAAGGTGAGTTGTCCCTGCTGGAATTCCCGTGTCCCTGCCCAAACTCGCAGCCCGGGGGTCCCGCTGGACTCGCGGCAGCCTGGATTTGTCCCCGCCCGTCCCTCGTGTGTCCCAGGTGGCTTCGTGGTGTTGGACGGAGAGACCTTCGAGCTGAAGGGCAACTGGGAGAACGAGTGTGAGGCTCCCCCGACCGGCCACGACTTCTGGTACCAGGCCCGGCACAACGTCCTGGTCAGCTCGGCCGGGATGGTGCCCAGAGTGGCCGGGCGTGGCTTCAACCCCGATGACCTCAAGAAAGGTGGGGACACGCGGGCGGCAGCGCCGGCAGGGCTGAGCTGGGGCCGGCAGGGCTCGGGGCCCGCGAGAGGCCGATTTGTGCCCGGAGCCTCGGCCAGGCTCGGGCTGAGGATGGGCGGGGTGGAACCCGGGGGGGCCGGGTCCTGCTGCCCCCAAATCTGCATTTCTCTGCGTTCTCCCAGATCCCGGATTTCTCTGCGTTCTCCCCAGTTCCCGCATTTCTCAATGTTCTCCCCAAATCCCTCATTTCTCTCTGTTCTCCCCAAATCCCGCATTTCCCAGCTCCCCCTGCCCAGCTCCTGCCCTTCCCGTGCCGATGCCCCCCAGGAGCCCCTCGGGGGTCTCTCGCCGGCCCCCCCGGCCGCCCCCAGCCTCTCCCCCGTGTCCCGCAGGGGTCTTCGGCCGCCGCCTGAACGTGTGGAACCTGTCGTGCCGCAGCCTCACGCAGTGCTTCGACCTGGGCGAGGATTCTCTGCCGATGACCGTGCGCTTCCTGCACAACCCCGAGGCCGCCGAGGGCTACGTGAGCTGTGCCCTGAGCGGGGCCATTTTCCGCTTCTACAAATCCTGCGAGGCAAGTGCGGCGCGGTGGGCAGCGGGAACGGGGCCGGGAGGACGAGGAGGAGGAGGAGGAGCGGGGAACGGGGCCAGGGAGGGTCCGGGTGCGGGGCGCGGGGCTGAGCCCGTCGTGCCCGGCTCGGCTCGGCTCGGCTCGGGCCGGGGCAGCGCGGGCTGAGCCGGGCTCGGTGTCCCTGTGCAGAGAGACAACTGGGCCGTGGAGGAGGTGATCCGGATCCCGGCCAAGGACGTGTCGGGCTGGATCATGCCCAAGATGCCGGGTGCGTGTGCCCTCGGGGGTGGCATTCCTGTTCCCTGGGCGAGCTCTGCAGCCGGGCACGGTGTGCGGGTGACCCCGGAGCCGGCGGGGGGACCCCAGATCCTGCTGGGGGACCCCAAATCCTGCTGGGTGACCGCGGAGCCGGCTCGGTGACCCCAGATCCTGCTGGGGGACCCCGAATCCTGACTGGCCCCAAATCAGGACTGACCCCAAACGGGACGGACCCTAAATGATTACCGACCCCGAATCCCGACCGAGCCCAAAGTGCTGGTCCCTGCCCCAAAGCCCAGCTCAGGCCAGGCCCGTGTGGCCTCCCCCGGTGCTGGCCGTGCCCCTGAGCCCCGGCTCTGCCCGCAGCCTTCATCGCCGACCTCGTCATCAGCCAGGACGACCGGTTCCTGTACGTGTGCAATTGGCTGCACGGGGACATCCGGCAGTACGAGCTGTCCCGGAGCTGCAAGCCCCGGCTGGTGGGGCAGGTGAGGGGCAGGGCCCGGGCCGGGGGCCGAGCGGGGCCGGGGGGCCGGGCGGGGCCGGGGGGCCCGGGGGCCGGGCCGGGGAACGCTCGTGTGCCAGCGCGGCCCTTGCAGGTGTTCGTGGGGGGCAGCATCCTGCGAGGGGGCCCCGTGACCGTGTGCAGGGACGAGGAGCTCAAGTGCCAGCCCGAGCCGCTGGTGCTCAAGGTGAGCGGGGCGGGGCCGGAGCGCCGGGGCGGGGCTGGGGGCGGGGCTGGCGGAGCGTGAGTGTGAGTGAGTGTGAGTGTGAGTGTGTGCTCACCTGAGCGTGAGTGTGAGCGTGTGTGAGCGCTCACCTGAGCGTGAGCCTGAGCCTGCTCTCACTGCCCCTGCTGGAATCCAGCCCCAGCGCTCCCAGTGCCCCCAGTCCGTGTGTCCCAGCGCTCCCAGTGCTCCCAGTTCGTGTGTCCCAGTGCCCCCAGTAACCCCAGTCCGTGTGTCCCAGTGCTCCCAGTAACCCCAGTCCGTGTGTCCCCGCGCCCCCAGTGCCCCCAGTGCTCCCAGTCCGTGTGTCCCCGCGCCCCCAGTGCCCCCAGTAACCCCAGTCCGTGTGTCCCAGTGCTCCCAGTCCGTGTGTCCCAGTGCCCCCAGTCCGTGTGTCCCCGTGCCCCCAGTGAGTGTGAGTGTGTGCTCACCTGAGCGTGAGTGTGAGCGTGTGTGAGCGCTCACCTGAGCGTGAGCCTGAGCCTGCTCTCACTGCCCCTGCTGGAATCCAGCCCCAGCGCCCCCAGTGCCCCCAGTCCGTGTGTCCCTGTGCTCCCAGTGCCCCCAGTGCTCCCAGTCCGTGTGTCCCCGCGCCCCCAGTGCCCCCAGTGCTCCCAGTCCGTGTGTCCCAGTGCCCCCAGTGCTCCCAGTCCGTGTGTCCCAGTGCCCCCAGTGCCCCCAGTCCGTGTGTCCCAGTGCCCCCAGTAACCCCAGTCCGTGTGTCCCAGTGCAAGCGCGTGTACGGCGGCCCCGCCACGCTGCAGCTGAGCCTGGACGGGAAGCGGCTCTACGTGACCAACTCCTTCTACAGCACCTGGGACCGGCAGTTCTACCCCAGCCTGATCAAGTGAGCCCCTCCCGGCTGCCCGAGGCTGCCGGGCCCGGCTGGGAGCGGGAGGGGCCGCGACCCCCCCGGGGCTGCCGCGGAGCCGCTCGCGGCCGGGTCGGGATCGGGCAGAGCCCGGGCTGAGCTCAGCCCAAGGGGGTCCGGCCGGGCCGGGCACAGCCCGAGCCGAGCCTGGGGGAGCTGCGGAGGGGAAAGGGCCCCGAGCCCGTCCTGCCCGGGGTTTGTGCCCGTCCTGGGGGAAGTGGGGACCCAAAGCTGTCCCTGCGCCCGTCCTGTCCCCTCCATCGGGCATTGGGGACCCCAAGCGGCCCCAGCCGCAGCCCGAGCCGCTGGCCCCGGGCCCGGGCGCTCCCCGGCGCCGTCCGGAGCAGCTCCGGGCGGGCTCGGCGCGGCCCCGGGGGTCGCTGTCGCCCTGAGCCGCCGCTGTCCCCGCGCAGGGAGGGCTCGGTGATGCTGCAGCTCGACGTGGACACGGACAAGGGCGGCCTGAGCGTCAACAAGAACTTCCTGGTGGATTTCGGCAAGGAGCCCAACGGGCCGTGCCTGGCGCACGAGATCCGCTTCCCCGGCGGCGATGCCAAATCCGTGACCCTGCCCTGAGCGGCCCCGGCAGCGCCGCTGTCCCCGCCGGCAGCGCCGGGATTGGGGTTCCGGGGGGGAAATTGGGGCTTTGGGGTGCCCCGGGTGATGGGACTGGGGGGGATTGGGGCTTTGGGGTGCCCCGGGTGATGGGACTGGGGGGGATTGGGGCTTTGGGGTGCCCGGGGTGATGGGTTTGGGGTGCCCTGGGCGATTCTGGGCTTTAGGATCCCACGGGGGATTCCTGCTTTGGGCTGCCCTCGGGAGATTCCAGGGTTCGGGGTCCCGCGGGCCATTCCCGGCCGTCCCTGTCCCTGTCCCTGTCCCTGTCCCTGTCCCTGTCCCTGCTTTCCCTGCCATCAATAAAGTTGTTTCCTGCATCAGCCGCAGCTTCCCGAGGCTCATTCCCGGAACATCCCGGGACGAACAAATGCCGGGGGGGTCCGAGGGCGGCGTCGGGGCCGGGACAACGCCCGGGACGGGCGCGGGCGGAGCCGGGACCGCGGGAAGGGTCTGGGGGGAATTCCCGGCGCTGCCTCTTTTCCCGGGGCTTTGCTTCCAGCTGGGCTTTTTATCCCCATTTGTGATCAATCTTTTCCCCTATTTTTCTCGATTTTATCTATATTTTCTTCCTGTTTTAGCTCTATTTTATCCCTATTTTTTCCTCTATTTTATCCTTATTGTTCTATATTCCCCCCCTATTTTAGCTATATTTTACCACTATTTTATCCCTATTTAATTATTTTTATTTTATTCCTATTCTATCTCCATTTTATCCCTATCTTATCTTTAGACAACAAATGAAGAGTGGGAAATGTCAGAAAATGACGTTTTTTTAGCCAAAAATGCCCAAAAATCCTAAAAAAAGGGAATTTCAGCTGCTGGAAGGAGAATTTTATTGGTAGTTTTGATTTTTGATCAGAAATCTCAGAGTTGATTTTTAGGAGAGGCTGCTCTGGGAGGAGATGACGCCCCAGGCACCCCAAATTCCCTGGGAAAAGTGATAGAGAGAAGAAAGGATTGCGAAAAAAACGGGATAAATCCTGAATTTCCTGGGATCAAGGGCAGATAGTGGAGGTGCAGTACCCACATTTCCAAATATTCCCAAATATTCTGTCTTCCAGGGAAATCAGGATATCCATGATCAGCCCTTCTTGAGGGAATTCCAGAGGAAAATCAGGGAGTGGGAGCAGAGAATTCCGGTAGCATCACAGCCACATGTTGGAGGTGCAGTCCCACATTCCCCCACTCCCACATTCCCGAATATTCCCAAATATCCCGGAATTCCAGCAGGATCACAGCCAGATGTCAGAGGTGTAGTCCCCCATTCCCAAACATTCCCAAATATCCCAGAATTCCAGTGGGATCACAGCCAGATGTCAGAGGTGCATTTCCCACATTCCCCCCTCCCAAACATTCCTGAACATTCCCAGATTTCCCTGGAATTCCGGCGGGGTCACAGCCAGATGTCGGAGGTGCAGTCCCACATTCCCAGATTCCCAAACATTCCCGGATTTCCCTGGAATTCCGGCGGGGTCACAGCCAGATGTTGGAGGTGCAGTCCCCACATTCCCCCATCCCAAACATTCCCGAACATTCCCAGATTTCCCTGGAATTCAGCAGGATCACAGCCAGATGTCGGAGGTGCAGTCCCACATTCCCAGATTCCCAAACATTCCCAAACATTCCCGAACATTCCCAGATTTCCCTGGAATTCCAGCAGGGTCACAGCCAGATGTCGGAGGTGCAGTCCCACATTCCCCCATCCCAAACATTCCCAAACATTCCCGAACATTCCCAGATTTCCCTGGAATTCAGCAGGATCACAGCCAGATGTCGGAGGTGCAGTCCCACATTCCCAGATTCCCAAACATTCCCACATTTCCCTGGAATTCCGGCGGGGTCACAGCCAGATGTCGGAGGTGCATTCCCACATTCCCCCATCCCAAACATTCCCAAACATTCCCAAACATTCCCAGATTTCCCTGGAATTCCGGCAGGGTCACAGCCAGATGTCGGAGGTGCAGTCCCACATTCCCCCATCCCAAACATTCCCAAACATTCCCAAACATTCCCAGATTTCCCTGGAATTCCGGCGGGGTCACAGCCAGATGTCGGAGGTGCAGTCCCCCCCCGGGTACCGCACCTCGTGCGCCAGGCAGGGCCCACCCGGCTCCTTCCCAAAATCCAGCAGGAATTCGGGATTGACGGCCAGGCCTCCCCGCGCCGTGTCCACGTCCAGCTGCAGCAGCACCGAGCCCTCCCTGCAGCAATTCAATAAAAACTGCGATTAAAACCAAATTAATCATCAATTAATAACACAAAATTCATCCTAAAATTCCCCCTCAAAAACCCCCCTACATTTGGAATTACCAACCAATTAATACCAATTGACAACAAATTATGAATCAATTATAAACCAATTAGCAATCAATTAACTGCCATTTAGCAATCAACTAATAACCAATTAATCAATCAATCAACAACAAATTAATAATCAGCAACCAGTAATAACCAATAACCAGTTATAAACCTATTAACGGTCAATTAATAACCAATTAATAACCGATCAATAATCAATAACTAATAATAACCAACAACCAATTGTTAACCAATCAAAAATCAATAAATGATCAATTAATCGCTAATTAATGATCAGTTAATCACCAATTAATGATCAATCATTACCCATGAATAACCAGTAACGACCAACAAGCAATTGTTAACCAGTTTCAGCTAATTGCTACCCAAGGAATAACCAATGAACCCCAGTAACGAGCAACAAGCAATTGTTAACCAGTTTCAGCTAATTGCTACCCAAGGAATAACCAATGAACCCCAGTAAGTGCCAACAAGCAATTGTTAACCAGTTTCAGCTAACTGCTACCCAAGGAATAACCAATGAACCGCAGGCAGTGCCCGACCAAGCCGCGGCGCTGGGGGTTATTGATCATTGATCGGGAGGGCTCACTCGAGCAGGCCGGGGTAGAACTGCCGGTCCCAGGCGCTGAACAGGGACGTGGTCACGAAGAGCCGGCGCCCGTCCAGGCTCAGCTGCAGCATCTGCGGCCCCCCCGGGATCCGCTTCCCCTGCACGGGAAAAACACCGGGAAGCACACCCAGGCTCTGAAATCCTGGATCTGGGAATGGCCAGGCCCCAGCTCTGGGGAGGAAATGGAATTTTGGGGGAAAAAATGGAACTTTGGGGGAAAAGAACGTCCAAGGGCTCCGAAATCCCGGAGTCGGGAATGGCCAACCCCCAGCTTTGGGGAGAAAATTTTTTTCCCCAAATTTCTTAATTCCACGATTTTTTTCTGAGGAAAAATTGGGGTTTCAGGGATGAAACCCATCCCTAAGGAAGCAAAATCCAGGTGGGAACAACTTCAGGAGGGGTTTTGGATGTCGTGAATCTCCAAAAATCTGGGGAGAATCAGGAAAAAAATTTGGGAATCCTCACCTGGATCACGCACGGCTCCGGCTGATCCTGCAATTCCCAATCCTCCACCACAGTCACAGGTCCCCCTTTGGAGATGCTGCCTCCCAGAAAAACCTGGAAAACCGTTAAAATCCATGGGAAATCCGAATGAATCCCTTCAAAACCATGGGAATTGGGTTTTTTGGGAATTTCCTCCTCACCTGCCCCACCAGTTTGGGGTTTTTGGGGTCGGAGATGTCGTACTGCCGCACGTCCCCGTGCAGCCAGTTGCTGAAGTACAGGAATCTGTCGTCCAGGGAAATCAGGATGTCCGTGATCAGCCCTTCCCGAGGGAATTCCAGAGGAAAATCAAGGAATGGGAGCACAGAGAATCCCCAAAATACCCAAATTCCCATGTGGAAACGCCAAAAAATGGGGTTGGGAAGAGTAGGGGGGAACAAAATCAACCTCAGGAATTACTGCAGAATTCCTGAGGAAATCCAGACTCAAATTCCAAGGGTCTTCCTGGAAAATCCCACCCCCAGCACAGAGCAGACCCCACTCCGGATTTCCTTTGCTCATCCCAAAGTTCTCCCTCAAAAAAAACCCCAATATTTGGAATTCTTTGCCATTTAAAGATAGAATTCTGCCAAAATCTGCTCTGGATCCATGAGAAAATTCCCAAATTTCTCCCACTGACCTGGCATCTCCGGGAGGAGCCATCCATGGACTTTCTTGCTGGGCACCTCAATCACCTTCTCCGCTTCCCATTTTCCCTCCTGAGGGACAGAAAACATGGAATTCCCAAAATTCATGGAATATCCACCCCACAATCCCACGGTGATAAAACCTCGGAGATTTTTCTAAAACCCCTGGAATTCCATGGAAAAACCCTGGAACTCCATGGAAAAACCCTTTAAACCCTCTGGAATTCCATGGAAAAGCCCACAATTCCCAGTGGATTTTCTCCAAAAACCCAGGAATTCCATGGAAAACGCCCCGATTCTCTGACATTTCCCCCCAAGTCCCCGAGCTCACGGGGCTCCTGTGGAACCTGCGGATGTCCCCGCTCAGGGCAGTGAAACCATGGAAAAACCCCAGGAATTCCACGGAAAAAGCCCCAATTCCCTGAGGATTCCGCCCAAACCCCAGAGCTCACGGGGTTCCTGTAGAACCTGCGGATGTCCCCGCTCAGGGCACAGCCCACGAAGCCCTGGGCAGCGCTGGGATCGTGCAGGAACCGGATTTCCAGCGGGATGGAGCCCGCGCCCAGGTCCAGCTCCTGCACCAGGCGCCGCTCCTGCCAGTCCCACACGTTGATGTGCCGCCCGTAGTGCCCTGGGGAAGGGGAGAAGTTCCATAAATTCCCAGTTTTTATGGAATAGTCAGCGGTTCGGAGTGAAACTGGGGGTAAAAACGGGATTTAAAAAAAAAATCGGGATTTTTTTTAGGGGTTTTAGACACCAGAAATAGAATTTTTGAGGACTTTTTACGGTCAAAATTTGGATTTTTTATGAGTTTCTGCTCTCAAAAGTGGAATTTCCCAGGAGATTTCCCACCGACCTCGCTCCACATCCTTGGGATCGAATCCCTGGGCCAGGACTTTGGGGACGCCCCACTCGGTGCTGAGCAGGACGTTGTGCCGGGGCTGGTACCAGAAGTCGTAGCCCAGATTTGGGATTTTTCCTCCTTTCTCCCAATTTCCTTTCACTTCGAAGGTTTCTCCATCCAGGAGGACAAAAGTGCCTGGAAAAAATTCCCAAGAAAAGGAGTTCGGAGCGATTTACAGAGCTTGAAATAAAGCAATTTTAAAAAATATTATGATTATGATTATGATTATGATTATGATTATGATTATGATTATGATTATGATTATGATTATTATTATATTTACCAATAATAATAATAATTTCTAAAGTTATTTCCCATTATTTTATTATTGGTAATAAAAATTATTTCCTAGGATTTTATCTTTTCCTGTAATAATTCCTAAAATTATTTTGCTTTAAATAAAGCAAATTATTTATGTATATCTACTTCCATTTTTAAATTAAATGAAACATAAAAGCAGTCTAGAAAATCAATAAAAAACCTGAAGGAATGTGCTAAAAATTCCGGGAAAATTCCACGTATTCCATGGATTTTGCAGGATTTTGCACGGAAATGAATCCCTGTGGACGTTTTTATGGAATCTGGTGGAATTCTGAACCTTTTCCGTTGCCATCAGGATCCCCCAGGCAGCTGATGAGGATCTCCCCGGAGCCCAGGCAGTGGGAAGTGTGCGGGAACGCGGCGTTCGCCTTCCGCGCCAGCTCCTCGGCTTCCACCACCTGGAACGGGGGAAAATGGGAAAAATTCCGGGAAAAATGGGAATAATTCCTCAGCTTCCACCACCTGGAACGGGGAAAATTCTGGGGAAAATGGGGAAAGTTCTTGGAAATCAGTTGGCAGGGGGGAAATGGGGATTTGCAGGTAAAGGTTTGTGGGAATGTTTGAAGGGAAAAGGGGGGAAAATATGGGAAAAAAGGGAAAAATCAGGGAATAAAGAGGGAAAAAAGGAAGAATTTGGGATAAAAGGATGAAAAAAAGGAAAAATAAGTGGGAAAAAGCAGGGAAAAGGGGGGGAATTCCAAACCTTGTGGAGTTTGGGAGCCCTGGGATCGGTTGCCACGTCCACGACATAGATGCGGGAGGAGACGAGGCTGGGCAGGATCAGGAAGCGCCGGGATTTGCCGGGGTCCCCGTGGCAGCTGCTGCAGGCGTTCCAGCCCGAGTGGTGCAGCTCGTCCCCCACGTGCGGCATGGGCAGCCGGTGGATCACCTGCGGAACATCACCTGTGAAATATCATCCGTGCAATATCACCTGTGCAATATCATCTGTGCAATATCACCTGTGGAACATCACCTGCGGAATGTCACCTGTGGAACGTCACCTGTGGAACACCACCTGCGGAACATCACCTGTGAAATGTCACCTGTGAAACGTCACCTGTGGAACGTCACCTGTGCAATATCACCTGTGAAATATCACCTGTGAAATATCACCCGTGCAATATCACCTGTGCAATATCACCTGTGGAACGTCACCTGTGAAACGTCACCTGTGGAACGTCACCTGTGCAATATCACCTGTGAAATATCACCCGTGCAATATCACCTGTGCAATATCACCTGTGGAACGTCACCTGTGGAACGTCACCTGTGCAATATCACCTGTGCAATATCACCCGTGGAACATCACCTGTGCAATATCACCTGTGAAATGTCACCTGTGGAACATCACCCGTGCAATATCACCTGTGAAATATCACCTGTGAAATATCACCCGTGCAATATCACCTGTGCAATATCACCTGTGAAATGTCACCTGTGGAACATCACCCGTGCAATATCACCTGTGGAACATCACCTGTGGAACATCACCTGTGGAACAGGATCCAGCTCCACATCCGCCTTCCCGGAATTCTGGCATCGCTGTCCCTGCCAGGGCCGGGAAGGACTTGGGAGCCCGGATCTTCCTGGATGTGGGATGCCAGGTTCTCCTGGATTTTCCCAGATTCAGGATCCCACGTTCTCTCAGATTCTCCCGGATTCAGGATCCCCAGACTCCCCCAGATTCTCCCGGATTTGGGATCCCCCGGGCTCTCCCAGGCCCATACCTGGCAGTACCGAGGGGATTTGGGATCCACGTCCACGGTGGCCAGGAAGTCGGGAATGCCGATCCCGGTGTTCCGGTAGATGCAGGGCAGGTACAGCAGCTGCTCCCGGGGCCCTGCGGGCACACCTGGGGCTCAGATCCCCAATTCCAGAGTTCCCAGCAATCCCAGGATTTGGGAATGCCCAATTCCAGCACTTGCCTTTCATGGCCTCCAGAGGGCTGGGATAGCCCGGCCCACATGCTCCGCATTTTCCTGCTGGAAAAGGGCAAATTCCATCACTTCCACATCCCCAAAATCCTGGGAATTTGGAGCCTTCCATTGGCTCCTCATTGGCAATTCCCCACTGCCGATTCCCAGCCTTAAGTCCATGGAATTCCCCATTCCCAATTCCTTATTCCTAGCTCCTCATTCCTAATTCCCAATTTTTGTGCCTTGGATTTGCTCATTCCAGGGGAAAAACCCGTTGGAATTTATCCCAATTTTTGGCTCCCTGAGTTGTCCCAAAGTGCCAGATTAGGAGGAATAAATTTGGGATTTTAGCAAGGGCTGGAAAAAATGGGAGTTTCTGTGGAATTCCAGGGTTTAATATCAAAAATATTCCAAGTTCCAGGGAGGAAAATCCAGATTAAATTTGGGAAAAATCAAATTCAAATTCAATTGAAAACAACAGAGAAGCCACTGGAAAAAACCCAGGAATTTCAGGAATCTTCTCCCAAAAAAACAAATTCCCAAGGGATTTAGGGAGTTCATTTTTCAGAACATTCCAGGATTTATTTTCTTCCATAATTCCCATTTTTTTTTTTGAGCTCCCAGATCATTCCAGGCGTGTCAATCATTCCCAAAGTCATTTATTGACTTCCAGGAACTTGGGCCCAAAAAAAATTCCTCAAAAAATTCCACTTGGGAGTGAAAAAAATTCCAGGAAATTCAGGATATCTTTGGTTAGAATATTGATATTATTTGGCTACACATTGCTGCTACAAATTCCTCATGTTTGGCTGGGTTTGATCCCAAAATTCCTGATATTTTCCCCCTGTTTTGAACTCCCAACTGTGTCCCATGGAAACGGTTTCCAACTTTTTGGCCCCTCCCACTTTTCCCACAGAGCCAAAAGTCAAAGTCCTGGAAATCCGAGGTTTTATCCTCAAAAAACCTAATCAGGAAAACTATCCTGGAAATCAAGGATTTATCCCCATAAATATGGAATACGTCAGGGAAAAGCTCAAATCTGATCTTTAAGGATTTTTCCGAGGGGTTTTCCTGTTCCCAAGCAGCAAATCCAGGAGTTTCTCCCAGTTTTTGGAAGTTTAGGGATTATAAATTCCCAATTAATTCGAGGGAAAATGGATTTTGATGAAGGAATTCGAGCTCTTAATTAAAACCCACGGGGTTTTTAGGGGATATTTAAATATTTAAATCCAGGGAAAAGCTGGACTTTCACCCCCCCCCTCCACCCCCGGGAAGCCAAAAGCAGCAAATCCCGGGATTTTGGGTTTTTTTTTGGGTTTTTTTGGGATTGTTGGGGATTTTGGGATCTCTTACCCATCCTGGACCGGGCTGGGAATGGGAATTCCAGGAGTTTCGTTGGATTTTTACGGAGAAACAGCCGGGAAAGGGTCGGAAGCCCAGGGGGAAAGGGGAGGGCTGCGGGAGAGGAGGAGCCAAGGGGAGGATCCCGGGCACGGAAAAAACAAAATTCCGCCTTAAAATGCCGAAGGGAAACTTCCAAACTTCTCCCTCCGTGGAATTTCCGCTGCCCCCCCCGCCCCCGATTTTCTCCTTTTTATTCCAAATTTTCCTGACTTTTTACCAGCCTGGAGAAGAAATTTGTAAATAACGAAGGAGGGAGGAGTTTTGGTTCAAAACTTCGGGATTTTCGGAATGTTTCCAGGGAATTCTCTCCCAGGGGATTTCAGCAACTTTAAAAAATATTTTGTGGCTTTCCTGGGTGAAAAAAATTTTTTTTTTTCCTCTGGAGAATCAGGATTTCACTCCTAATTCCTGCCGGGGTTGTGCCCTAATGAGAATTAATTTTATTAATTAATGATTATTTATTTCTTTAGTATGGAATTTTTAAGCAATCTGCCCTTTTTCCCCCACCTTCCAGGGAATGTTTATTTTGGAATTTCCAAAATAATTCAATTTTTTTACATCCCTGGTTTTTTCCACGAACCACCAGGAAAAGCAGAAAAAAAAAAAAGATTCTTTTGCTATGAATAAAGAAATTTAAATGATTATTTTGGGGTAGTTCCTTTATTATTGAAGAGATGTAAATTCTTATTTATTTTTCCATTTTCTGGCTGTTTTTCACTCAGTTTTTGGGCTGTTTTACCAACACCTGGCCCAGGTGGGAGATTTTGCCGTCAGCTGGACAATTTTGGCCTCAGGGGTAGAATTTCTGCCCTCAGCTGGACGATTTTGGCCTCAGGGGAAACTTTATTGCCCTCAGGTGGAGAATTTTGGCCTCAGCTGGACAATTTTAGCCTCAGGGGGAGAATTTCTGCCCTCAAGCGGACGATTTTGGCCTGAGGTGTGAGATTGCGGCCCCGAGCATCCCTCAGCTGTGAGGGCTGACCGCTGCTCACGGCCCGCCCGGCCCTGAGGGGCTCTCGGGCCGCTCACAGCCAGCGCGGGACACCGGCCCGGTAGCAGCGCCGGCCGTTGTCCCGCCGCTCCCCAAGCGCTCAGCGCCTCAGAGCGGCCTCGGCCCCGCAGCAGCGGCGGATCCATGAGGCGGAGAGCCGCGAGGGGCGGGCGGGGGTCGCGACCCAGCGGCGCCATTTTCCCGCCCTTCCCCTTCCCTCCCTCAGCCGCCTCAGGGTCCGGCCTCGTGACGTCACCGCGCGCAGGCGGAAGTGACGTCAGCGGTATCCCTCCGCCGGCCAGGTCCCCTTTTTGTGTGTGTGGTGTGTGTGTTGTGTGTGTGGTGCGGCTGCGGGCGCCGCGCGCCTGTATCAGCCCGCCGGGCCCGACGACCTTTTTTTTCTTATCCCCCCCCTTTTCCGTGAGGGGTGAAGTAGAGGAGGGGGGGGGGAAAAACCCACACGCACGCCAAGCACGGAGCCGCCCCCTGGCAGAACGTACAGAGGGCGAGCAGAGCCAGGGATAATTCCTTCTTCTTCTTCATCACCATCTTCATCCTCCTTCTCCTCCTCAGCATCCCGCCAAGTGTGAGGGGGAGGGCTCATGCCACCTGCCCCCGTGCCCTGCGGGTCGCCTCGCCCGGAGAGCGGCGGAGCCCCGTAGGAGCGAGCGGCGGCAGCGCTGAGGAAGGTGAGGCGGGGGGCGCGGGGAAGGGGGGGATGAAGGCGGCGGGGCCCCCCGAGGGTGGCAGCGGCGGCGGTAGGAGATGGACATGGTGGGGGGGGATCGGTGATGGTGGAACCGGCTCGAACCGCCCGGGAATGGGGGAGAAGGAGGGAATGAAGGAGGGGGGGGCGGCAGGGCCGGAGCGCGCCGTACACAAAGCGGTGGCGGGAGGAGGAGGAGGCGAAGAGCAGGAGGAGGAGAAGGAGGAGGGAGGGCTCGGGGTGCCGAGGAGGGGCCGGGGAGGAGCCGCGGCGGCTCCGGCGGCCGCTCCCGCCGGGCCCGGGCGGGCGCTGAGGGACGCGGAGGGATCCGCGCGCAGCCCTCACGGCCCGGGGGGCGCGGTGAAGCGGCCGCCCTTAGGGGAGGGGGGCGGTGGTGATGCGGCCCCACCGCCGCTCCCTCCGCGCACCCCCTCCCGCCATACCGGGGGTCCCCTCACGGTTCCCTCACGGTCGCCCCCCGGTCGCCACCGCCGGGGTGAGGAAGGGGCGGTCGTGTCCGTCCTTTCCCCCGTCTCCCGGTGCTGCCGCCCCCTCCTCTCTTTGGCGGCGCTTCTTCGCTGGTGGGCGGCCATGTTGGGCACAGGGATTATTTTTCCCTCTCTTTCTTAGCCGTCACAATACGCTGAGGGTGTGCGGGGGGGCTTTTCCCGGAGTTCTCGGGAGAAGCGGCCTTTTCCCGGTTTTTAGGAGAGGCTAAGGAAAAGGGGAGGGTCTGGATCAGCGGTTTGCAGGGTGAGACCACCCCCCCATCATCCTTGGCCCTGCTGGTGCTCCACCTTCGCTGAGTGAGTGCCCCTGTCCAGCGCCGTGAGGGGAGGGAGCCCCTTGGCCGCAGGGATTGGGATCCCAGTCTCCTTCCTCGGGGATTTGGGATTGATGTTCCAGTCTCCTTCCTCGGGATTTTGGGATTGGGATCCCAGTCTCCTTCCTCGGGGATTTGGGATTGGTGTTCCAGCCTTTTCCTGAGAGATCCAGGAGTGCCATCCCAGCATTCTTCCTCAGGGATCTCACCTATTTCTTCAGGGATTTGGGATTTCCATCCCAGCCCTTTCCTCAGGGATTTGGGGTGGGTTTTCCAGCCTTCTCCTCAGGGATTTGGGATCACCATCCCATCCCTCTTCCCACTTTTTCCTGTCACTCTCAGCAGCAGCTCCATCCCCTCATCCCTCCCGGATCCAAGCAGGAAAAAATGGGAAAGCTCCTCATTTTCTCCCCTGCCGGGATCCCAAAACTCCTGGGAGAGGCTCAGGAATTCCCTCCCTCCAGCAGGATTTGGGATTCCATCCCCAAAACCTTCCCGAGGCTGCTTCTCTGAAAATTCCCAGATCTTGAGGTTTTGCTGGAATTCCCTGGGGCTGGGATGTGCCAGGGAGCTGGGGAGGGATGGGATCCTGCTTCCCAAAAACCCGATTTCATTTGGATTCACTGGATTTTGTTGGGATTCACCTGATCCCAGCATGGGCAGAGGATGGGAGGGATCCCACCAGAAAAATTCCCAAAGGTGCTGGAAAAAATAATAATAAAAAAATAATTTAAACATCAAAATAAAGGATTTTAGAGGCTTTTAATGATTAATTAGCAGAAATTAAATCTGATAAATTAACGAGATGAGGTTTTTCCTGTTTTTTTTTTTTATGGGTGGGAAGGTGAAGGGTCAAGTCCCAAAGGAAATTTGCATTTTGTTTCACAAATTCCTCAAAATTCCCAGAATTTTCCCAATTCCTGGGTGTTTTAGGGCTGCCAATTAAACAGAATTAGTAATTATTATTAACATCTAATTTGGGTGTGTTATCCACTTCAAAGCCAAAGAAAACCAACCATTCCTGATATTTTTGGGATTATTTTTCCAGCTTCTCAAGGCCTGGAGATGAGGAATTTTTTGGGAAGAGGCAGGAGAGCATTCCAAGGTTCTGCCTGTGGGATGGGAGACAACAAAATCCCATTTTTTCCCCCCATTCCAGGAAAATTTTCCACTATTCCCCCCATCCCAGGCTGAAGCAATGGAGAGAATTCCCAGATTGGGAAGCTCTGGTTAATTTTTGTTTTTATCCCTGCAAATTTTTCCTTTGATCCCAAAATTCTTGGAATTCTCCTCCCAGTGCTTTTATTTTTATTTTATTCAGATTTTAATAAAAAGCCCCCCGAACTGAAGCTCCTGCTGCCTATTCTAAGCTGGGAATTTCGGGATAACCAAAAATCCTTTGGCATTTTTTTAAATCTTAAATTTTTTTGATTTAAAATTTTTAAAACCATGAAATAACATGGAATTCCCTAATGGGAGAGGAAGGAAAAAATTCCAATTTTTTGTGAAATCCAAGAATTTTCCACAAATTTCCCTGGAAAAAAAAGACAGAAATAATCTGAAAATTTCTAGCTCCCTTTGTTTTCCCTTGGAATTTTGGGATCTAAAACCAACCCAGACCCATTATTCCCATTCCTCCCTTTGGAAAAAAAATCCCTGCGAGTTTTTTAGTGCCAAATTCCCTTTTTCCCCCATTTTTCCAGGATGGCAGACACGGACCTTTTCATGGAATGCGAGGAGGAGGAGCTGGAGCCATGGCAGAAAATCAGCGACGTCATCGAGGACTCCGTGGTGGAGGATTACAATTCCATGGAGAAAAATCCCACAGGTCATTTCCCCCTTTTCCCACTTCATTTTCCCCAATTTTCCCCCTTTTCCAACTTCATTGTCTCTTTTTTCCCCCTGATGTTTCCCATTTTTCTCAGTGACTTTTTCATATTTCCCACTGACTTTCCCCACTTACATTTCCCCTTTCCCCACAGATTTTTTTCCCCCCATATTCCCATGAATTTTCTCATGGATTATCCCTCTCTTCCCACTTAATTTTGTCCCTTTTTCCTCCACTTATTTTCCCATGGATTTTCCCCCTGTATTCCCATGGATTTTCTCCCTTTTCCCACTGATTTTTTCCCCCTTTCCCCCCTGCCTTTTCCCCCCCTATCCCCCTGCCTTTTCCCCCTTTCCCCCCAGCTCTCCCCCCATATTCCCCTGTGTTTCCCCCCATATTCCCCTGTGTTTTCCCCCCTTTCCCCCCAGCTCTGCCCCCATATTCCCCTGTGTTTCCCCCCCATATTCCCCTGTGTTTTCCCCCCTTTCCCCCTGCCCTTTCCTCATTTCCCCCCATCTCTCCCCCCCTTTCCCCCTGCCCTTTCCCCTGTGTTTCCCCCCATATTCCCCTGCCTTTTCCCCCTTTCCCCCCGTCTCTCCCCCCATATTCCCCTGTGTTTTCCCCCCATATTCCCCTGTGTTTTCCCCCCATATTCCCCTGTGTTTCCCCCCATATTCCCCTGTGTTTCCCCCCATATTCCCCTGTGTTTTCCCCCCTTTCCCCCTGCCCTTTCCCCTGTGTTTCCCCCCATCTCTCCCCCCCTTTCCCCCTGCCCTTTCCCCGTTTCCCCATGGCTCTGGGCTGTTTTCCAGGCGGGAATGCTGCCGTCCAGCCGGGCGGGCAGTCGCTGCTGCTGGCGCAGAGCCCCGCGCCCGGCCTGGGGGCCGTGGTGACGCAGCCGCTGCTGCGGCCGGTGCAGCTGATGCAGAACGCCAACCACGGCACCAACCCGCCCGCGGGCACCCAGCCCATCTTCATCACCACCCAGGTCAGCTCCCGGCCCACAGCTGCCCGGGGAATCCCGGGAAAACCCTGCTTTCCTGGGAAAAATTCCCGTTCCTCGCTCCGGTTTGGGTGCTGCTTTTCCTGTCACGCCAAAGTCCCCCGGGCTGTGGGATGGGGGTTGGAGCCATTTGAGTGTTTGGCTCAACAAAACTTCAAACCCTCCAGAGGTTTTGTTTTCCTTGAACCCCAATCCTGAACCCCAAATTCCAGTCCTGATCCTAATCCTAAACCCCAACCCAAATCCTAAACCCAGTTCTAAATCCCAATCCTAAGCCCCAAACTCTTATCCTGGGTGATTTTCAGGTTTGTTTGGGGTATTTTTTGGGGTTGGAATTCCCTCAGGAATGGCCCGAGGGTGACGGATCCGTTGGATTGCAGCGGTTATTTTCTGGGTTGGTTTGGGACGGTTTTTGGGTTGGTTTGGGACTGTTTGGGGCTGATGCATCCCTTGGGTTCCAGGGGTTCCCGGTGCAGAACGTCCGGCCTGTGCAGAGCCCCATGAACCAGGTGGGCATCGTGCTCAATGTCCAGCAGGGCCAGACCGTCCGGCCAATCACCCTCGTGCCAGGTAATTAATTCATTAATCAAATGAGAGCCATCCAGTAATAGCTGGTAATGGGAATAATGCTAATAACGATGATGGTGATGAGGTGTGACCAGTGCAGAGCCCCATGAGCCTATCCCCCTTGTGCCAGATAATAATAATAATAATAATAATAATAATAATAATAATAATAATAATAATAATAATAATAATAATAATAATAATAATAGCATTAATAATCGTTTATAATAATAACAATGACAAGGGGCCAGTGTAGAACCCCATGGGCCAGGTGGGCCCCATCACCCTTGTGCCAGGTGATCATCATTAATAATATTAATAATAATTATCATTAATAAGAATAAAAGCTGTAAATCCCAAATAAAGTTGTAAATCCCATATTTCCTGGGATTGGGGTTGGATCACGGCTCTCTGTTAGTCTTTGAAGCCCCAGGTACCCAGTTTGTTAACCCAGCAGCTGGGATTGACTGATTCCAGATACAGATTCCTAATTTGGGATTACTCGCGCCTGGATTAAAGCTGTAAATCCCAAATTTCTCTTTTTGGGACTGGGGTCGGATGACGGCTCTCTGTTTGTCTTTGAAGCCCCAGGTACCCAGTTTGTTAAACCAGCAGTTGGCGTTCCCCAGGTGTTCTCGCCGGTGGCGCAGGTGCGGCCGGGCAGCGCCGGGCCCGGCCGGCCGGCCACCAACGCCTTCGCCACGGTCATCCCGGCCACGCTGACCCTGCGCAGCACCGTGCCCCAGGCCCAGGCGCCCCAGCAGAGTGAGTCACCAGTTCTGAGCCGAGCCCAAATTCCCCACCAAATCCCAGATTCCTGATCCTTGCTCCAGTTCCTGAGCCGAGCCCAGATTCCTGATCCTTGCTCCAGTTCCTGATCCTTGCTCCAGTTCCTGAGCCGAGCCCAAATTCCTGATCCTTGCTCCAGTTCCTGATCCTAGCCCAAATTCCTGATCCTTGCTCCAGTTCCTGAGCCTAGCCCAAATTCCCGACCAAATCCCAGATTCCTGATCCTTGCTCCAGTTCCTGAGCCTAGCCCAAATTCCTGATCCTTGCTCCAGTTCCTGAGCCTAGCCCAAATTCCCGACCAAATCCCAGATTCCTGATTCTTGCTCCAGTTCCTGAGCCTATCCCCGATTCCTGACCAAATCCCAAATTCCTGATCCTTGCTCCAGTTCCTGAGCCTATCCCAGATTCCTGATTCTTGCTCCAGTTCCTGAGCCGAGCCCAAATTCCTGATCCTTGCTCCAGTTCCTGATCCTATCCCAGATTCCTGATCCTTGCTCCAGTTCCTGAGCCTAGCCCAAATTCCCGACCAAATCCCAAATTCCTGATCCTTGGCCCAAATTCCTGACCAAATCCCAGATTCCTGATCCTTGCTCCAGTTCCTGAGCCGAGCCCAAATTCCTGATCCTGGCCCGAGTTCCTGATCCTATCCCAAATTCCGGATCCTGGCCCAAGTTCCTGATCCTATCCCAGATTCCTGATCCTTGCTCCAGTTCCTGATCCTATCCCAGATTCCGGATCCTGGCCCAAGTTCCTGATCCTATCCCAAATTCCTGATCCTTGCTCCAGTTCCTGATCCTATCCCAAATTCCTGATCCTTGCTCCAGTTCCTGATCCTATCCCAAATTCCTGATCCTTGTCCAGTTCCTGATCCTATCCCAAATTCCGGATCCTGGCCCGAGTTTCTGATCATATCCCAAATTCTCGATCCTAGCCCAAATTCCTGCGGGAATTCTCATGGAAAAATCCATGGGAGCCAGGGGGTGGTGTTGGGAGCTGGGCCTGAGTTTGCTTTTGGCTCAGAGTTTATTCACATGTTAGGAAATGAGGAGAATCTGGGCAGTTTGGGTAAAAAAGTGGTTCAGTTTGGGAATTCCTGGCTGGGATTTCACTGGAGTTTTGTCCAAACCATCCCTGGGGGAGACTCAAGGTAGAAGATCCAGGCCAAGGGGCAGGGGTAGAATTCCAGGCCGGAATTTCGCTGGAATTTCGTCCAAACCATTTCTGGTGAAGCCCCGGGGAGGGAACCGGAGGAGGTGGCTGAGTTCCCAGCCCCGTTCCCGTCGGGAATCCCACGGATCGCTCTCCCCTCCGCAGTGAGCATCGCCAGCTTCGTGACCGTGAAGCGCCCGGGCGTGCCCGGCGATGGCGGCAGCGGCGGCCCCGAGGTGGCCAAGCTGGTGAACACGCTGGGCACGGTGCCCTCGCTGGCGCACGGCCCCGCCGCGCTGGCCGTGCCGAACAGCAGCCCCGGCAGCGCCCAGCGCGGCCCCGCCGGCGAGGCCTCGGCCTCGGCCGCGCCCCGCAAAGGTAAATGCCCTAAAACAGGGGAGTTCCGCCGGGGAACCGTCCTTCGGGGGTGCCCCTGGTTCGTGGGAGGCAGGAGTTGGTTTAAGATGCTTTTTGGGGTAAAGGGTAGAAAAGAGAAAAATGGGGGTTTTGGGAGGCTTTGTGGGACAAAGGGTGGTGGGAAAGGGAAAAATAAGGAATTTTGGGAGGCTTTGTGGGACAAAGGGTGGGAAAATTGGGGATTTTTTTGGGATTATGAGTGTCTGGGGCAGGGGAGAAGTGGAAATGGTGGCACTGGGAGCTGATCCGTGTCTGTCCCGCTGCAGGCAGCTCCTCTCCCATTCCCAGCCTGGATTTCCAGGATGGGGGGCGCAAGGTCTGTCCCAAGTGCGACTCGCAGTTCCGCGTCACCGAGGCGCTGCGGGGCCACATGTGTGTAAGTGGTCATCCCAGGACTGGGGAGCTCTAGGCCCGGCTTAACGAGTGGGGATTCATTCTAGGCCCGGCTTAAGGAGTGGGGATTCATTCTAGGCCCGGCTTAAGGAGTGGGGATTCATTCTAGGCCTGGCTTAACGAGTGGGGATTCATTCTAGGCCCGGCTTCATGAGTGGGGATTCATTCTAGGCCCGGCTTCATGAGTGGGGATTCATTCTAGGCCTGGCTTCATGAGTGGGGATTCATTCTAGGCCTGGCTTAAGGAGTGGGGATTCATTCTAGGCCCGGCTTAAGGAGTGGGGATTCATTCTAGGCCTGGCTTAACGAGTGGGGATTCATTCTAGGCCTGGCTTCATGAGTGGGGATTTATTCTAGGCCCGGCTTCATGAGTGGGGATTCATTCTAGACCCAGTTTAACAAGTGGGGATTCATTCTAGACCCAGTTCAGTGTCTCCATATTCATTGTCCCAGCCCCAGCTCACTGTCTCTCATTAATTACCCCAGCCCCAATTAGCGAGCAGCCGTTAATTACCCTGTTTCCACAGTACTGCTGCCCGGAGCTGGTGGAATTCCTGAAGAAACGCAAATCCCTGGATTCCGAGCCTGCCCCGCCCTCGGCCAAGGCCCCCTCCCCCGCCCAGGGCGCGGCCCCGGCCCCGCCCCCGACCCCGCCCAAGGCTGCACCTGAGCCAGGTGAGGGCGGGGCCGACCCCGCCCAGGCCAAGCTGATCATGCTGGTGGATGAGTTCTACTACGGGCGGGACGGGGGCAAGGGGGCGGCTGTGCCACCGTGCCCCAGGGTGCCCACGTCCTTCCGCTGCCCCCACTGCACCAAGCGCCTCAAGAACAACATCCGGTGAGCTGTTATCTGCTAATTATCCGTTAATTGTCTGGGAATAACCCAGGAATAAATTGGGATCGTGGGAGTTGTGTGGGAATGACAGGCAGTCGGGGCGTGGACACCGCAGCCTCAAGAGCATCCCCCAGTGAGGAACTATCCAGGAATTTGCCAGGAATACCCCATGAATAGCCCAAACCCGGCTGGGAGCGATGCACAGAGTGCGTTTTCCCAGGACGGGGAACGGGAATCTCCGGGAATTCTGTCCCTGCAGGTTCATGAACCACATGAAGCACCACGTGGAGCTGGACCAGCAGAACGGGGAGGTGGACGTGCACACCATCTGCCAGCACTGCTACCGCCACTTCAGCACGCCCTTCCAGCTGCAGTGCCACCTGGAGAATGTGCACAGCCCCTACGAGTCCAGCAGTCAGTGCTTTCCTGCTTTTCCTTGGGGCTCACCTGGGAATTTCCTCTGGGCTTCATCGGGGTTTTGGACAGGGAAAATTGTCCCTCCTCCCTCACCCCTTGCTTGAGGTCACCACAAAATCCGCCTGAAATTCCAGCCGAGTTTCACTTCTCCAGCCCCAATTCCACCTGGAGAGCGTGCACAGCTCTTAAAAGTCCACTAGGCCGTGCTTTTCCGGGAATTTTTTATCCCTAAATCGGGATTTTCCTCCTGGATTTAGTGGGAATTTATGGAAGGAAAGTTGTCGCTCCTCCCTCGGCCCTTGCTCAAGATCACCACAAAATCCACTCCAAATCCCAGCCAAGTTTCATTTCTCCAGCCCCAGTTCCACCTTCTCCCATTTCCCTCTTCCCTCTTTTTTTTTTCCTGCTTTTTCCCATTTCCCCTCCCTTTAGCCCCTTTTCCTGCTTTTTCCCATTTCCCCCTTTTCCCTCTTCCCCTTTTCCTGCTTTTCTCTCTTCTTTTCCCCCCTTCTCCCTTCCCCACACACCTCCAACTCCCACATTTTTCCCAACTTTTGCCCGTTTTCCCCTGTTTTTGGTGCAGCCAAGTGCAAGATCTGTGAGTGGGCGTTTGAGAGCGAGCCGCTCTTCCTGCAGCACATGAAGGACACCCACAAACCCGGGGAGATGCCCTACGTCTGCCAGGTATGGAAAACTCCCGGAATTCCCGCCTGGAATTCCCAGTTCCCACCCCAGAAATCCTAGAGTTATTCCCTGTGTGTGCCAGGTATGAAAAAAGATGGAATTTTCCCACACCCTGCTGCTGAAATGCCCCAGATCCCGGGATTTTTTCCCCATTTTCCCCCGTCCTGTTCAAACACCCCGGCTCCCTGGATTTCCCGCCCCCATCCCGGCTTTCCCGGTTTTCCCGGGTTTTGCAGGTGTGCCAGTACCGCTCGTCGCTGTACTCGGAGGTGGACAGCCACTTCCGGCTGATCCACGAGGACACGCGGCACCTGCTCTGCCCCTACTGCCTCAAGGTGTTCAAGAACGGCAACGCCTTCCAGCAGCACTTCATGAGGCACCAGGTGAGCGGGCATTCCCGGGAACAACGGGAGTTCCTGGGAGCAACGGGATTTGGGGAGGGAATTGGGGAAAAACGGCATTTGGGAATTGCCTCAGGGTGTTCAAGAGCGGCAGCGCCTTCCCGCAGCACTTCATGAGGCACCAGGAGAGCCCCAGTTCCAGGGAACTCCTTGGGAAAAGTGCCTACTTAATAACTAATACATACTTAATAATTAATAAATAATTAATACCTACTTAATACTTATTAATGAATTAATAATATAATTAAAAAATTATTTCCAGAAGAAGAGCACGTACCACTGCAACAAGTGCCGCCTGCAGTTCTAATACCCATTCAATACTCAATAAACAATTGATAGCTACTTAATAACTATTAAATAATTAATAAATAAAAACTAAATAATAATTAATACTAATTACTGCTTTTTCCCATAAGAGCGTGTACCACTGCAACCAGTGCAGTTTTCAGTCCTAATATCCATTCAGTACTCAATATATAATTGATACCTATTTAACAACAGGTATTAACTAATAAACAATAACGCCTAGCGGAACAATTAATGATTAATTAATGCTGATGGTTTTTTCCAGAAGAAGAGCGTGTACCACTGCAACAAGTGCCGCCTGCAGTTCCTGTTTGCCAAGGACAAGATTGAGCACAAGCTGCAGCACCACAAAACCTTCCGCAAGCCCAAGCAGCTCGAGGGGCTCAAACCCGGCACCAAGGCACGCCCTGCCCAGGAGAATTCCCAGAAAAACTCCTGGAAAAATTCCTGGGAAAAACTCCCGGGAAAATCCCTGTGGCTTTTGTTGGCTGGGGGTGGTGGGGATGGGGAAAGGGGTGGGATTAAGGGGGGCATTTGGGGAGGGGTTTATGGGATTGAGTGGATTTCACACGGAGTTTGGTGTGTGGTGGGATTCATCGGGAATTTATTGGGATGCCTTGGGAATGTAATGAGATTCATCGAATTTTGTGGAATTAATTGGGAATTTAATGGGATTGATTAGGAACTTACTGGGGTTCCCGGGGTATTTCCTATGGTTAATTGGATATTTCCTGGAGTTAATGGATATTTTATGGAGCTGGTTGGGTGTTTGATGGCAGTGACTGGGGATTCGTCCGAAGCCCAGATTCCCTGTGGGGAATCCCGATTTCCCTGATTTTTGGTGCTCCCGCAGGTGACGATCCGCGCGTCCCGGGGCCAGCCCCGCTCGCTGCCGCTGGAGCCTCCCCACGGGATGGGCCCGGACCCGGCGCCCCTGGGACCCTCCTCCGACCCCCAGCCCCTCTTCCTGTGCCACCGCAACGCCCCCCGCCGGGCCGGCAAAAAAACGTCAGCGCTTTTCCGGGGAAAACGGGGATTTGGGGAAAAAACGGGAGTTTGGGATTCTCTAGCCACCATGGGATCCTCAAGAGAGCCAGCAAAAGATAAAGTCAGTGCTTTTCCTGGAAAAAATAGGAATTTTGGGGAAACTCGAGGGAAAACCAGGGAAAATACAGGAATCTGGGGAAAGAGTGGGAATTTTGGGGTTCCCCAGCCAGTGAAGCATCCCCAAGAGAGCTGGCAGGAAAACATCAGTGATTTTCTGGGAAAATAAGGGAGAAAATTGTGTCATTCTGGGAAAAAACCAGGATTTCTGAGGTTGGTTTGGAAAGGTGCAGCTGGAAAACAGGGAATTAAAGCTGGACTTCTGTCCTGGAATATTGACGCTATTGATAATTTAATATTAGTTCATTAATATTGATTGGTTTTAAATAATCATTCATTTGTAGCAAACGCCCGTCCTAAATCCTCCCATGCCCTTCCCCGCCCACCGAGGCCCTCCCCAAGTGCTGCTTTTGATGGATTTTGCCGTGTTTTGCCCCAGGAGCGGCCTGGGCCGGCAGACGTGCCTGGAGTGCAGCTTCGAGATCCCCGACTTCCCCAACCACTTCCCCACCTACGTGCACTGCTCGCTGTGCCGCTACAGCACCTGCTGCTCCCGCGCCTACGCCAACCACATGATCAAGTACGGGGTTTTGGGGAAATGGGGGGAAACTGGGCAAAAACGGGGGAAAAAACGGGGCAAAACGGGGGAAAAACGGGAGAAACGGGGCAAAAACGGAGGAATTCCTGCTGCTCCCACGCCTACGCCAACCACATGATCAAGTACGGGGTTTTGGGGGAAATGGGGGGAAACGGGGGAAAAACGGGGCAAAACGGGGGGGAAACAGGGCAAAAAAGGGTGAAAAATGGGGGGGAAATGGGGAAAATGGGGGAAAACCGGAGGAATTCCTGCTGCTCCCGCGCCTACGCCAACCACATGATCAAGTACGGGGTTTTGGGGGAAATGGGGGGAAAATGGGCAAAAACGGCAAAAAAGGGTGAAAAACGGGGCAAAACGGGGGGGAAACGGGGCAAAACCAGAGGAATTCCTGCTGCTCCCGCGCCTACGCCAACCACATGATCAAGTACGGGGTTTTGGGCAAAACGGGGGGAAACGGGGCAAAAACGGTGAAAAAGGGGGGAGAAACAGGGAAAATGGGGGGGAAACGGGGCAAAACCGGAGGAATTCCTGCTGCTCCCGCGCCTACGCCAACCACATGATCAAGGATGGAAAAATCTGGGATTTGGGAACAATTTTGGGCTCCTGAGCAGTTTTCCAGTGTTTTATAGGGGATTTTTTATTATTTGTGGGGTGTTTTCTTTGGCTTTACAGCCGTTTCTCCAGCTTATCCCTCACTTGCCCACCTCTTTCTCTCTCCAGCAACCACGTTCCCCGGAAAAGCCCCAAATATTTGGCTTTGTTCAAGAACTACACGGCCAGGTATGGAAAAAATTCCCAAAATCCCCGTTCCAGGGGAATTCCAGCCCCCAGGAATTCCTGACCTTTTTCATTCTGGGGGAAAATCCAGGGATTTTGGGATTTATGGGTCCCATTCTCACTGGAGGGGAATTTTACATTTTAATTATTAATAATTATTATTTAATCTTCAATTATTGTCAATATTTTAATTATTATTAGTTTAATTACTAGCAAGAAACGATTGATAGTAATGACTTAATTATTAATGAGAGGTTGGACACATTTTTATATCTGACAATAAAGTTTATTTCTTTTTCTTCCTCCTCCCATTTTCCTCCCTTTTTCCTTCCCCTCTTTTCCCCTTTTTTCCCCTTTGTCCCCCATTTTTCTCTCTTTTTTCCCGTTTCCCAGCGGGGTGAGGCTCTCATGCTCCTCCTGCCTCTTCGTCACCTCTGAGGGCGACTCCATGGCCAAACATTTGGTGTTCAACCCCTCCCACGAGTCCAGCAACATCATTGTCCAAGGTAAAACTGGGAAAAAACCCGGGAAAATGGGAAAAACCTGGAATTCTGGCCAAAATCCAAGAAATCTTCATAATCTGGAGCTTGGGTTGGGAATAAACTGAATTAATTTTACTTTTTTTTAATGGGATGGAAACTCAGAATTCATTCCTGAGGGAGCTTGGCTTGATTCCAGTTTTTCCAGGAATTCCCACAAGTCCCAAATTCCTCTAAATAAAATTAAATAGAAGTAAAAACCTAAAACACCTCAAATGAATCAGAATGAAAACTGGGACTACTCTGTTTCATTCCAGGGCCTTCTTGGATATCACATTCCAGGTAAGCCAAAAATTCCTGTTTATCCTCATCCCTCCCAGTCCATGGGATTGGGAATTTTTTCTCATCTTTTTTCCTCCCTTTTCCATCCGTTTTCCCTCCCCTTGTTTTTCCTTTTCCCTCCCTTTTTCCTTCCCCTTTTCCCTCTCCCTTTCCCTCCTTATTCCCCCTTTTTTTCTCTCCTTTTTTCCCCTTTTGTTCCCTGTATTTTTTCCTTGCCCCCCTTTTTCCTCCTTTCCCCCCTCTTCTTTCTCTCCCTTTTCCCCCCTTTCCCATTTTTTTCCTTTTTTCCCCTTCCCCCCTTTTTTCTGCCCTCATTTTCCCCTTCTTCCCCCTTTTTTCTCCTTTTCTCCTTTTTTCCCTCCCCTTTCCTCCCCATCCCCAAACGCCCCAAATATTTCACTTTTCCCACTCCCCCTTTCCTCCCCATCCCCAAACGCCCCAAATATTTCACTTTTCCCACTCCCCCTTTTTTCCCCATCCCCAAACGCCCCAAATATTTCACTTTTCCCACTCCCCCTTTTTTCCCCATCCCCAAACGCCCCAAATATTTCACTTTTCCCACTCGCCCTTTTTTCCAGGCACCCCCAGGACGCGCCTCAGCCCCCTCCGTGCCCAACGCCCTCCCCTCCGCCGCCTCCCAAACCCCAGACGCCCCAGAAGCCCCAGGCCCCGGCCCCGACCCCGCCGCCAGCCCCGGCCCCGCCGCCGCCCGAGGCCGCCCCCGGCCCGAGCCCGCCGGAGCCCGCGCAGCGCGAGCCCGAGCCCGGCCGCAAGGAGGCGCTGTCGGTGCGGAAGCTGCGCGTGGTGCTGTTCGCGCTGTGCTCCAGCCCCGAGCAGGCGGCGCGGCACTTCCGCAGCCCCCCCCGCCGCATCCGCCGCTGGCTGCGCCGCTGCCGGGCCCTCCAGGACGAGCGCCCCGAGCTGCCCGAGGGCAAATACCTCAGCCTGGAGGCCGAGGAGAAGCTGGCCGAGTGGGTGCTGACGCAGCGCGAGCAGCAGCTGCCCGTCAACGAGGAGACGCTCTTCCAGAAGGCCACCAAGATCGGCAGGGCCCTGGAGGGGGGCTTCCAGATCTCCTACGAGTGGGCCGTGAGGTTCATGCTGCGGCACCACCTCAGCACCCACACGCGCCGCGGCGTCGCCCACCCCCTGCCCAAGGAGATCCAGGGCAACGCCGGCGCCTTCATCGAGTTCGTGCAGCGCCAGATCCACGCGCAGGAGCTGCCCCCGGCCATGATCGCCGCCGTGGACGAGATCTCGCTGTTCCTGGACGCGGAGGTGCTGGGCAGCGACGAGCGCAAGGAGAGCGCGCTGCAGACCGTGGGCAACGGCGAGCCCTGGTGCGAGCTGGTGCTGACCCTGCTGGCCGACGGCGGCGTCCTCCCGGCCCTGGTCATCTCCAGGGGCCGCCCGCCCTGCCCCACCGCCCTGCCCAAATCCATCCTGCTGGAGTCCAAGGAGAGCGGCTGCGGCGACGACGAGATCATGGAGCTGTGGGCGGCCCGGGTGTGGAGGAAGCACACGGAGTGCCGGGGCGGCGCCTCCAAAGGGATGCTGGTGCTGGATTGCCACCGGACGCACCTGTCCGAGGAGGTGCTGGCCGTGCTCAGCGCGGCCGGGGCGCTGCCGGCCGTCATCCCCGCGGGGTGCAGCTCCCGCACCCAGCCCCTGGACGTGTGCGTCAAGAGGTCCCTGAAAAATTTCCTCCACAAAAAATGGAGAGAGCGGGCCAGAGACCTGGCGGATTCCGACTCCTCCGCGCTGCTCCAGCTGCTGCTGGGGTGGCTGGGAGAAGCTTTGGAAGTGCTCGGGAATTGCCCGGAATTGATCCGGAAATCCTTCCTGGTGGCCAGCGTCCTGCCAGGGCCGGCCGGGGACTCGGGATCCCCGCGGCGCAACGGCGACGAGCAGGAGGAGCTGATCGCCGCCATGGAGGAGAGGCTGAAAATCGCCAAAACCCGGGAATCCTCCCCGGAATTCCCGGAGAACGACGACCCCGAGGCCGACCCTGACATCCTGCACCGGCTCTTCGAGGGGGAGAGCGAGGCCGAGTCCTTCTACGGCTTCGAGGAGGCGGACTTGGAGCTGATGGAGATTTGAGAATTCCCAGAAAAAAAGGAAAAAAAAAATGGGATGGATTCATCCCGGAAATTCCTGGGTTTGGAGAGGCCGAGGAGCGCCAGGAGTGGAAGGGGTGTTCCCTGGTTTTGGGCCCGAAAATTGAAGGATATTCCAAGGTTTTGGCCGCAGAAATTGAAGGATATTCCCAGTGTCTGGCCCCCAAAACTTAAAGGATGTTCCCTGTTTTTTGGAGATCCCAACACGTCCCCGAAGTTGAAGGCTATTCCCAATTTTCCGCCCCAAAAATTGAAGGATATCCCCTATTTTTGGCCCCCAAAATTAAAGGAAATCCTTGGTTTTGGCCCCAGAAATTAAAGGATGTTCCCTGTTTTCGGAGAGCCAAACCCACCTCAGAAATTAAAGGATATTCCCATTTTTTAGCCCCAAAAACCCAAGCATATTCCCAAATTTTTGGCCCCAAAACAAAGGACATTCCCAGTTTTTGGAACAAAGAGATCAGATCCCAGTTCCCAGCGGATTTCTGGGATTTTTCCAGATTTGCTGTTTCCGCCGATTTTTTGGGAGGATTTTCGTGACTTTTTTTTCTTTTTTTTTAAATTTAAAAAAAACTGAAAAAAAAAAACCAAACCCTTGGATTCACTGTGTTGGTATTTCCTTGGAATTCTCTCTCGTGGGTGGATATTTTTTGGGAATTTTCTTTACCTCACTTGTACCATAATTCCTGGTTTTTAGCGGTGGGAATTTGACGTCGTTTGTGCCCGGTTTTTTTTTCCAAGAAGACAAAAAGTCCCTGGATTTAACTCCCAAAAAAATTGGGGGAATTTTTCTTTCTTTTTTCCTTGACTTTTTTTTGGAATTTAACCCAGAAAATCCCTGTTTCTTACAGAAAATTCCTTCAGATTGGCTGCGAAGATTCAGTTACTTTGGGGTTTTTTAATGGAAATTGGGAATTTGGGTGGAATTTTGGTGGAACCTTAGGGAGTTTTGAGGGAATTTGGCTTGGGAATTGTGGAGCCACCATCCACGCCAGCAGTTTTTGGGATTGGCGCTGCTTTTCCTGCCCAGGAAAACTCAATTTCCTGCCCCAGGAACTCAATTTTCCCAATTTCTCCCCAGAACCTTTCCATTGGAGGGGTAGAAAACCCCAAGTTCTCCTTGGATTCCCCCCTTTTGGATTGTTAATTATCAACTTTATTTAAAAAATAACCATCCTGGAAAAACCCCACCTTCCTTAGGGTCGAAAAATCTGGGATTTGCGACTAAAACTGTGACGAAAAACCCGAAAAAATCCATGAAAAAAAAAGATTTTGGGTTGATTTTTCACTGCCAGCTCCGATTTTTTACCGGAATTTGCATGTTTTTTGGGAAATTTTTTTGTTTGTTTGTTTTTTTATTTTAAAAATTCTTGGAATTCCCAAGTTCCAGAGGCACCTGGCACCTGTTTTTCCATAAGATTTGTGGAGTTTTTTTTTTTTTGGGGTTTTTTCCCGGAAGAAAAACAGGAAAAAAAAATTAAAAAAATATTCAAAATAAATAAAATTTAAAAATAAAAAAAAAATATGGATCATCATGGAATTGTACAGGAGTGGAAAATGTGGAATAAAAGCAGGGAAATGGATTTATAAATAAACAGTGTTTTTATTGTGGAAAAATTTCCTTCATTCCCATGGGATTTGGGTGGAAAAATCCTGGATTTAATTAATTGGCTTTTTCCGTGGAGAATTCCTGGGTTCTTTTAAGGAAAAGTTGGGAAAATGCTGCCGGAGGAATTTTGGAAATGGGGAGGGGAAAAATTCCATTTTAATTGGATTTTTGTGGCCTCGAAATCCCTCTGGGTTTGGGATTTTGAGGAAAAATCCCATGGGATGCCCCAAAATCGTGGACAGGGTTTAGGGATTCCTGCGCTCCATCCCAGAAGGGCTTTTCCCACCTCAGAAATTCCACAATTTCGGTAAAAATTGGGATCTGGGGCCACAGCATCCACCCAGAATTCCAGAACTTCCTGAAATCTGCGTTTCCCAGGAGAATTCCCACGGTTTTTTGAGGATTCCCAAAGAACAAACACACAGATTGGTCTTAAATGATCAATTTTATTCCCAAAAAACGCCAGATTTGCCATTCCAGAGGGAAGGAAGGGATGGGATAAAAACGGGGATTTGATGAGGCCGGAGCAGCTCCTGGAGATCACTCGAAACCTCTGGAAAAACAGAAAAAAAATGGGAAAAATGGGGGTTAGAGGGGCAGAAAAACCACCTGGATGTTCCTCAGGGAGCAGGAATTGTCTCCCTGGAACACCTGGATCTCACCTGGATGCCCCCAGAACCCCCGGAATTCCAAATCCCTACCTGACCACGTGGGCGATGTCCCAGTTGGCCTCCAGGGTCAGGGGTCCCTCCAGCTCCACGCCCTTCTCCGTCACCGTGGCAACCTCGTACTGTGGGAAAAGCCTGGAATTCCTCAATTCCCGCCCGGAATCCCACGGGAAAAACCCTGGAATTCCCCTAATTCCCGCCCGGAATTCCACAGGAAAAACCCCGGAATTCCTCAATCCCCACCAGAATTCCACAGGAAAAACCCCGGAATTCCTCCGTCCCAGCCCTGGGATTCCATGGGAAAAACCCTCGGATTAGGATGGGTTTGGGGTGGATCCCATGGATTTGGGGATGGATTTTGGGATGGATTTTGGATACAAACCCTATTAGAGGAGCGAGCATCCCTGCAGTAGAGCACCCTCAGGCAGCTCCAGCAGCTCCCAGGACTGGGATGGGTTTGGGATGGATGGATCCCATGTATCCCACAGATTTTGGGATGGGTTTTGGGGTGAATTCCCGGGATTTTGGGATGGATTTGGGATACAAACCCTGTTGAAGGAGCGAGCATCCCGGTAGTAGAGCACCTTCAGGCAGCGCTCCAGCAGCTCCCGCGCCTCCTCCCGCGTCGGGAGCCGATCCCGGTCCCGGTCCCGCTCCAGCTCCGCCCGCAGCAGCGGCTGCACACGGGTTGGGAATAAAGGAAAAAAACAATTAAAATCAGATAAAAAAAATCGATTAAAAATTAACGAGCTAAAAAAGAAAAGAATCAATTAATAATTTAATGATGAAGTAAAGACCCGAGCCCCGGCTCACCTGGGCCAGGTAAGCCCCGAATCCCGTGGCCAGCGACGGCGCCTCGTAGGCCACGCCCAGCATGTCCACATATCCCAGGAAACTGCGGAACAACGGGACAGCGCGAATCACCCCGGGAACCGGGAATTCCCTTGGGGAAAGAGCAGGAAGCACCCCAGGAAAAAGCAGGAATTTCCCTGTGAAGCAGTGGGGAGCACGGCAGGAAAAGGGAGCAGGAATTTCCCTGGGAAGAAGGAGAAAGCCCCGGAGCCGCCGGCGCCGGGCTCCTCACCTCTCCCCGCCGTAGACGCCGGCGATGAGCACGGTGTTCCAGAGCGGGTTGATCTTGGAGCGGCGGTTGTACAGGACCCGCGTCAGCCACGAGTGCAGCGCCCGCGGGCTGTAGCTATGCCCGTCCCCCAGCAGCTCCTCGTCGATCCTGTAATTCCAGGGAATTCCGGCCTTGGAGATCAGGGATTCGGGGATTGGAGAGCAGGAATTGGAGAGCAGGGATTGGAGAGCAGGGATTTGGGGACTGGAGAGCAGGGATTCGGGAATTGCAGCAGAGCAAAAAATGCCGCTGAATCTGGGGATGGAATGTCAGGAAATTCAGGGATTTGTGCTCAAGGAATTCCAAAGAATTCGGGGATTTTGTGCCCAAGGACTTCAGAGGAATTAATGGATTTGTGTTCAAGGAATTCTGGGATTGGTTCTCAAGGAATTCCGGGATTGGAGCAGAGGAATTCTGGGGATTGGCGCACAGAAAAGACTGCGGATGCGAAATTCCCATATTCCCCTGGAATTCTGGGGTGAGGACTTTGCAGGAATCAGTCAGGGATTTGGAGATGGGAAATTCCCAAATTCCCGGGAATCAGCTGGGGATTGTGGGATGGGGAATCTCGGAATTCCCAAGGCATTTTGGGCTGGGAATTGCCGGGAATCGATCTGGGATTTTGGGATGGGGAATCCCTGAATTCCTGGGAATCTTACACCATCTGCTCCAGGAGCTGCCGCAGGTGCTGGAAATCTGCCAGGTCCCCGGAGGCTCCGAGCACGGTGGAGTCGTTGACCTTGAGGAGCCGGGAGATGCCCCGGAACCGTGCCAGGGATCCGAAGGATCCCACCGTGTCCGCGGCCAGCATCACCCCTCCGGAGAACTTCAGCCCCAGCACCGACGTCCCGGTCACCATCGGGCTCCTGGCACACCGAGATCGGGGTCACACCAGCGTGGGTCCCAATCACACCAGTCTTGGTCCCATTTACCCCAGTCTGGGTCCCAGTTACACCAATCTTGGTCTCAGTCACTCCAGTTTGGGTCCCAGTTTGTCCGTTCTGCGCCCCTGGAGTCTCCCCGGCATTCCTGGATTTTCTGCCCCTTCCCTTTCCCCCTCCCCAGTACCCCCCAGTTCTGCTCCCAGTTCGCCCCCTCAGCCCTCAGAGACACTCCCCAAATGCCCCCACTTCCGCTCCCCCTCCCCAAAGCCCCTCAGTCTCCCCATTTTCCTGCCCCCTCACGGACTCCCCCCCCAGTCCCCCCCCATTCCTCCCCCCATCCCCCCCGGGACCCCCCCCCCATCCCACATCCCCCTCAGGACCCCCCACAGTACCCCCCCCATCCCCTTCAGCCCTTCCCGCGCCCCCGCTGCCCTCACAGCGTGCGGCCGGCGGGCAGTCCGGCGGGCCCGGTGCCGGTGCCCCGGGGGGCGATGTCGGTGTGTCCCAGAGCCCGGGGGATGTACGTTTGTCCCGGGGCCGGGCCCCCGGCCCAAAACGGCGGCGGCGCTGCCCCGACCTCCATCTTAGTCACGCCGCGATTGCGCCTGCGCTGCGGAAACGCGGCCTCTCCCCGCCGCCGTAGAGTGGGCGTGGCTTCGCCGCCATCTTGAGCGCGGCGAAAACACCGGCCGGTTCCCTCCTCAAGATGGCGGCACCACCACGTGACGCAGCACCGGTGCGGTGGTGGGCGGTGTTTGTCGTGCGGGGCCGTGCCCATTGGGCGGGGTTTGTGGTTGCGCCGGCCAATCAGTGGCGAGGGGCGGGGCCTGAGCGAAGGTAACAGGTTGCGGTGGCTGCGGCGGGAGCGGGCGGTGAGTGGCGGGGGGGGGGCGGGGAGGGACCACCGGGAAACGGGGCCTGGGGACGCCGGACCCGGGCTGGGGACACCGGGCAGGGGCTGGGGACACCAGACACGGCCTGGTGACACCGGACAGGGCTGTGGGAACATCGCAGAGGGATCTCGGGACATCGCACAGGGGCTGGGGACACCGGACAGGGGTGTGGGGACACCGGACAGGGGCCGGTGGCACGGGAGGGGGTCCTGCCCCCTGGGCGGGGGCCTTGGTGACACCGGACAGGGCACTGGGGGCACCCGGCAGGGCGCTGGTGGCACGAGAGGGGGGGCTGGTGGCACGGGACAGGGCACCGGTGACACCGGAGAGGGCGCTGGTGGCACCGGACAGGGTCTTTCCCACCGGGCAGGGCGCTGGTGACACCGGAGGAGGCGCCGGTGACACCGGAGACGCTCGTGGAGGCACGGGAGAGGGCACTGGTGGCACCGGGAGGAGACCTGGGGACGCGCAGAGGGCGTTGGTGGCACGGGACAGGGTCCGGGTGACACTGGAGAAGGTTCGGGTGACACGCAGAGGGGCCTGGGGACGTGGGACAGGGTCCCGCTGGCCCTTTATGGGGTCCTGTCCCCAAGGAAGGGGTCCTGGTGTCCTTTAATGGGGTCCTTCCCTATGGAAAGGGGTCCCATTTTCCCTTTTTGGGGTCCCATTGTCCCTTTTTGAGGTCCCAGTGTCCCTTTATGGGGTCCTGCTGTCCCTTTGTAGGGTCCCAGTGTCCCTCCATGGGGTCCCAGTGTCCCTCTATGGGGTCCCGGTGTCCCTTTTTGGGGTTCTGTCCTGTGGGATCCCCTCAGAAAACCCTTCCCGACCTTTCAGGGCAGTGCAACTTCTGCCTTTTATCCCTTCAATATTTTGGGAAAAATCCAGGGGGATTTTTAGAGCCTCTCCCCAAATCCAGAGGATCCCCAATCCAAGGGATCCCAAATCCAGGGGTTTTGTTCCTTTTTGTTCCCGGTTTTTGGGATTGCTCCGGGCATTCCCAGACTGCTCAGACCGGTTTGGGATCATCAGAATTCCCTTTCCCTGGGCAGGATTTGGGGTTTCACCTTTTCCCTGCGGCTTTTTGGGGCCAGGGAGGGAATTCCCGGGGGGGAATGTGTGGGATTGAACTCGGAGCGAATTCCTCGGGGCGGGAATTTCGGGGTGAAATCTGGGATGGAACTCAGGGCAAGCCCAGAGTGACCCCAAACCCCGCAGGGATTTTGGTGTCCAGGTAATGGGATTGTTCCCGGTTATCCCAAAGGAATGGGATCATTCCCGGTTATCCCAGGGAATGGGATCGTTCACGGTTATCCCAGGGAATGGGATCATTCCTGGTTATCCTGAGGAATGGGATCATTCCTGGTTATCCTGAGGGTATGGGATCATTCCTGGTTATCCTGAGGAACGGGATCATTCACTGTTATTCCGAGGGGATGGGATCATTCTCGGTTATCCCAAAGGAACGAGATCATTCCTGGTTGCCCCAAAGGAATGGAATCATTCCCAATTCCCAGTTATCCTGAGGAACACGATCATTCCCGGTTATCCCAAAGGAACGGAATTATTCCCGGTTATCCTGAGGCTTTTCCGCTTTTCTGTGCTCAGGAATTTTATCCCGCGGGCTCTGGTTCCAAGGGTTCGATTTCCCTGGAAACCGACACCTGATCCCGCGCTGGGAGCGGGGTCGGGATTGCCCCGGGCGCGGCTGGGATGGGATTTCCCAGGATTTGGAGTCGATGATTCCCAGGATTTGGGGTCGATGGTTGACCTGGGAACTCTGCCCAAGGCTGGGCTGGAATTCCTGGAATTCAGCTCCGCAGGGAGCCCCGGGAGCAGCTCCTGGGGAATGATCCCAATCCTGAACATTCCTGATCCCAAATGTCCCGATCCCAAATGGAAATCCCTCTCCCAAGCCTTTTCCCAGGGGAAAGATCCCATTCCCGACCCTTTTTCCGGATGAAAATTCCCATTTTCCCAGCTGTAATTCCCTCTCCCCCTTCGATCTCCGCCCCTGCCCGGTTTCGGGTTCCCAGGAAAACGGGAAAAACTGGAAAATCCGGAAAAGCCGCTCCCGGTTTTTGGGCGCGGCTCCAAATTCCCGGACTTTGGCCCCAAACAACGCCCGGGGGAGGAGCCGAGGGTGGAATTTTGGGAGAGATAAAAAAAAAAATCCCCCTGGAGGCAAAAAAAAAAGGAATGGTTTGGGATAATTAATTTGAGATGGTTTGGGATAATTTTGGATAATTAATTTGGAATAATTTGGGATAATTTGAGATAATTTATGATCATTTAGGATCATTTGAGATAATTCGGGATAATTCAGGAATTCTTTGGGATTAATTGGAACTCGATTTGGGCCCCAGGGACTCGGGAATGGGGCAGAATTTTGGGAAAACCTCACTGGGACCATTCTAAGTATTGGGAAGATCCCAAACCAGCAATTTTGGGAATATTTTGGGAAAATTTGGGATTTTTTTCCTTCCTTTCCCACCCTTGAGCAGCTGGATTTTTCCCTCCCATTCTCCATTCTCAAAATCCCAAATTCCCTTTTCCTCTTTCAGGAAGAGGGGCAAAAAAAAAGGGAAAAAAATCCTGGAAAAGGAACTCCAGTTTCATTTTTTTCCCCCAGATTTTCTGGCCACTCTGGGAATTACAAAACGGCTTTTTCTGGGTCGGAGCCACAAAGGCTCTTTGTGCTTCCCTGGATCCTGGCCAGCCAGAAAATTCCCAAAATTCCACCCTTCCAAAGGGGCCGGGATGGCCCCTCCTGATTTTTCCCGACCCCATTCCCAGGGAAATTTCCCATTTTGCGGGGTTTTTTTAGGCCCTAAATTCCCTTTTCTGCTTTTTTTCCCTCTGGTTTTCCAGGAAAATCCCCAAAATTCTGGTTTTTCTCAGCCCCAAAATTTGCATTTTACTGCTTTTTCCCCATTTTTTCAGGCCCAAAATTCCCTTTTCCTGTTTTTTTCCCTTTCAGTTTTCCAGTGAAATCCCAGAAATCCTGGGAGAGCAAAGGAGCAATTCCTGTCCCAGATTTCCTCATTTCGGGAATGTCCGATCCTCTCCCGAATTTCTGGAAAATCCAAATCCTCTCCCAGTTTTCCGACCCTCCCCCATTCCCGGTTTTTCCGGAGCCATCTGGGAACATTCCCAACCCCCTCCCCCCCATGGATTCTCCACCTGCTCCAGGATGGAGCTGGGCTGGATCCAAGGGTTGGGGATGGATTCGGGAATTTGGGATGGATCCCGGGATCTGGGATGGATCCTGGGATCTGGGAAGGATCCAAGGGTTTGTGATGGATCCCAGCCCTTCCCGGTTATCCTGACCCCTCCTGGCCTTTCCAAAGGTCTTCCCTGGATCCCGGAATTCCCATCGGGATCGCTCCCGGCCCCGCCCCGGCCCCGCCCCCGCTGCCCTTTGGCCACCTGGAAAAATTCCCGATTTTCCGCCGGCGCTGCTCCTGCTCAGGTCGGTTCCTGGATTTCCTAGATTTCCTGGATCCCGGGGATTTGGGAATTTGGGGGTTCCACTCCCGGGATCCTTCCCCTGAAATTCCAGGGATTTTGAGATTCCTGGGATTTGTGGTGATTCCAAAGGGACGGCAGGATTTGGGGATTTGGGGATTCAGGAATTTAGGGATTCGGGAATTTGGGGATTTAGGGATTCGGGAATTCCGCTCCCAGGATCCTTCCCCGGCCATTTCAGGGATTTGTGGGGATTCCGGAGGGGCAGCAGGATTTGGCCCGGGATCCTTTTCCCCACTCCCATCCCACGCTCAGCTCAATCCCTTTGGGATTTTTTTGGGGATTTTGGGATTCTCCTGACACTTCAGACCCATCCTGGCATCCCAAAATCCCCAATATCCCAACAAACATCCCCAAATCCCCTTCCCCCTCTCATTCCGCAGCTCCTCGCGTCATTCCCGCGAAAAAAAAACCCCGGGATTTGGGGTAGAATCGCGGCTTTTCCAACCCGAAATTTCCGATTTTTTTCTCAGCCGCGGCTGCTCCCGGGAAAAAAAATCCCGGGATTTGGGGCCGATTCGGGGCGGGCTCGCGGCTTTTCCGTCCCAAAATTCCCGATTTTTTTTCCCGGGGCTTCCAGAGGATTTCTGGGATCGAGGGCGGGGGGAGGTTCCGTCCTCGCGCTGTTCCCAAAATGTCACCGCTCGTCCGAAAAACTGGGAAAAAACTGGGAAAACACCGGGAACATCAGGGGAAACGGGAAAAAAGGGGGGAGGGAAAGGGGAAGACAAGTGAAAAAAGGGGGAAAATGGGGAACGCCGGGGAAAAAATAGGGAAATCGGGGAAAAAACAGGAAAAAACGGGGAGAAAAGGGGGAAAGCGGATAAAAAATGGGAAAAACCGGGAAACTGGGAAAAAATGGGGGGAAAGAGGGAAACCTGAAATAAAATGTGGAAAACTGGGAAAACCGGGGGGAAAAAGCGGGAAAAAAGAGGAAAAGCAGGGGAGAAACCGCGATAAAATGGGGAAAAAACCGTGATAAAATGAGGGAAAACCCGGGAAAACTGGGGGTGAAAAAGAGGAAAACCGGGGAAAGAACCACACAAAACGGGGGGGAAATGGGGAAAAACCGCAAAAAATGGGGGGAAAAGGGGGAAACTGGGGGGAAAAGCGCAAAAAAACGGGTGGGGGGGGGGAGGGAAACGGGGAAACCGGGGGGAAATGGGGAAAAATGCCAAAAACCGGGGAAAACCGAGGGAATCCCATTTTTCCCCCCCTAAGGAGCCCGAATTCGGCCCGGCTCCATGGCGGAGCAGCCGCTGGACCACGGCGTCCAGATCCGCTTCATCAGCGACCTGCGGGAGCCGCGGCGCCCCCCGCGCTCCTCCCGCGGCCGCGGCGGCTCCTACGGCGTGGCCGTGCGCGTCCAGGGCATCGCCGGGCAGCCCTTCGTGGTGCTCAACAGCGGCCAGCGCGGCCGAGACAGCTTCGGGGTGCAGATCCGAGGGGGACACCCCGAGCCCCCCCCGAGCGCCCCCAAAACCCGGCCCCACAGCGGCTCCGAGGAGGAGGAGGAGGAGGAGGGGGGGGGCGTCGAGGGGGAGATTTGGGATGGGGCGATGCGCGGGGGGCGCGGGTTTTCGGAGCAGGAAGGTTCAGGGGGATCTCGGGGGGTCCCAAAAGTTTTGGAGAAGGAGTTGGGGGGAGTTCAGGGCGTCCCAAGATTTTCAGAGCAGGAAGGTTCAGGGGGGTCGCGGGGGGTCCCCAAATCCTGGGATGAGGAACTGAGGAAGGTCCCCAAATCCTCGGATCAGGAAATTTCGGGCGGATCCAGGGGGATCCCCAAATCTTGGGATGAAGAAACTTCGGGGCGGCCTCGGGGGATCCCAAAATTCTCAGATCAGGACCCGGGAAGATCCCGGGGTGCCCCAAAATCCTCGGATCAACACCTGAAAATCGCCAAACCCTCGGAGGAGCTGCGCCGATCCCAATCGCACGGGGACCTCAGCGCGCCTTTTCCCAAGAGCGGGGAAAAACCGGGAAAAAGGGATGCGGAAATTCCCAAAATTCCTGGGGATGTGGACACGGAGCCGCTGCGCTCCGTGGATTCCTTGATCACCAAATTCGACGGGAATTTGCCCCGCGGGCGAGCGGCGCGGAGGTTCCGCGGCCCCGGGGCGGCTCCGAGGAAGCGCTCGCAGAGTTTGGATGCGCGGAATTCCCGGGAATCTGCCGCGATCCCGCCCCAAATTCCCCAAATTCCCGGCGGGTTTGGGGGCGTGGAGGAGCAGAGCGTGGAGATGCAGGTATCTGGGGGGGGAATTCCTCAAAAAATGGGGATTTTTTTTCCTGAAAAATGGGGGCTTTACATGAAAATTGGGGTTTTTCCTGAATTTTTTTTTTCCCTATAAAATTTAAGGAGTTTTCCCATTAAATTTGTGGGGTTTTCCGATGAAACTAGGGAGTTTTACCTAGAAAATTGGGAGCTTTTTCCCCATTAAATTTGGGTTATTTTCCTATGAAATTGTGGTTTTCCCCTATAAAATAATGGGTTATTTTCTTATGAAATTCTGGTTTTCCTCTATAAAATAATGGGTTTTTTTCCTATAAAATTTGGGGCTTTTTCCCCCTCTGGAATGCGGGATTTGGGGTTTTTTGTTGGAATTGAGGGTTTTTGTTCCCTGCTGAAGCTGAAATCCACCCCGGACCTGCTGCGGGACCAGCGGGAATTGGGGGGCGGCGAAAACCCCACCGAGCTCATCTACAGCATCCTAAAGGAGGGGTGAGCCCCCAAAACATCCCAAAAATAGCCTCAAAAGGCCCCCAAATCCCCCCGAATTTCCCCCAAATGCCACAAAATCCCCTCGAAACCTCCCTAAAATTCACCAAAATCCCCCGAAAGTGCCCTAAAATTCCCACTCCATGACCGCAATTCCCCCAAATTTGGGATTTGGGGGAATCCAGCAGCAATTCCTGCCCTTCCCTTTTCCCATGACCCCGTTCCCAATTCTTTTCCCCCAAAATCCGACCCCAAATCCAGGAGCTCCGAGAGCGAAATTTCCCTGAAAAGGAAAACCTCGAGGCTGCTGGGAAAATTCCAGGAGCTGGCAGTGAGTGGGAAAACTCCAGGGGTTTGGGGTTTGGGATTTGGAGTTTGGGATGGGTTTGGGATTTGGAGTTTTGGATTTAGGATTTGAGATGGCTTTGAGATTGGGGATGGGTTTGGGTTTGGGCTGGATTTGGGATGGGTTTGGGGTTTGGGATGGATTTGGGGTTTGAGCTGGATTTGGGATGGGTTTGGGGTTTGGGATTTGGGATTTAGGATTTAAGATTTAGGATTTGCAGTGGCTTTGAGATGGGGGAGGGGTTTGGGATTTGGGAGGGATTTGGGATGGATTTGGGATGGATTTGGGATTTTAGGACGGGATGTCCCCAACGTCCCAAATGTTTCCATATGTCCCAGAGTTCCACGGTGGCTCCGGACTCACCGCAATCCCAAATCCTGCGGGAGACCCTGGACAGGAAATCCCAGGAGCTGCAGCGGAGCCAGGCCCAGTAATGGGGTCACCGGTGGGGGGATGGGTTTGGGGTCACCCCATTGTCCCTTTGGGGTCACCCCCAGGGATTTGGAATCCCCTAAAGGGTTGGGGGCAGGTTTGGTGTGGCCCTTTGGAGTTTGGGGTCACCCCTGGTGTCCCTTTGGGGTTTGAGGTCCCCCAAAGGGTCGGGGGCAGTCTTGGGTGGCACTTTGGGGCTTGAGGTCACTGTGGGTCCCCCTTTGTCCCTTTTGGGGTTTGGGGCCCAAAGACCCTTTCAAGACCCTCTAGACCTCCCTTAATCCCCCCCAAACACCCCCAAACCTCCCCTAATTCCACCTAACCCCCCCAAATCCCCTCTGAACCCCAAAAAAACCCAGGAACCATTTATTCCCCCCAGAAAACCCCAATAAGCCTCAATTTCCCCCATTAACTCCTGATTTGCCCCGTTAACCCTTCATTGCCCAGGCTGAGCGAGCTGAGAGCCGCCAAGGAGGCGCTGGAGGCACGGCTGGGCCACTTCGAGGGGCAGCTGCTGGCCACCGACCCCAAAAGTGACCCCAAAAATGACCCCGACACACAGGACCTCTACCAGGTACCTCTAAAAACCTCAAAAATGGGGAAAATTAAAAAAAAAAAACCCACAAAAAAAAAGCTCTAAAAACCTCAAAATGAGAAAACTCCCAGTAAGAACCACACACACAAAAAAAAAGAAACACCAAAAAAACCCCAAATCCCAAATTTCCCGTTCCCAGGATGTTTTGGGGTTTCCCCATGTCCCAAATCCCGGTTTTCCCATTGCCAGGAGCTGCAGGAGTGCCGGGAGCAGCTGCAGGAGGTTTTGGGGTCGCGGCGGCGCCAGGAGCGGGAGCTGCAGGCGCTCAAGGGGGCCCTGAAGGCCGAGGTGGCCGCGCACGATTCTGACCTGGAGCGGCTCCGGGGGGAGATGGAGGCGATCCGGGCGGAGATGGAGCGGGTCTCGGAGGTGGGAACGTGGGACGGGAATTCGGGGTGGGAATTCACGATGGGAATTCGGGACGGGAATTTGGGGTGCGAATTTGGGATTGGAATTTGGGATGGCGCTGGGAATCCCAGGCTTTTCCCCATATTCTAAACCTCTAGAATGGGGGAAAAAAAGGGGAAAAAAAAATCCCCAGTGGAACATGGGAAAAACTGGGGAAAATCCCTCTGGAATTTCCACAGACTCAGCGCGGATTCCATGGATATTTTGGCTCAGAATTCACGGGGAATTTTTTTTTTCCTGGGGGAATCTTGTCAATTCCTTGCAGGAGAAATCCAGCCTGGAGCAGGAACGGGAAAATTTGGGAATGCAGCTCCGGAATCTGCGGCGGGAGCTGGAGGAGAGCGCGGAGGAGACGGAGCAGTGGCAGGAAATGTTCCAGAAAAACAAGGAAGAGCTCCGGAATTCCAAGCAGGAGTGAGTCCCAGAGCCTGGGGTGATCTGAAATCTGGGATTTTCTGGGATTTTCCGAGATTTTCCAGGATTTTCATGATTTTCCACTCCAAATCCCAACAAAACAGGGTCGGGGATTTTGGGATGGAGGGAATGTTGGAATGTTGGGAATTGTTGGGATTTTCCAGGCTGCTGCAGGTGCGGCTGGAGCGAGAGGAGTTGGAGGAGGAACTCCGGGAGCTCCGGGAGCGATTCCAGGCGGCGCGGGAGGATCGGGATCGAGCCCGGAGCGACCCCCAGGAGATGGAAAAGCTCCGGAAGGTGCAAGAAATCCGGGAAGTTTTATCCCAAAATTCAGGATTTCCCCCCCCAGATTTGTGACTTTTTTTGGGTTAAATTTGGGATTTTTTTCCCCAAAAATCCATTTTTTTTTCTCTAAAATTTGGGATTTTTCTCAGGAGCTGGAGCAGGCCCGGAAGGATCTGGAAAAGCTCCGGGGGGAGCGGGACGAGGCTGCTCAGGTAAGGGGGGGAAATCCCAAAAATTGGAAATTTTTTGGAAATTTTTGGGACTTTTTTGGAATTTGGAGTCCCAGATTTGCTCATTGTGGGCTCAGCCAAAGTTGTCCCAAAAAATTAAAAAGAATTCCTACAAAATCCCCCCCAAAAGCCTTTAAAATAAAAAAAAATTCCTCAAGAATCCCCCAAAATCCCCCTTGGATGCCCCAAGGCCCAGATTTCCGTGGAATCAGCGCTGGAGGCATCGGTGGAGGCGCGGAAAGTTCTGGAATCGCGGCTGGAGGAATCCCAGGAACAGCGGGAAAACTGGGAAAGGCTCCGGGAGAAAGTGGCCGAACTGGAGGTGCTGGGAATTGCCAAAAACCCAAAGAAAAATCCCAAAAAATCACAAAAAATCCCCCCAAAACCAAAAAAACCCCACCCAAACCTCCCCCAAAAATCCCCCAAAAACCCAAATCATCCCCAAATCCCCCAAAACGCGTCGGGGTCTGTGGCAGGCGGAGCGCGCGGCGCTGGCCGAGTCGCTGGGATCCGGTGCAGAGCGGGAGCGGGATCTGGTGTCGCGCCTGGAGCGCTCCCAGCGGGAGCTGCGGGATTTGGGATCGGCCCTGAGCGAGGAGCGGCACCAGCGGGATCGGCTCAGCCAGGAGGTGCGGGAATTCCCAGAACTCCAGCGGCTTTCGTGGGATTTTGGGGGGTTTTGTGAATTATTGGGGCTTTTTTGGAGGGGTTCTTTCCTGGACTTGTGAGGTTTCCCTGCGGGATTTGGGATCGGCTCTGGTGGGATCGGCTCAGTCAGGAGGTGTGCGAAAAGATTCCAGGGATTTTCATGGAATTTCGGGGGTTTTTCACTGAATTTCAGAGGTTTTTTTGTGGCATTTTGGGGTGGGGTTTATTTGGGGAATCTGGGGGGAGTTTGGTTTTTTTTTTCATTGAATTCTGGGGGTTTTCCACGGAACTTTCAGCTTTTTTCATGGAATGCTGGGATTTCCACCCCCCAAAATTTCCACCCAGATCCCAGTTTTGGCACCATCCCACAAAATTCCCAATCCCAAAATTTCTGTTTTCCAGCTGGAGCAGATGACGGCGGAATCCCAGAGCTCCCTGGCCTCGCTCCGATCCCAACTGGAAGAATTCCAGGAAAAATCCCGTCGGGAACTCACGGATTCCCAAAAAATCGCCCAAGACCGCGAGGCTGAGGCAGAAAAATTCCAACAGAACCTCGGGAAGCTCCAGGACGAGGTTTGTTGGGAATCGGAGCTGAGTTTTCCAGGAATTCTGCGGATTTTTTGGGAAAATCCGTCCGGGAGTTTGAGGAATTTTGGGGTTTTTCCGGCAGGTTTCCCGGCTGAAGGAGACAATCCAGGAAAACCGGGAAGAGCGGGATCGGATCCTGCTGGACAAGGAGCTCCTGCTGCAGAGGCTCCAGGAGCTGGAGCAGGACCTGGAAAATCGGAAGCGATCCCAGGAAGAGCGAGCTCGGCATTCCAAGGCACTGGAGGTGGGGATTCCTGAAAAAAAAAAAAAATCCCAGAAAACTATCCAAGAAATGGAAAAAAAATTCCAATATCACTCCCAGAAAATTCCTCCTAAAAAATAATGGAAAATTCCTAAAGAATTCCCAGAAGATTCCCAGAAATTTCCCCAAAAATTCCTCCAAAAATTTTTCCAAAATTCCCAGAAATTTCCCTAGAAATTCCATCCCAAATTCCCATCAGGAAAAATCCAAACGTCTGGAATTGGAGCTGGATGAGGAGCGGAGCTCGGTGGAGCTGCTGAGCGAGAGGGTGACCCGGAGCCGGGATCAGGTAAAACCCAGGGAATTTTGGGAATTCTCATCTTGGCAAAAATTGAATTCTCCCGAATTCCAACCCCCGCCCCCGCCTTCAAGGACCCATCTGAAAATTCCAGCTGGGAATTGTTAGCTGGTGCGGGAATGGGGATGGCATTTAAAGAGGTTGGGAAAAGGGATAAAGATTCCCAAAGGAATTCCCAATTTTTGATGTTTGGGTGGGGATTTGGGGATTAAATCCCAATGGATTCTGGGCTTTTCCCAAACTTTATTCCCTCCTTTTTCCGCAAAAATTCCAAGGCATAAATGGGGCATAAAATGGGATTTTTTTCCAATTTTTTCCCATTTTTCCAGCTGGGAATAATCCCAGGGATCCTTTTTCCACAATTCCTGGAGAATCCCAGCGCATCTGCTGATCCCATTCCTGAAATCCATGGGAAAATACATGGAACATCCTGGAAATTTGTGGATTTTTCTGGTTTTATTCCCAGATCGAGCAGCTGCGGGCAGAGCTGCTCCAGGAACGTTCGAGCCGCCAGGACCTGGAATGTGACAAATCCTCCCTGGAGCGCCAGGTGCGAGAAATCCCTGGAAAATCCTGGGAAAATTCCCAGGAAAATCCTGGAAGAATCCCAGGAAAAATCCCTGGATCCAGCCTCGAATCCTAGTGGGAATGGCCATGGGGGAACCCAGATTCCATGAGGAATTCTGGGAAAAGGATCCTTGGGAATGGGGTCATGATTCCAAAGAGTTTTCCCAGTTTTTTCCTGCTTTTTCCCTGCTTTTTCTGGTTTTTTTTTTCCTGTTTTTTTCCTGTTTTCTCCAGCTTTTCCTGCTTTTCCTTTTATTCCCAGTCCCAACTTCTGGGGTTCTCTGCCCTCTCCCAGGGTGTTTTTCCTGCAGTATTCCAACAAAATTCCCACTTTTCCTGTGCAGAATTCCCACTTTTCCTCACAGACAAGTCCCAGAATTCCCACTTTTCCCCACCTTTCCGACTCCTGGAATCCTGCAAAGAATTCCTGGAATTCCTCCCCATTGGGAAACTTGGCAAAACCAGGAAGAGCCCCGGGATCAGGGGGATTTTTGGGAATTTTTCCCAGAACAAGGAGCTGAAGAACCGGTTGGCCGCATCCGAGGGGCAGCAGCGACCCGGGAGCAGCCGGAATTCCCAGCTGGAATCGCAGCTGGAAGAGCTCCGGGAGCAGCTCCAGGCCGAGGAGAGGTGCCCGATCCCAAATCCCAAATTTTTCCAATCCCAATTCCCACATTTTCCATAATCCCAAATCCCATTTCCCAATTCCCAAATCTCAAATCCCAATTCCCAAATTTTTCCATAATCCCAAATCCCAATTCCCAAATCTCAAATCCCAATTCCTAAATTTTTCCATAACCCCAAATCCCTTAAAAATCTCCCCAAAAAATCCTTGAAAATTCCTTACCAGTTCCTGAGAATTGCTTAAAAATTCCTTAAAAATCCCTTAACATCCCTGGAATTCCTTAAAATTCCGTAAAGATTCGTCAAATCCCACTCCCAGGACGCTCCAAAGGGTGGGGAATCCATGGAATTCCCATTTTTCCACAGGGAGAAGAGCGTCCTGCTCTCGTCCAACCGGAAGCTGGAGCGGAAAATCAAGGAATTGTCGCTGCAGCTGGACGAGGAGCGGCAGAGCAGCAGCAACCAAAGGGACCAGGTGGGGCTGGAATTCCTGGAATCCCATGGAAAAACCTGGGCTAGGATCCAGGATTTATCCCGAAAATCCCATCTGAGCCATGACAGGGAACCCTGAAATGGTTTGGGCTGGTAAAGATCCCAAAGATCCTTAAAAATTCCATAAAAATCTGAGGCCAGTGACATTCCCACCATCTCAGGGGTGGGGAATCCATGGAAAAAATGGAGCTTGGATCCTGAAAATCCCTAAAATCCCAACCAAGGAATTCCTGGAGTGATTTGGGATGGAAAAAAAACACCCCCAAATCCTTAAAAATTCCTTTAAAATCCCTAAAAAAAGCTCTAAAATCCTTAAAATTTCAAGGCCAGGGCCAGGCCTGGGCACCTCAGGATTCTCCCATAATTCCCAAATCCCAAATCTGACCCTGTATCCCGGGAACTCCCAGCTGAGCCTGCGGGTGAAGGCCCTGAAGCGCCAGGTGGACGAATCCGAGGAGGAAATCGAGCGCTTGGAAAACGCCCGGAAAAAATCCCAGCGGGAGCTGGAGGAGCAGCAGGAGCTCAACGAGCAGCTCCAGCGGCGCCTGAAATCCATGGAAAAGGAGGCCTGGTAAGGAATTCCCAGCTGGAAAATTCCAGAATCCATGGGAAAGGTCCCTAAACCCACGGAAAGGTCTGAAGCCCATGGGAAAACCCTGAATCCCAAGGAAATAGTCCTAAATTCATGGGAAAGTATCTAAATCCATGGAAAAGGAGGCCTGGTAAGGGAATTCTGGTTTGGAAAAGGCTGGGAATTCCATGGGAGAGGCTGGGAATTCCATGGAAAAGGCTGGAATCCTCACCCGCAGGCGCCGCGCCGTGGACTCGGCGCTGCAAGACGAGCGGCTGAGCTCGGACGAGGAATTCGGATCCGCAGCCATCGCCTCCCTCCTGAGCGAGGCCAACCTGCAGGCCAGCTCCTGCTGAGCCTGGGAGGGAATGTTGGGAATGCCGGGAATGCCGGACTCATCGTCATCATCATCATCATCATCATCATCGAGGCCGGGATCGGTTCCGGGCTCATCCCTGGGACAGCCCCCTCCTGCTGATTCCTGGGAATTCCAGAGCTGGGATTGAGTCCGGGATCAGCCCTGAGGTCAGCCCTGGAATTCCGGCCAGGATCAGCCCTGGGCTGCGGCTGCTCCATAGGAAAAAATTCCCAAAGCGAGGACATGAAGGAAAAACAGCTGGGACCCCTGTGGGAATCCTGGGATTTCCAAGGATTTCCCAGAATTTCCGGGTATTTTTAGGGATTTCCCATCTCCTGAGGACACTTTGGGGGAACCCTGGGATTTCCCCATTCCAGGAATTTTTGTTCCCACTCGCTCCTGAAGATGTTTGGAATAAAATCCAGCAGTTTAAGGGCAGCAGGGTCTGGAATTTTTGGGAATTCTGGATGGGAATTCTAGGTAGGAATGTTCATGAATTTTCAGGAACTCTGGGTGGGAAATTCTTGGAAATTTTGGGGAATTCTGGGTGGTATTTGGGAATTCTGGGTGGGAATTCTTAGGAATTCTCAGGTGCCACCTCTGTCCCCCGATGTCCCCCGGTGTCCCTGTGCCACCACCCCCGCAGGGCCGTGCCCGGGGCCCGCCCCGCGCCCGCACAGGTGACACCGGGATGTCCCCTGGAGCCACCCCTGTCCCCTGCGGCCACCTCCGGCCGTGTCCCCTGCGGTCGCTGCGTGGCCACCGCCCCGGAAGGGCCCCGCCCGCTGCCCCCCCAGGTGCCACCGCTGTCCCACCCCGGAAGGGCCGTGCCCACGCAGGTGGCAGCGGCGTGTCCCCAGCAGGTGCCACTCCTGTCCCCTGCGGTCACTGTGTGGTCACCGCCCAGGGAGGTGCCACCGCTGCCACCTCTGTCCCCCTGTGTCCCCTCGTGTCCCCTGCAGGTGCCACCTCTGGTATCCCCTGTGGCCACCACGTGGGGAGGGCCGTGCCAGCCCCTGCAGGTGCCACCGCTGTCCCCTGCTGTCCCCCGGTGTCCCCACCCCGGAAGGGCCGTGCCCGGTGCCCTCGGAGGTGCCCCCGGACCGGCCCGACCGGTCCCGCGCTGTCCCCACCCCTCCGTGCCTCAGTTTCCCCCGAGCCTTGAGGACATCCCGGGGACAGCGCGGCCGGAATTCCCAATCCCTGAAATTTCCCGGGAATTCCCGATCTCCACGGTTTTCTGGAATTCCCTGAAATTCCCCGGGATTGCCTCGGATTCCGCTGTGCCACCGCTGCCGGGGTTGTCCCCGGGGATGTCCCCAAGGTGTCCCCAGCTGGGGACACGGCCGGAGGACACCGCGGTGGCACCGGGGGGTGGGGACAGCGCCTGGCACGGCTTTGGGGACACGCCCGGGCCAGGCTTGCCACGGCTCCGGCCTTGGCAGGACACGGCCAGGGCGGGGCTTTGGCACCGCTGGGGACACGCGGGTGTGACATTGGCACGGCTTGGGCACACCCGGGTGTGACACTGGCACAGCCCGGCACGGCTCGGGTCACCTTGGGCACGGCTTGGCAAAGCTTTGCCCCAGTTTCCCCCCAGTTTTATCCCAGTTTCCCCCATTTTTTGCCAACTTTTATACCGATTTTCCCTCAATTCTATCCCAACTCTCCCAGCAGCTTTTCCCCTCTTTTTTCCCAATTCTCCCAACCTCCCCTTGTGGGCGTGGCCTCCGCGTTGTGGGCGTGCCCACATTGCCTCATTACCAAATTTAGCCATGCCCAAACATGGGCAGGACCCGGAGGGGGGGTGGCCAAACACCGCGAACAACAGCCGAACCCCGGGGGGCGTGGCCGGCGTGGGCGTGGCCACCTGGCTCAGGTGAGGCGGAAGTGGCGGCGGGGCCATGAACGGACTCCCGGGCTGGGCCGCGCTCCCGGAATCGCCGGTAAGGACCCCCCGGGACCCTTCCCCGCATTCCGAAATCCTGCCCCAAACCCCCCCCCCCCCATTCCTGCGGCATTCCCAAAAAGTTCCTGGATCTTCCGCAAAAATCCCCGGGAAAATTCCTTTCCTTTGGCTCTTCCCGGAACTCCCGGGATTTTTTTCCTCCGTTTTGGGATCCCTTTGGCGTTCCCAGGATCCCGCTCCAAATTCCCAGACTCTTCCCAAAATTCCTGGATCTCTTCCCTAAAAACTTCGGGACCCTTTCCCGAAATTCCTGGATCCCCTTCCCAAAATTGCCGGGCCTCTCCTTTCCCCACTCCCGGAACTCTCGGGCTCTTCCCGCCCTCCTGGGAGGAGTTTGGGGGTTCCCAAATCCCTTTGGTATTCCTGGGACCTCATTCCCAAAATTCCCAAATCCTTCCCAAAATTCTCGAATCCCTTCTCTAAAATCCCCAGGACACCTCCCCAAAATCCCGGGTCCCTCGTTGTCCTCATTCCCGGAATTCTCGGAATTCCTGGGATTTTTTTCCCCCTCCTGGAACGACTGTTGGGGGATCCCAAGCCCCCTTGGAATTTCCGGGACCCCTCCCAAAATTCCCAAATCCTTCCCATAATTCCCTCGGGATCCTTTCCCTAAAATCCCCGGTACCCGTCCCCAAAATTCCCCGGTTCCTCCTTTTTGTCATTCCCGGAATTTCCGGGATGATTTTTTGGGCGATCCCAAATCCCTTTTTCCCGCGTTCCAACCTCAAACCCATCCATTTTCGGGATTTTCCCGGCTCCGTTTTCCAATGGAATTCCCGGGAATCTCTCCCCAAAATCCTCTCCCGAAATCACGATTGTTTTGGGAATTCCGAACCCCAGGGGGCGGGGGCATCCTGGAATTTTCCAGCTGGGATTTGAGGCGTTTTCCCAATTTTTTTCCCGGGTTTTTTTCCCGCTTTTCCCAGCCGGGCCTTGGGGCGGGGCTGGTGCATTCCCAAAAATCCAACCCCGCCCCAAATCCCAGGGAATTTGGGAATTTTGTGTCTCAAATCCCAAAGATCCCAGGTTTTTTTTATGGATTTGGGGAACTCTGGGATTTTTCCCGGGATACCAGGCTGCTTTTCCCAGTTTTCCAGAGGGAAATTCCTCATTCCCAGCCATTTAAGGAGCAGTTTGGGATCGCTGGGAATTCCCAAATTCCCGGGGTTTTTTTGGGATTCCCCATTCCAGGATTTTTGGAGTTCCCTCCCCATCCTTCTAAGCTTTTCCCAAAAAATCCTTTGGAATGATGGAAAAAACATTGGAAAAATGGGAAAACTTACCTTGGGAATTCTGGGATGGGGTTGGGCTTTTGGGATTCCCCATCCCCGGAGTTTTGTGATTCCCAAAATTCCCATTCCCAGTGAATTCCCCCCAAAAGTCCCCCTGGGGTTGGGCTGGAAAACTCCCTGGGAATGAAAATTTGGGCATTTTGGGAATTTTCCAGTTCAGGGCAGGCTTTTCCCAGCAGGAGCTGAGCATGAGGCGCCCCACGGAATTCCCAGAATTTCCCAGCCTTGAAAACTCCCCCGGATCCCTGGAAGATTCTGGAGGGGGTCCCAAATCTGCCTGGAACCCAGAGGTGAGTCCTGGAATTTTTGGAAAATTCCCCCCCCCCAAAAAAATCCGGATCCAGTGTCTCTTTTCCTTCCCTTTCTCATTCCCGATCCCAGCAGAGAAATCCAGGAAGGGTGGGATTTTTCCCAGATTTTTCCCGGATGTGTCCCAAATTTATCCTGGATTTCTTCCCAGTTTATCCCAGATTCTTTCTGGATTCATCCCAAATTTTTACCGGATTTTTACTGGATTTCTTCCCAATTTATCCTGAGCTATTCATTTGCCCAAAATGCTGATTTTTAGCCCCGATTTTAAACTGGGTTTAACCCTTAGGAGGCTGGGCCGGTGCTGAGGCTGCGCCTGCCCCGAGACCCCCCCGGGGAGCCCCGGCCCAAACAGAAGGTGCGGAAAAAGCGGGAATGGGGGGGGGAATTTGGCAATTTCATGGGGAAATTCTGGGAAATTCAGGGAAAAATGAGAATTTGGGGGGGAAATTTGAGAGTTTCGGGGAAAATTTGGGTGTTTGCGGGGGGGAAAGGCGAATTTTGGGGAGGAACAATGTGGGTTTTGGCATCATTCTGGGAAGTTTTTGGGGAATAGTGGTGAAAATTCGGATTGGGGGGGAATGGGAAATCTGGGATTTTTATGGGAATTTTGGGGGGAAATTCCAGGAATTTTGGGGAAAACTGTGGGTTTTGGGAGGAAATAGGGATTTTTGGAGGTATGGGAATTTTTTTTGGGAAAAAAGGGGAATTTTGGGGGGAATTCTGGGAGGAAATTCAGGCCTTTGGGGGGAGAAAGTGAAATTTGGGGTTTTTCTGGGAATTTGGGGGGAAAATCTGGAAATTTTGGGGAAAACTTGGGGTCTTGGGGGGAAATTTGGGATTTTGTGGGGTAAAACCAGGAATTTGAGAGAGGAAAATGGGAATTTTGGGATAATTCTGGGATTTTGGAGATGAAAATTCAGGATTTTGGGGGAAGTCTTGGCTTTTGTGGTAAAATCCAGGATTTTTGGGATCATTTTAGGAGAGAGAATTGTATCGTGGTTTTCCCAGCTTTATCCGCAGCAGGAAACAGCTGAAAATCCTGGGTTTTTCCATTAAAATCCTGGAATTTTCCCTCCAAATGTGGGATTTTCGGGACAATTCCCACCCAGGCCACCACCCTGAGGGTGGCTGATCCCAATTCTGGGCATTTCCTGGGAATTTTTTCCTGAAATCGCCGTGTTTTCCCCCACAGCCGGTGGGCAGAGCCTTTGCCATGGTGGCCAAGAGATCCGACGGGAATTCCTTGGCCTCGGAGTGCGTCAAATCCAAGGACGGCGACGAGGAGATCATCAAGGTGCCCCAAATCCTGGGATTTCCGTGTGGAATTTTAGGGATAAAACGTGGATTTTTTTGGGATTTAGTGTGTATTTGAGGGACTCCAGGTGGAATTTTGGGAATTCCTTGTGGATTTCAGGGAATTCCACTCCTTGGAAACAACACAGGTGGGGAAACCCCTCCCAAAACAAACCCTGGAAAATTAAAATTTAGCAGGAAAATTCAGAGACAAAAAATTCCAGGAAATTTTGGGAAGCCTTGCCCCAACCCCTCTGGATCCGTTGGAATTCCCGGAGGGATTTAGGACGTTCCCAATCCCATTTCATTCCCGTTTCCATTCCAGGTTTACCTCAAGGCTCGTGCCGACCACGAGGAGCCGGTGACACAACTCAAGAGCGAAGTCCGGCACATCCAGGAGGTGAGATTCCCAGAATTCCACGAAATTCCCTGAAAATTCTGCAAAATTCCCACAAATTCCTGTAAAATTCCCTGATTTTCTCACAAAAGTCCCTGAGTTTACATGAAGTTCCCAAAAAATCCTCCCAAAATTCTCCAAATCTCGGCCCAAATTCCCCCCAGAACTCCCAAAAAATTCCCCTCAAAATTTCCCCAAATTTACCCTGAAAGTTCCACAGATTCCACCCAAATTCACTCAAAATTCCACAAAAATGTCTCCGAATTCCCCTGAAATTCCCACAAAATTCCCCCAAATTTTCCCTGAATTATCCCAAAATTCCCCAAAAGTTCCCCAGATTTCCAGTTTTTATTTTCATTTATTTTCCTTTCATTGGTTTTTTCCCCATTTTTACTTGGACTGTTTAACCTTTTTTCCCCCTCCCAATTCCCTGAAAATTCCCACATCCCAAGAAAACCCCAACTTTTCCCTTTTTTTTCCCAGGCTGGGAGTGCCCTCAAAAAACTCCGTGAAGATTTGAGCACCAAACTCCAGACCCGGACGGAATTTCTGGAATTCCGGGAATTCCAGGAGAACTCTGAGGTAAAAAATTAGGGAATTACAAAAGAAAAAGAAAAGTGGAATTTTCCCCTGGAGAAACCATTCCAGAGGGATTTTGGGTGGAAAAAAGGGGATAATCCTAATTTTTCCGGTGGGAAAAGGGGAAATTCCCATTTTTTTTCAGGGAAAAAGGGAGGAATTCCCATTTTTGGGGCGGTGAAAGGGAAAATTTCCAATTTTTAGTAGGGAAAACAGGAAAATACCGTTTCTGGGTGAAAAATGTGAAATTTGGGATTTTCTGGAGGGATTTCACAGCTCCCAGGGATGATCCTGGAATTTTGGAGTTGCTATTTTGCCAAAATTCCCAAATTTTGCTCCAAATTGGGAAGTAGGAGCAGGTCCTGGAAATAAAAAAAGGGGGAAAAATGGGGATAAATCCATAGAAATTTAGGAATAAATGGATTTAAATTGGGAATACATCAATTGAAATTTGGGAAAAGGGAATTGGGGAATTAGAAAAATTTGGGATAAATCCCGATTTTCCCCCTTTTTTCCTCGGATTCCAGGTGGTGCTGGAGAAGTGGAACCAGAGCTGCTCCTGCCGGGGAAATTCCCGGGATAATCCGGTAGGGAACAGAAAAAAATTCTGGAATTTTCCAGGACAGGATTTGGGTCGGGGTGAAAACGTTTAAGAAACCCGTTTTCCACCCAAAAATGGGGAATAGTTGGGGTTAATTTGGGAATATTTGGTGTTTTCCACCAAACTTTGAGTCCTGAAATTCCAAGTTTTAATTGGGATTTGGGAGGTTCGGTTTTTAGCCAAAAATCTCAGATTTTGTGAATTTTTGAGCTCTTGGAAAATTAAAAATTTGGGATTCTTGACCTCTGGGAAAACTCAAAAATGTGGGAATTTTTGACATCTTGGAAACACCAAATTTGGGGAATTTTTGAGCACTTGGAAAACACAAAATTTGGGAGTTTTGGGATGTATGGGGGACACTGGGGCCTTTTGGGGCCGTTCCCGCAGGAGGACCCCGAGGCCCCACGGCTCCTGTGGAGGCTCCAGGAGGCAGAAAAGCGGCACCAGCTGGAGCGGAGCAGCCTCGAGGTGAGCCTGGAATTCCCAAAAACCCGGAATTTCACCCAAATTCAGCAATCTTGGAGGAGAATTTTTCCCAAATTCTGGAATTTTAGGGGCAATTTTGTCCAGATTCTGGAATTTTAGAGGAGATGCTGGGGTTTTTGAGGAACTATTCCCCTTGGGGTTTTTGAGGGATCTCCAGGAAAATCCTCCTGCCAAGGAAAGTCCTGGAATGTGTCCTGGGATCCCGGGAGAGCCAGAATTCCTGGAATTCCTGGATTTCCCATTGCAGAGGGCGCTGCTGCGGTGCCAGGAGGACGCGGAGCGGGCAGATTCCGCCCGCAGCCGAGCGGAGACAGAGGTGGAGCAGCTCCAGAGGCTCCTAGCAGGCATGGAAAAGGTGATTTGGGATCTGGATCGGGGGGTTTGGGATCAGGAACCAGCGCTTGGATGAGTGGATTTGGGATTGGGATGAGTCGGAGGCCATTCCCGATATCCCACCCCATTCCTGATATCCTGACCCATTCCTGGTTTCCCGCTATCCCATTATCCCTGTATCCCATTATCCCATATCCCATTATCCCGTATCTCATTATCCTATTATTATCCCGTTATCCCATATCCCGTTCCCCAATCCGCAGGATCACCGGGATCTCCTGGCGCGGATGGAGTCGGGACAGGCAGAGCTGGAGCGGCTCCGGAAGGCGGAAGGGGAGAGAGCGGCTCAGCAGGAGCGGTGGGAATTCAAGAATGGGAATTCTGGGAGTGTGGGAATCTGGGAATGGGAGTTCCGGGAGTCTGGGAATCTGGGAATGGGAATTGTGGGAATGGGGGAATCCTGGGAATGAGAAAATCTGAGGAATGCCCAATTCCTGATGTCCCGACTTGTTCCCGATATTCGAGGGTCTTTTGTGCTGGGCATTCCCACATTTTTTGGGACAGGCATTCCCAGGGTTTTTTTGGGGTGAGCATTCCTGGCTTTTTTGTGGTAGACATTCCCTTTTTTTTTTTTTTTTTTTTTAGTGGGAATTCCAGAGCTTTATGGCTGTGAACATTCCCAGTTTATTTTAGGTGAACATTCCCTTTTTTTTTTTTTGGGATGAACATTCCCAGGTTTTTCTGCTGTGAGCAATCTCAGTTTTTTAGCTGAACACCCCCAATTTTTTTTTGGATGTGACCATTCCCAGGCTGTTTTTGGAGGAGGAATTCTGGGTTTCTTTTGATGTGGGCATTCCTAGTTTTTTTGGAGAGTGTTCCTGGAGATTTTTCCCGGTATTTTCTCAGCTCATCCCAGCTGGAGAAGGAGGTGGCGGGGCTCCGGGAGAAAATCCATCATCTGGACGACATGCTCAAGAGCCAGCAGCGCAAAGTCCGCCAGATGATCGAGCAGGTGATGGGAAAACTGGGAAAAACCTTGGAAAATCCAGGGAAAAAATGGGGAAAACTCTGGGGAAAAAATGGGGAAAAATTCACAGAGAAAATGGGGAAAAGGGGGGAAAAACAGGGGAAAACCCAGGAAAATTCTAGGAAAACCTAGGAAAAAACCTGGGAAAGAAGCTGGGAAAAATCTTGGGAAAAATCCAGAAAAAAAGGGGTGAAAAACCTGTGAAAAAACCCAGGAAAAACATGAAAAAATCTGGGAAAAACTGGGGGAAAATCTGTGAAAAACTGGGAAAAAACTCAGGAGAAACCAGGGAAAAATCCAGGCAAAATCCATTAAAAAATCTGGGGAAAATCCAGGAAAAACCAGGAAAACATCCTGGGAAAAAATAGGGAAGAAAAAAGCAGGAAAAATCCAGGAAAAAAACCCAGGAATTGCCAATCCCTTGGAAATGTCCGGCTTGCAGCTGCAGAATTCCAAGAGCGTGATCCAGGCCAAGGACACGGCGATCCAGGAGCTGAAGGAAAGAGTTTCCTACCTGGAAGCAGAGGTGGGGCCCGGAATTCTGGGGGCTGGATCCGAGCTTGGATCTTTTTGGAATGTCGGGATCGGGGTTGGGAATGTCGGGATTGGGGTTGGGCTCCTTGTGGGGGTGGCTGGGGAACTGGGAATGGGGGAAAAGCAGGAAAAAGGCGAGAAAAGCAGGAAAAAGGGAGGAAAAGGTGGGGAAAAGGATGGGAGGGAATCAAGATCTAGAAAGTCCCACAAGACCAAAAAAAAAGCTGTAAAAAACCCCAAATTCCCACCCTGAGCCTGACCATTTCTGCCAGGATTTGGGAAATTCCTGGGAAATTCCCAACCCAACAGTGATATTGAGGATTTTGAGATGGAAAATTCCCCCAATCCTCATTTTTCCTGGGACAAACCTTCCCAAATAACTCAGGAGCTCCCCAGTCACATTCCTATGCTCCAAATTACCCCAAATCCCAGAAATTCCCATTCCGGGCACAGACGGACCATTCCAAGGCAGCTCTCCAGGGTTGGAAAATCCTTTCCGGATCCCAATTTTTTCTTTTTTTTTTTCCCCAGAATCTGGAGATGCATGACCGGATTGAGCACCTGATCGAGAAACAAGTGAGCCGGGGCGGGAGCAGTGCCCGCGCGCGCTCCAAGTCGGAATACGTCAGCAGGTGCAGCGGGAATTCAGGGATCAGGGTCAGGAATTCTGGGATCTGGGTTGGGAGTGGTGGGATTCAGGTTGGGAACTCCAGGATCTCTTCTGGATTTGGGGATTCTCCTTGCATTAGGCAATGAACTTTTGGATTTGGGGCTGCAGTTTTGGAAGTGCCGTCTGGATTTTGGGGATTTTCTTCTGGATTTTGGGGATTCTCTTTGGGATTTAGGGACCAACTTTTGGAATTTTGTGATGCTCTTCCAGATTTGGGTATAATTGAAATCTCCCATAATTTTTTCCATGTCTGCAGCAGATCCCAAATGCCTCCCACAGGAATTTTTAGGAATCCCGATCTCCCCGAAACCCTTTTCCCTGTTTTTTCCTACTGAAAATTCCTTTATTTTTTTTCCCCTTTTCCCAGCAAACGTCTCCCAGGCCCGAAGCCACTGCCCCTGATCCGAGTGGTGGAAACCTGAATTTTGGGGTCTGGGCCCAGCCGGATCCTTCCCCTTCGGAATGACCGGAATTTCCAGCTGGACTCAGAGCCCTTCCCGAGGGAAGAGGTTTGGGATCGCCCCAGGCACGATTCCAGGTTGGAATCGGGAATTTTCCCCCTTTTCCCAGCGATTTTCTGGCTCTTGCCATTCCCGTGTGGATTCCAGAGGTTTTTCCCAACCGGATTCCGGATTTCACCTTTTTTTGGGGAATTTCCAAATCAAAATCTTGGATTCTGCTTTTTTCCTGAAGGAAGATTCCAGAAAGCTTGGAGCCACCACATCGTCAACCTCCAACACCACCCTTGGACTTGGAAAATGCTCTCCTAACCCTAAAAATTCCATGTCTTTCCTGCTGAATCCTGTGTTTTTCCCACGTAATTCCCTGCTTTTCCCGCAAAATTCCATGCTTTCCCCCCAAATGATTATTGTTGAAATTCCCGCAATTTTGGGATTTTATTCCCTGTATTTATTTCTGTAAATTATCGGAGTCTCCGGGTGAGGTGGGGGATGGGCACAGGCTGGAATTCTTGAGAATTTTGGCCCAGGACTGCCCCAATCCCATGTTTGACCCCAGAGGCTCTAACCAGGATCCCTCAGGATTCCCTTGGAATTTTTAAATTCCTGGTTTTCGTATTAAAGATAAAAAATTCTGTCTGCTTTAAATCCCAGAAGTTGTGGTTGCTTGGAAAAGACTGGGAATTTTGGGGGGAAGGTGGGGGCTTTTTTCTGGGTTTTTTGGCTTTTTTGGTTTTCCCGGGTCCTGATTCCATGGGAATGGTGAAACTTTGGGATTGGGATTTTCCCAGTTTTCAAAACCAGGGTGGGGCTCAGGTAGGGAATTTGGGGATTTTTCCAGGGTTTTTCTTTTTGGCTTTTGGGGTTTTTGCGGGTCCTGATTCCATAGGAATGGGGTAACTTTGGGATTGGGATTAGGGTTTTCTGGGTTCCCAAAACCTGGGGCACTCAGGGTGGGATTTGAGGGGTCTCGGATTCACCTCCAGATCCCAAGAATTCCTCTTCAAAAGGTCTGGAGCCCCAGGATCCATGGATTTACAGGGAGTGGGGCCTGGGGACACCCAAGACCCTCAGGAATGACCAAGAGGGAACCCCCAGGACAACTGGGAATGGTCAAAGGATTACTGGAAATGACCAAGAGAGGAAAAGATGAAAAAAGGAGAGAGAAATGAAAATAAATAGAAAAATACAGAAGAAAAAAAGAGAAAAAGAGAGGGGATAAATGAAAGAGAGAGAGAAAGAGAAAAAGAGAAAAATAAAGGGAAAAAGACAGGAAAAATGAGAGAGATGAAAAATGAGGAAGTTACAGAAAAGAAAAAAAAAAGGAAAAAGAGGGAATTTTGGGGGTGATTTTAGGGAGGAATTGGGTGATTTTGGGAATTTCTTTGGGGATTTTTGGGTCCCCCTGGGCCCCCCAGGGATTCCAGGACCTTTAGGGGGATTTAGGGTGATTTTAGGGGTGATCTGGGATGATTTTGGGCAGATTTTCAGGCGATTTTGGGTCATTTTTTAACCCACTTTTAACCCATTTTTATCCCCATTTTAACTCCTTTTACTCCCTATTTTTGTCCCTACATATTTCCCCAATTTCCCCTTTTTATCCCTATTTTTACTCTTTTGAAACCATATATTAACCCATTTCATCCCAAATTTTAACCCTTTAACCCCATTTTTATCCAAATCCTCAGCCGGGGTTTTTTTTTTCCCCCCCCGACTGGTTTTTTTTCCCCGGTCCCGGTCGGTCAGCGAGGCGACGTTCATCGCAAAAGTTTGGGTGCGGACCGGCCAGGGACCGGGGTTTTCATCAGGCAGGAGGAATTTTTGGAGGCTCCCGGGAACCACGTTCCCGAGGACCAATAATTGCTGGGGTGTAATTTAGCAGTTGTGATGAGAGGGATGGTGAGTTTGTGTGTAATCTGAAGGGTTTGTTAATGGTAGATGAGTGTTATTTTCTGTGTGCTTTTGTTGTTTTGGGTTTCCTGTAACAATAAATCCACAAGTAATGAAAATAGAAAAAGGTTATAATCTTGTGTTAATGTGTGTGTTGTGTTGTATTGCTCTGTATTGCAGTGTGAGCACAGGGTGAACTCTCTCCTCCTTGCTGTGACACCTGGGCTGGCAGGGATGACACAGTGACCTCTGCCAGCCCATGCTGCCTGTGCCATCACCTGGCACTGACGTGTTTGATGAAAATCCTTTTGCTGGGTTTTTTCTCCTGAGAAGCCTCAGAACAGAAATGGAACCAATAACAATCTGGTGGCTGTGGAGTGTGGGCTGGAGATGGTTTAGCAACAGGGGCATCTTGGGTTGGTCTCCTGTGCATTGTTTCTACTTGATGACCAATCATGGTCCAGCGGTGTCGGGGCTGTGAGCAGTCCCAGGTTTTTATTATTCATTCCTTTCCAGCTTTCTGATGTCTCCTTGCTCTTTTAGTGTAGTTCTAATATCTCATTTTCTTTTAATATAATAGAGATCATAAAATAATATTTCAGCCTTCTGAAAGGGGGAGTCAAGATTCTCATCTCCTCCCTTGTCCTGGAGGACCCTCAAACACCACCACAATCTGCGGCCGAGCGGGTTTGTGCGAGCCTCTCAGTAACCCTCGGCCGGTCCTGAGTCGGCAGCCCCGGCACGGCCGAGAGCGGGGAGACACTCTCTGTGCCCCGAGGGTGCTGAGGGCACCTGGGCTGGGGGGAGACACTCTCTGTGTGTGCCCCGAGGGTACTGAGGGCACCTGGGCTGGGGGCAGACACTCTCTGTGCCCCGAGGGTGCTGAGGGCACCTGGGCTGGGGGGAGACACTCTCTGTGCCCTGAGGGCACCTGGGCTGGGGGCAGACACTCTCTGTGCCCTGAGGGTGCTGAGGGCACCTGGCCTGGTCGCCTTTGCAGCACAAGAGCCACCAGAGACAGCGGTAGAAGATAAAGGGCCGACTCTTAGCAGGGGTTAATGCAAGGTTTTATTAGGACCCCCAAAGGAGCTCCTGCACCTCAGGGGGCTCCTGCCCAGAGCCCTGGGAGATGTGCCAAGGTTACATTTAAAGGGAGGTGGAAACCGAAAGTAGATAACATCCTACCAACCATTAAGTGACCCTAAGGGATGGATGCTGGGGGATAGACATATAGGACAGCATATGGGGCAAGGCTTGGGGGGCTGACCCCTAGCCTCTGGCTGATCACTCGAGGACTTGGACTGAAACTTCTGCATGGGGGGGGATGGGAGGCTGAGTGATTGACAGAGAGCCAGGGTGGGGGTTTGGGGATGATCTCATCCTGGGAGAGGGATGACACAGGTAAAGGGAGGGGGGTACAGTTTGGGATAAACCATTTGGGAAAAATATGGGGATACAAAACAAAATTACTTCAAAGTATTACAAAGTATAAAAATGCACTACAGCAGGTTTGAGGTGCACCAACTATAATAAAATAAAATGCTTTAAAAATAGAAAAATTAAAAATAAAAATTAAATAAAAAAGAAAATTAAAAAAATAAAATAAAAAGCTTTAAAAATAGAAAAAAGGAAAAATAAAAATTAAATAAAAATAAAATTAAAAAGAAGAAAAAGCTTTAAAAATAGCAAAATGAAAAATAAAAATTAAAAAAAATATAAAATATAAAGCTATAAAAATAGAAAAATGAAAATTAAAAATTAAATAAAAAATAAAAACCATTTAAAAATAGAAAAAATAAAAAATAAAAATTAAATTTAAAAAATCTTTAAAAATAGAAAGATGAAAAATAAAAATTAAATAAAAAATAAAATTAAAAATAAAATAAAAAGCTTTAAAAATAGAAAAATGAAAAATAAAAATTAAATAAAAAATTAAAAAAGCTTTAAAAATAGAAAAATTAAAAATAAAAATTAAATAAAAAAAGCTTTAAAAATAGAAAAATTAAAAATAAAAATTAAGTAAAAATAAAATTTAAAAATAAAATAAAAAGCTTTATAAATAGAAAAATGAAAAAAATGAAATAAAAAATAAAATTAAAAAAAGCTTTAAAAATAGAAAAATGAAAAATAAAAATAAATAAAGTAAAAAATAAAATTAAAAGGTTTAAAAATAGAAAAAGAAAAAGAAAAATTAAATAAAAAATTAAAAAAGCTTTAAAAATAGAAAAATTAAAAATAAAAATTAAATTAAAAAAGCTGTAAAAATAGAAAAATTAAAAATAAAAATTAAGTAAAAATAAAATTTAAAAATAAAATAAAAAGCTTTAAAAATAGAAAAAGGAAAAAGAAAAATTAAAAAAATAAATATAAAGCTATAAAAATGGAAAAATGAAAATTAAATATTAAATAAAAAAATAAAAAAACCCCTTTAAAAATAGAAAAAATAAAAAATAAAAATTAAATAAAAAAATCTTTAAAAATAGAAAAATGAAAAATAAAAATTAAATAAAAAATAAAATTAAAAAATAAAATAAAAAGCTTTAAAAATAGAAAAATGAAAAATAAAAATTAAATAAAAAATTAAAAAAGCTTTAAAAATAGAAGAATGAAAAATAAAAATAAATAAAATAAAAAATAAAATATAAAATAAAAAGCTTTAAAAATAGAAAAATTAAAAATAAAAATTAAATAAAATAAAAAATAAAATAAAAAAGCTTTAAATATAGAAAAATGAAAAATAATAATCAATAAAATAAAAAATAAAAAGCTTTAAAAATAGAAAAATGAAAAATAAAAATTAAATTAAAAAAGCTTTAAAAATAGAAAAATTAAAAATTAAGTAAAAATAAAATTAAAAAATAAAATAAAAAGCTTTAAAAATAGAAAAATGAAAATTAAGAAATAAAAAATAAAATAAAAAAGCTTTAAAAATAGAAAAATGAAAAATAAAAATAAATAAAACAAAAAATAAAATAAAAACTTTAAAAATAGAAAAATGAAAACTATAAATTAAATAACAAATAAAAATAATTAAAAGTTTTAAAAATTGAAAAATGAAAAATAAAAATTAATAAAAAATAATTTTAAAAAAGCTTTAAAAATAGAAAAATGAAAAATAAAAAAATAAAAAATAAAACTAAAAAAATAAAAAAAAGCTTTAAAAATAGGAAAATGAAAAATAAAAATGAAATAAAAAAGAAAATAAAAAAAGCATTAAAAATAAAAAAATGAAAAATAAAAATAAAATTGAAAAAAAGCGTTAAAATAAAAAAAATTAAATAAAAAATAAAATTAAAAGAATAAATTAATTAAAAATAAATGACAAGAAAAAGAAAAACCGTAAAGTGCTGTGAAGTACCGTAAAAATACATGAAACGGAGTGCCATGAGGAACGACTGTCGTAAAAAAACTGCTGTAAAGCGCGACTGTCGCAAAAGGTGCCGTAAAGCGCGACTGTCGTAAAAGATGCCGTAAAGCGCGACTGTCGTAAAACTGCCGTAAAGCGCGACTGTCGCAAAAGGCGCCGTAAAGCGCGACTGTCGCAAAACTGCCGTAAAGCGCGACTGTCGTAAAAGGTGCCGTAAAGCGCGACTGTCGTAAAAGCTGCCGTAAAGTGCGACTGTCGTAAAAGGTGCCGTAAAGCGCGACTGTCGCAAAAGGTGCCGTAAAGCGCGACTGTCGTAAAAGGTACCGTAAAGCGCGACTGTCGTAAAACTGCCGTAAAGCGCGACTGTCGCAAAAGGCGCCGTAAAGCGCGACTGTCGCAAAACTGCCGTAAAGCGCGACTGTCGTAAAAGGTGCCGTAAAGTGCGACTGTCGTAAAAGGTGCCGTAAAGCGCGACTGTCGTAAAACTGCCGTAAAGCGCGACTGTCGCAAAAGGTGCCGTAAAGCGCGACTGTCGCAAAAGGTGCCGTAAAGCGCGACTGTCGTAAAACTGCCGTAAAGCGCGACTGTCGTAAAAGCTGCCGTAAAGTGCGACTGTCGTAAAAGCTGCCGTAAAGTGCGACTGTCGTAAAAGGTGCCGTAAAGCGCGACTGTCGTAAAACTGCCGTAAAGCGCGACTGTCGCAAAAGGTGCCGTAAAGCGCGACTGTCGTAAAAGGTGCCGTAAAGCGCGACTGTCGTAAAACTGCCGTAAAGCGCGACTGTCGCAAAAGGCGCCGTAAAGCGCGACTGTCGTAAAAGGTGCCGTAAAGCGCGACTGTCGTAAAAGCTGCCGTAAAGTGCGACTGTCGTAAAAGGTGCCGTAAAGCGCGACTGTCGCAAACGGTGCCGTAAAGCGCGACTGTCGTAAAACTGCCGTAAAGCGCGACTGTCGCAAAAGGCGCCGTAAAGCGCGACTGTCGCAAAAGGTGCCGTAAAGCGCGACTGTCGTAAAAGCTGCCGTAAAGTGCGACTGTCGTAAAAGGTGCCGTAAAGTGCGACTGTCGCAAAACTGCCGTAAAGCGCGACTGTCGTAAAACTGCCGTAAAGCGCGACTGTCGCAAAAGGCGCCGTAAAGTGCGACTGTCGCAAAACTGCCGTAAAGCGCGACTGTCGTAAAAGCTGCCGTAAAGTGCGACTGTCGTAAAAGGTGCCGTAAAGTGCGACTGTCGCAAAAGGTGCCGTAAAGCGCAACTGTCGTAAAACTGCCGTAAAGCGCGACTGTCGCAAAAGGTGCCGTAAAGCGCGACTGTCGTAAAAGGTGCCGTAAAGCGCGACTGTCGTAAAAGGCTGCCGTAAAGTGCGACTGTCGTAAAAGGTGCCGTAAAGTGCGACTGTCGCAAAAGGTGCCATAAAGCGCAACTGTCGCAAAACTGTCGTAAAGCGCGACTGTCGTAAAAGGTGCCGTAAAGCGCGACTGTCGTAAAAGGTGCCGTAAAGTGCGACTGTCGTAAAAGGTGCCGTAAAGCGCGACTGTCGCAAAATTGCCGTAAAGTGCGACTGTCGTAAAAGGTGCCGTAGAGCGCGACTGTCGTAAAAGCTGCCGTAAAGCGCGACTGTCGCAAAAGGTGTAGTAAAGCGCGACTGTCGCAAAACGGCCGTAAATCGCGACTGTCGTAAAAGGTGTCGTAAAGCGCGATTGTCGTAAAAGGTGACGTAAAGCACGACAGCCGCGCTTTACAGCACCTTTTACGACAGTCGCGCTCTACGGCACTACCTTTTATGGAACTTTAACGGTACTTTACAGCACTTTATGGATTTTATTTTGTTTTTCATTATTTTTAAATTAATTTTATTTTTTAATTTTATTTTTATTGAATTTTTAGTTTTAATTTTTCTATTTTTACATCTTTTTTATTTTTAATTTTATTTTATCTTTAATTTTTATTTTTAATTTTTCTATTTATAAGCTTTTTATTTTATTTAATTTTATTTTTTTCTCTAATTTTTTTTTAATTTTTCTATTTCTTTTATTTTTAATTTAATTTTTAATTTGGATTTTTTTATTTTTAAAGCATTTATTTAAGTTTTTATTTTTTATTTAATTTTTATTTATGATTTTACAATTTTTAAAGCTTTTTTGTTATTTTAAAATTTTTTTATTTAATTTTTTGTTTTAATTTTTCTATTTTTAAAGCATTTATTTTATTTTTTAATTTTTATTTTTAATTTTTATTTTTGATTTTTCTATTTTTAAAGCATTTATTTTATTTTTAAATTTTATTTATTATCTTTAATTTTTATTTTTAATTTTTCTATTTTTAAAGCATTTATTTTTTAATTTTATTTTTTATTTTAGTTTTGATCTTTCTATTTTTAAAGCATTTATTTAATTTTTTTAAATTTAATTTTTATTTTTGATTTTTCTATTTTTAAAGCCTTTTATTTTATTTTTTAATTTTATTTTTTATTTTTTTGTTTTAATTTTTTTATTTTTAAAGCATTTATTTTTTGTTTAATTTTTTGTTTAATGTGTTTATTTTAAAAGCATTTATTTATTTTTTTAATTTTATTTTTAATTTAATTTTTAGTTTCGATTTTTTTTTTTAAGCATTTATTTTAGTTTTTATTTTTTATTTAATTTTTATTTATGATTTTTCTATTTTTAAAGCTTTTTTGTTATTTTTTAATTTTATTTTTTATTTAATTTTTGTTTTAATTTTTCTATTTTAAAGCATTTATTTTATTTTTTTAATTTTATTTTTTATTTAATTTTTATTTTTGATTTTTCTCTTTTTAAAGCATTTCTTTTATTTTTTAAATTTTATTTTTTTAATTTTTAGTTTTTTCTATTTTTAAAGCATTTATTTTTTTAATTTTATTTTTTATTTAATTTTTTAGTTTTAATTTTTCTATTTTTAAAGCTTTTTATTTTTTTAATTTTTTATTTAATTTTTATTTTTGATTTTTCCATTTTTACAGCTTTTTTTTAAAATTTAATTTTTATTTTTAATTTTTCTATTTATAAAACTTTTTATTTTATTTTATTTGGTGCTCTCCAGACCAACTCAAGCTGGTGATTGTGGTGGTGTTTGAGGGTCTTGCAGTTACCCCGATTAATAGGTAGAGATGATGTTTGGAGGCCACAGTGTTACAGGTAGGGGTTAAATAGTTTTTTAGGGTCTTTCAGGTGATTTTTCAGGGATTTTTAGGGATATTTTAGTGTTTTTTTTACAGGAGTTTTTTAGGAATTCTCTGGAAATGTTTAGGATACCTTTAGGGCTTTTTCAATAATTTTTAGGGTGTTTTAATGACTGTTTTACCGGGGCGCCCCAGCCACCCAAGGCACCCCATGCCGGCGCCGCGGCGCTCCAGCCCAGCCTCTCGTCAGCGCCGCCCGTGGTCGCTTCCCCTCTCCTGCCGCCGCCGCTGCATGGCGGGCCGAGCCGCGCCTTCCCCACCGCACCCTCCCGCTTCAGAGCTGCTGGATGGTGCGGCTCCGCCGCCTCCTGCAACCACGGACGTCCCGGCATTCCCTTCCACGGCCGCAGCCGCAGCCCCGTTCCCGTTCCCCCAGCTCCGCCGCCTCCCGCACGCCCCGTCCTGCCCACTGCCATGATGACTGCCCGCACTGCAGTAGTGACGGAACCCATGCATGCGCAGTTGCTACAACCCCAGCACCAGCGATATCACTCCGCGCCGACTCAGGGAACCACAGCGCTGCTTCCGGGATCAGCCGCACGCATGCGCAGTTCTATCTCCACGGCCCCGCCGCCACCCCCCACTGCGTTTGCTGCAGCTTTGGTACAGCCCGGTCTCGGTTCCGAGCCGCTGCGTGCCGCTGTCCGGCCACAGCCAGCATCCCTGTGCCCTGTCACGCCACTTCTGCTGCCACTGCGTCTATACATGGCACCACAGCAGGCGAAAACTGCAGCGCCTTGCACGTATCCTTCCGCGTCTCTCCTTCTGCTGGCACCGAGAGATCCCTCTGCAGCGCGTAACCCTGAGCAACCGATACCTGGTGTGCCTCTGTGCTTTCGCCTTCCACACTCCTAGCACCCAGTGGGACTACTTTGTGTCACGATTCGTCTGCACAGCCACATCCATGCACACAAACCGTGCGACGAGGAGGAGGAGGAGGAGGAGGAGGTTGGAATATGACAGCTGCTTTAATAAATATAGGACAGACAGAGAATTATTTTGCCCCTGCAAATGCCAGCCCTTTGATCCCAACACAAAAGAATTTTGAATAAGAACTGTTCCCAAATAGCTCCAGAGTCCCCTCAGTGTTTGGGACAGATTTCTCGACCCAAAATTAGACAGTAAACCCTGAAAATTCGCCAGCATTAATGCCAAAATTAGAAAACTCACAAAAATCTTTTGATAATTTTCACCTAACAGACTGGTGTGAAAAACATCAATCACTTGCTTTTCAAATTTTTGAAAGTTTAATAGTAATAAAATGGTTATAAAAATAGTCATACAATTAGAGTAATAATAATTTGGACAATTTGAATTAGGACAATATGAGACAACAAAAACAAAGAGTTACGGACATCCGGGTACCTTTTTCTGGGCAGCACGAGCCTGAAAAAGGACCCCCGTTAACAAAGGATTAACCCTTAAAAGCAATAGCCTGTTGCAGAGTCATACACTTCATACATGGTGCATAAATTCCATTCAAACACAGGATTCTGTCTGCTCATCATCCACTTCTTCCTTCTAATCCTAACAGCGCCTTGGAGGTGGGAAGAAGTTCGTTTCTTCTGATAAGAGGGCAATAAATTCTTTTTCTCTGAAAGATCCAGGTGTCCTGTGGCCGCTATCTCGCTGCAAGTCCTTTCTTTTAAAAAAGTATCTTACATAGCATCGTTTCTATTTTAACAGTTTTTGTAACCTAAAACTATATTTAACACACTACTTAAGAGAATTAATACAGCATTACTTTCTAACACAACACATATAATATTATTTTTATATTTCCAAAAAGCCAATCATAAAATACATACATTTTTCACAATCCCCACTCTTATTCTTTGTAAATCCTTTGGCTTGAGCAATATTTCTTGTCTACTTGCATCTTCTGGACAATGCTGGCAAAATAAAACAGGGGATTACCCAAGGAAGAAATATAAAAACAGTTGCAACACATAAAATGAAAGATCTTAATTTCTTCTAATACATTACCCTACCAGCTAGGTTTTAACATTGTTTTCTAATTTTTGGACCGGTACCTGGGTTATTATACGCATATATTTTTTTTTCTTCTTTGATTTCTTTTGCTTTTTCTAGAATGACTTTTCTGTGCTCATCAATTTTCAACAATTTGATATATTAAACTTTCTACAAATACCCCCTTCTTTGGCCAATAAATAGTGTAAAGCCAACCGATTCTGATACCCTACAGTTTTTGTTTGGCTTAGCTGACTTTATATTAACTCCAATGCCTGGGCAGCTCCATTTGCTATCATTTCTATAACTGCTTGGAGTCTTGTAATACGACTCAATAGATAATTTGGGGTCAATACAGAGTTAAGTTGCTGTGCTGGTTTTACCTTTTCGTTTATTATTTGTTTTTTTACCAAATCTCGAACCATATCTTCAAGATTAAATGTAAAACAAATCCCTCTCTCTCCTTTTGGACCTTCAATTCCAAATCTATTACCACTTTTTCCTAAGTTTCTTGTAATCCAATAATTTACTCCATTTTGCCTACAGGTTCTTAATTTGGATGGGTTATAACAGTGGCTGTTGACATAGGTGTGTGTAATAAAAGAGGAACTTTGGTTTCTTTCCACGTGATGCTTTCTGCAGCATTTGTGACACAATCTTGCTGGTATCCCGAAAGGGAAAAGAGAACAAATGAGTGCCAGAAACAGGAATAACAGAGGTCCAGTATGCCTTATACTCCCACCTCCCAGGCCTGTGAGGTTGCAACCCACAGCAGGTGTATTTGATCTTCTCGGTGGCAAAATACAGAGGCCAATCTGGTCTTGCCCTCTATTTCCTTGTCACTTTCTCTTAAATAATTTCCAGGCAAATTGGTTTTGACACCCTTTAACTGTGGTCTCTTACCTTCTTCAGGTATCTCTCATTCAACAGGCAGTAATAATTGCCATCCACAAAGCTAAGTTATTACTTTAACACTTTTTGCAATAAGAGCATAAATGTTGTGAACTACAATACTAATTATTCTCACAATTCAAGCATTTACTTATAACCCAGCTAGCATGTCCAGTCTTGGAATGAATCAAATAAAGTTTACTGATGGAAATGGTAATTCCCCTTCTCCCCTGTACAATTCTCAGGCTAAGGTCAGAACACAAAAACAGGCTTGATCCTTCTGTCTGGAGTATTCCTCCCCGAAGGAGATGTTTTATTCAGGCAGTGCTTGAAACCAGTGGTATAAGCATTGTCTTACTTAATTCAGTGTTATTCTTTGTACATTTCTTGGATCATTTGGCTTTTTCCAAACTATTACCACTCAGTCCCCATTGGAAAGTCAGTTTGGTATCACCCGGTTTAAATGTGATAGTCCTTTGATTCCTCTGGCATGAATTCACCCTCTTTCCGTGATTCTGATTGTTGCTTCAGTAGTACCTGGAAAGGACTTCTTAATAGCACAGTAATAAAAGAAATATAATACTGCATTAACTTTTACCATTCACTTTTCTTCCAAACTTTCTGGGTTTAGCTAAAAGCTTTCTCCACAGCAGCCTCCTCTTCTTCTATCCAGCTGTGCTAATAGCTGCAGAGGCAAATTCTTCTTTCTGTGAGTTACAGTTAGTTAAATAAGAAAAGCTAGACCAATTTTAACACGAGATGTATCACATCTATTGCTTTTTACTTTTTGGGCAGCATTTTATTGTTTTAGCCTTACAAACCCATCCTTCAGGAAAAAAAACAAAAAACAAAAAACCTCTTTTCAACAGCAAACAAAACACACAAAAGAAAAGACCAAAAACCTTCTTACTTAAGAAAAACAAACCACTTTGTGAGGTTTGGAGAGTCAGCAATCTCTGCTTTGATTTTATCTTTTAGTGCTAGCCCCCCTCCCGCTCTTTTCACGGCCTTGCTGTCAATGCCGTGCTGCCACTTCGCTGCAGGGCCGGAGCAGGGGAGAGCAGCCAGGGGCATGGGGACCCTGGGGGCAGCCTTGGGTCCCTTTTGCCCTCTCTCTCTCTTCTTCTCTCTCTTTCTCTTTCCTTCTCTCTCTCGGCCCACTTACCGGGGCCGACGCTGCCATCCTCGACTCGGGACCCCAGCAGTCTGGGAGCCCCCCCGGCAGTTCCGCCACGGAGCCAGCCTGCTCCTGGCCGGCAAACCCGTGTGTCCTCTGCTGCCAGCAGTGCTGCCGGGTCACCTCCATGGATCAGTGCCTGCCGCAGCCCCCGAGACCCCGCCACTCGTAGGGAGCGGTCAGACACCTCCCAACCTTGACAACCCCAAACCTGGCGTCCCCAGGTGCTCCTGACATTCTTTTCCTTTCTCTAGTCAACTTCTCCTCTTTTCCCTTCAAGGAGGGCCCGTTCTGCTAAACCCTTTCTGGACCCCAGTTCGGCATTGAATAACCTCCTAACAACCGTGTGTTAAGACACTTCCCTGCCTTTCATGCAAAAACCCTGCATTCACACTTCTGCTCTCTTCTAGCACCAAGATGTCATCACTTCACATTCTAACATCTCAGAGTTTGCTAACCACCTCCCTACTTCAACTTCTCTCTTTCTTCTCTTCTTACCTGTTTTTTTTTTTTTTTTTTTTTAATTCAACAGACCTCAGATGGTACGAGGTGAACCTTGAACCTAACTAAATTACTTCCAAAAGTAGGCTTACAACTTTCTTTTACTAGGATTGCAGTAGCTGTTAAATACCTACTGGCTAGCTGTGGCTTACTGAGTCTAACATCTTTGATATATAAGCTACTAGATATTTTTTTACTCTTCCTTACTCTTGAATTAAAATTTTATGAGCTATTCCATTTTCTGTATTTATGTATAAAGGATAAAGGATTTTTCTAACAAAGGTAAGCTTAAAGCTGGTACTTAGGCTAGTTTTAACTTAACTCTTTTAATTTAACAATATCTTCTTTGGTCTGTTTTACATCATCTCCTTCTGTCAATTTTTTTCATACACGAATTTTGCTACTTGTGCGTACCCCTCAATCTATAATCTATAATATTTCAATAATCTAGGTAATTTTCTGATCTCTCTCTTTGAAGAGGGAGGGAGAATGAATAAAATTCTTGCAATTTTCTCATGGTTGGTTTTCTAGCTACTTTTATTTATTAAGTGTCTAAGATATTTTACCACTGGGTAGTGAGTCTGAGTTCTTTTATTAACCTCCCTTTAATCTTGTACTAGCCTATAACTCCCATCAGACTTTACTGGGGGAAAAGGGATATTATGAGGAGACATACAAGGTTCTAATGCCCCATCCTTTATTAGTCCTTCTATTACCGGCTTCAAACCTTCCCGTCCTTCTAAAGATACAGGATGCTGACGTACATGTACGGGACAATCTTCTCTCTCAATTGTAACCCTTATGGGGTCGATATTTAATCTTCCCCTATTTCCTTCCCTTTCCTTTTTAGGGCTAGGGTATTTTTAGGGTTTTTGAGGAAATTTTTAGGTTTTTTTAGGGTCTTATCAGGGCATTTTAAGGACTTTTGGGGTACTTTTTGAGCTCTTTTTGGACTATTTAGGGTATATTTAGGAATTTCTAAAGGTTCTTTGGGGATTTTTAGGGGTTTTTTAAAAGTAGGATATTTCCAGTGTATTCTAACAGCATTCTGAGGCTGTTTTTAGGTTTTCATGGAGTTTTTAGGACATTTTGAAGATCAGGAGGTTTTCAGGGAATTTTTAGGGTTTTTTAGGGTCTTTTCATGGCACAACACATGGAGGCTGAGGGGCAGCTTGAGGGGCACTGTGGGGGCTTGAGGGTGACAGAGGCTGGGAGCTGAAGGAGGAAGAGGGAGAGGGGACAGCGGGTGACACACAGAGATGCTGAGGGTGGCAGGGGCAGCTGTAGGGTGACACAGAGAAGCTGGGGGCTGAGGGGCAAAGGAGAGGGGTCAAGGGTGACACACAGGAGCTGAGGCCTGGGGGGCAGAGGGACCAGTTGAGGGGTAAAGGGAGAGGGCTTGAGGGCTGGACAGTCCAGTGGAGATCAGGGGTGCAGGGTACAGCCGTACCACCCCTCACCCCAGCCCTAACCTCAGCCTAAGCAGCCCCCCTAAAAACAGCCTTTTCCCCCAACAGCAGCACAACACAGCAACCCTAACAGCGAGACCAGACAGCAACCCTCACACAGCAGCACAATGACAGAACCCTCAGAGGACAACGGACCCACTGCAAAAAGGTAGGGACGACATCTGTGGGCTAGACAGCAAGAGGTAGAGTTCAGAGACTGAGCATGTTTTTTTGAGTTTTTTTTCCAGGACTTTTAAAGGTATTTAGGGGATTTTGGAAGGGACTTTTCTGGGACTACTTAGGGTATTGTTGGGGCTTTTTCAAAGCCATTTTATGAGTCTTTAGCATATTTGGAAGATTACGGTCAGGGTCAGAGGAAACACCCTCTGAAAAGGCAGAGTTTTAGGACTGCAGTGGAATGCTTGAGCAAGGGGCCAGCGGTGGCACAGCGGGTTGGGTCCCACGCTGCCAGTCCGAAGGTTGTAAGTTTGAGACCCAGCTAAGTTGTTGTGGTTAGGGTTAGATGCTGTCAGCTTTGGTCTGGGAGAACTTCTGCACAGAAATCTCATCCCCTGCATTTCCCGACACCAGTTTGCAGGAGGTGCTCGGCACTGCCAGGGCAGCCGAGCTCTCGGCGGGGGCAGCTTTGCTCCCGGAGAAATCCTGCGCCGGCCCTCTTCCCCGTAAAGCCAAACTCACCCCCGCTGCGCGTCGACGTCCGTTCGCAGGAGGCACGCGGCACTCCAAGGGCGGCAAGAGTTCTCGGCGTCGGCAGCCGCGGTCCGTGAGAAATCGTTCTCTGCGGTTTTGGAGGCCGAATCGCAGTTTCGGCCACGGGCACACAGAGAGGAAAGGTTAATTTCCTTGGAAAGGAAAGTCTGGCAGCCCATGGTTTAAGGGGCAGACGAAGGGCTGTGCAGGGGAAGGAACTCCTCACAGGACCTTTCTTCACCTCAAGCCCCACTCCAAGGTCTAGCAGCCCCCCGTGTGCCCAGCTGCTTTCAGAGGGTTACCCGGGCACACCCGCACAGGGAGCCGCTAGTCCAGAGGGGCTAACAGGGGCATCCCAAGGGTCCCTCCAGGAACTACAGTCGGAGCATCCAGCACGGACTAGGGAGCAGCCAGACCCACCTGGGCACGGAGCATCACTTTGAGAAAATGCCAAGGCAAGAGCCCTTTTGCCAAGGGGCAGCATCTGAGCAGGCCAGGCAGCATGTGGGGTTCCAGGAGAGAGCTTTCAACTTTCCCCTTTTACTGTGCCAGTCCCTCCCAGAGCCCCCAGGCCCTCCACAGCACTCCCAGAAAGGAGAGGGGTTATTAGGAGAAAAAGGTTTTAGAAAAAAGGGAAAAAGCTTCCTTTTCCTTTATTTTTTGTGTTCAAACTGGGAGGGACTCTGCTTCCCCTGCAATTTTAGTGGTCTCAGTTGAAAGAATCCCTGCCTTTTCTATGCTGTTCGGGGTATTAATTGACAGGGAGTCCTCATTTTTTATTATTTTCCAGTTTAAGTAGAAGGGGAAAACCTTGACAATGTTTCTTATGGGTTTGAATTAAGGGTAGCCAGCTCCTTTTCGTTGTCCTGAGGCCTAAACTGAGGGAGAAGCCCAGCTATACCCTCCATCTTAAGAGTTTGAACTGAGGGAAAAATCCCTCTTTTTTCATCACTAGAGAGATTTAAAGAGAGAGGAAAACCTCTGGATTCTACTAGAGAGGAAAACCCCTCTTTTCCCAGTACTTAAGGAGAATAAATTAAAGGGCAGAAGCTATTTATTTGCCATTGTATTAGTTTCAGTAGAGGTAGCTGCCCCATTTCCTCTGTTTAAGGGGTGCACTGGAAGGAAGCTCTGCCTTTTTCAGCATTTAAAGGGTTTAAAACTACATTTCAGGGCTCTTCTTTCTGTGCCATAGGACCAAGTACCTCAGAGCAGGGTGAGCCTGGCATACACTTAACCCTTACACTGCCTGGGAAGCTTTTTTTTTTCTTATTTTTACCTATAATGTAGGTAGGCCTAATTAGAGGTCACAAGGAGACTTAGACAATTTTCTCCACCCAGCTTAGTCACACGTGAAATACTACTTAGTAGCCACTAAGGAATGATTAGGAAAGTTAACAGCAAATTACCCAATATATCTAGTTATGCTGTCTAAACAGAAACTTTTATTTCTTACCAGTTTTGTACCCTTTTTCTCCAAATAGATGTTGCAAAAAAAAAAATCACTGATATTTTTCTGGAGAGTTTTCTTCTATAACAAGCCCTCTACTCCCCTTGAAATCAAATTAGAAACGCCAAACACCTGCAGCCACTCTGAGGGTTTTTATACCCGGTGGGATTCACTCCCTCCCTTTTCCTGGGTGCCATGGGAACGAGAGGCGGGCACCATCAGGGGTATATTAACCCCAGCCTTTGCTCAGGGCCTTCATTCCCCCTCTGGGGTGTGCTGGGATAAGAGCTCTCCTCTCATTTCAGGTAAGAGGCTCTTTCAGTTTACCTCAGCTTGTTTTCAGCAGGTGTTTCTGGGCATCTAAAGCAACAGAGGCTTTGAAGATACTGTGAAGAAAACAGCCTGGAATACAGGGAGTATTTAAGTTCACAATTTTGGGTTTTGTGTTTAGGGGTGCTAAAGTGAATTTGTAATTTCTGATTTTGTTCTGTTTTTTTTTTTTTTTTTTTCTTTTAGGAGGAGTGCAGCTTCCAGAGGCTCCAGGTTGTGTCAACTACAACACTTTTTTCAGCAGATTCATCGTGTCCCAAGAGGCATCTGCCCAGTGTCAAAGATGATGTTTGAGATTGAGGCTTCAGGTAAGTTGAGGATTGTGACTAGGAGAGGGAGGGTGAGCAGGTATCCAGTTAGGAGTTATTGTTGGGGGCATGGGTTTGGAGGCAGCAGGGTGAGAAAGGGTGTTTATTTGAGCCCCCCACCCCAGGCCTTTTAGAAGCTGAGCAGAGGCATTCACGCATCTTACAGCACACAAGGTCATCCACTGCACTCACAGGAATGCCATTTGACTTTGCTTTTCTCTAACCCAGGTGTCACTCATAATAATGGCCACAGCCTTGGAATCAGGATGAAGCTGGAGCCTGAAGGAGCCAGGCACATTCAGGAGAGGGCAAGTAGCTGACTCGCTGGGATTTGGCCCACATAACTCTGTACTCATACTTTGGTTTTGGTTTTCTTTATTGTAGCTGACCGAGAGGCTAACAGGCCATCACGGGGTCCTCTGAGGCAGGCTCATTTCAGGTGCAACGTGGATCCTCATCACCGATCATCCAAAAGATAAGTCAGGGCCACGGCCTGGAGATGGGATGATGGGAGAGTAGCGGGTTGGGAGTTCCTGGGACAGATTTAAAAAATAGCAGAGGGAAAAGTCATCTTCTCCAAGGGGCCTCTTAGGACAGCTGAAGGGAGAGGCTCTGATTTTGATGGCAGCTTTCAGGCGGGCAGCATAGAACAGTTCCGGTCGACGTCGTGTTGTCCAGTGTACCGTGTTACCTAGCGTGTCTTTGGGGTCCCTTTTGCCTTTTCCCCTTGAGACCCTCACCATAAGCATGCTGAGTTGTGTTTGTTATCCCCCTGTTTGTCACGTTCCGTGTCACGGGTGTCCGCACACATTTGTGCCGGAGCTGCTCTGCCCTGCCCTGCCGCATAGCCTGCTGCAATAGGACAAGTCCCAGGGACTTGCAGTTTGTGGGGTGCTGCCAGACTCTAGATGATATTCCTAGATAGACACAAGATGTTTGGAGCTGTGAAGTTATCCTGCAGCCCTTTGACTTTTGTCCTCGCTTTCTTTCAGACGCAGAAGGATAAAATCCAGGGCAAAATCTATCCACCCATGCTGGGTGAGGAGGTTCCCCTGAGCAGGTCAGTCACCATTTGTCTCTGCAGGGAGAGTGTAAAGTGTGACTTTGTTACAGCTCTGTTCTTTTTCTTTTTAGGAGGTAAAGCTGGATATCAGCAGTCAAGGTGAGGTGGGCAAGGTGAGCATTGAGTAGCGTCCAGAAGCAGTCATTATTGCTCCAGTCTCACTTTCCAGTGCAACTCTAAGCATCCGTTCCTGTGTTTTCATCAGCCTCGGAGCGCGGCCGAAGGGTGCGGCCCCAGGAGCCGGGCATTCTTAGGAGAATGGTGAGTGGCAGAATTGTTGGGTTTTGGCCAGTGTGCTGCAGAGATCATGCATTGATATTTGCATTTCTTTCACGTAGCTGACTGAGAAACAAGAGGGAGTTGTTGAACAACAGTGCCAGCAGGAACTTCCCAGATGTTGAGGCTGCCTTCTGTTGCACCTGACACGGACCTGCATCCCCAGATGTCTGAGAGATAAGTAGAGGGCTACAACCCACAGTGGGGATGAAAGCAGGGCGCAGGGCAGGGACCCACCGTGAGGGATTTTTGAGTCTCCATTGGAGATGGGGGTGTCCACGAAGCGGCCCCTTAGGCCCCATAAAAGCAAAGCCTGGCTTTGGATCCCGGTGCTGAGGTGCACAGGGCAGAGCAGTCCCGGTGTGTATTGTGTCACTTGTCTTTTGTGTATTATGTGTGTTTGGATATGTCATGTCCTTTACCTCAGGCCTTGGAGGGGCCTGTCAGAAACCCTGGCATCATTGTTAGCATCTGTGCTCTCTGCATTCCTCGGCCTGGCACCCAGGCCATGGAACTTTGGACTCAGGAGCTCAGACAGGCATCAGACTCTCTTGTCTCTTTAGAAGCATCCAGTCGGATGTCTTTTCAGGTCTTGTTCTGAGCTGTATGGACAGCTCTGCCCCGCCAGGATCCATTATGGCGGACTAGGACTTGTGAGAAGGTGAGGGCAGGTAGAGGCTTCTGGCCGTAGGATTCTCGGGCATCCATCTTTGCAGTTTTTGGAATAAATCATTTGGTTAGCATCTTCTTCCTAAAGGTTTCTCTGAGCCTCATCAGCTCGCCATCCATCTTACCTCATTCATCTAATTTTCTGTCCTTGTGCTCCTTGCAGTCATGGTTCTTGTCTCGAGATTTCTGTCCGTGTTGTGTCCCCGTTGTCTGTCACGTCCTGTCTGTCCTGTGTCACGGGTGTGTGCACACATTTGTGCCGGAGCTGCTCTGCCCTGCCGCATAGCCTGGTGTAATAGGACAAGCCCTGGGAAGTTGAAATTTGTAATGTGGGGTGCAGTTGGACTCTAGATGACATTCCTAGATTGACCTAAGGTGTTTGCAGGTTTTGAGTTATCCTGCAGGTGTTTGACATATGTTCTAACTCTCTTTCAGGTGCAGATGCATTGCATCCATGGCAGAGCCCCCCATCCTGGGTGAGGGGGTTCCCACAAGCAGGTCAGTCACCATTTGTCTGTGCAGGGGGAGTGTCAAGGGTGACCCTGTTACAGCACTGTTTTTTGTCTTTCTTTTTAGGAAGTAAATCTGGATCCCAGCAGTCAAGTTCAGGAGAGCAAGGTGATCAGTAGCAGTTTTTGTTGCTGAGCTCTCAATTCCTGGGGCAAGTCTAAGCTTCCATTCTCTTTTTTGTGCTTTAGGCAATCCACTTGGAGCCTGCCAAGCCCCCGTCACCAGCCGGCCGATGCACCGGGTTCCCAGCTCGTGCGAGCCCTGTGGACGCATTACAGGATCTGGTGATGAAACCCTGAACTCTTCTATTTAAAGGCGTCACCAGGGTAGCCTTGGCCACCTGCCAGGGAGTTTGCGGTGAGCAGGGGAAGTAGGGAGGAGGAGCGAGGGTCCCCTCAGGTTTCAGCAATGCCACATGACCTCGTCTCCTTTAACCCAGGCTTACCCCATGACCATGGCATCAGCCTCGGAGCGCGGCCGAAGGGTGCGGCCCCAGGAGCCGGGCATTCTTAGCAGAACGGTGAGTCGCAGAATTGTTGGGTTTTGGCCAGTGTGCTGCAGAGATCATGCATTGATTTTTGCATTTCTTTCATGTAGCTGACTAAGAAACAACAGGGAGTTGTTGAACAACAGTGCCAGCAGGAACTTCCCAGATGTTGAGGCTTCCTTCTGTTGCACCTGACACGGACCTGCATCCCCAGATGTCTGAGAGATAAGTAGAGGGCTACAACCCACAGAGGGGATGAAAGCAGGGCGCAGGGTAGGGACCTACTGGGAGGGGTTTTTGAGTCTCCTTCGGAGATGGGGGTGTCCATGAAGTGCACACCCTTAGGCCCCATAAAAGCAAAGCCTGACTTTGGATCACAGTGCTGAGGTGCGCAGGGCAGAGCAGTCCCGGTGTGTATTGTGTCACTTGTCTTTTGTGTATTATGTGTGTTTGGATATGTCATGTCTTTTACCTTAGGCCTTGGAGGGGCCTGTCAGAAACCCTGGCATCATTGTTAGCATCTGTGCTCTCTGCATTCCTCGGCCTGGCACCCAGGCCATGGAACTTTGAACTCAGGAGCTCAGACAGGCATCAGACTCTCTTGTCTCTTTAGAAGCATCCGGTCGGATGTCTTTTCAGGTCTTGTTCTGAGCTGTATGGACAGCTGTGCCCCGCCAGGATCCATTATGGCGGGCTAGGACTTGTGAGAAGGTGAGGGCAGGTAGAGGCTTCTGACTGTAGGATTCTCGGGCATCCATCTTTGCAGTTTTTGGAATAAATCATTCGGTTAGCATCTTCTTCCTCCAGGTTTCTCTGAGCCTCGTCAGCTCACCATCGGTCTCCCCTCGGTCATCTCCTTTTGCATTCTCTCAGTCCTCGCAGCCATTTTCCTTGCCAGGGGATTTCTGTCCGTGTTGTGTCCCCGTTGTCTGTCACGTCCTGTCTGTCCTGTGTCACGGGTGTCTGCACACACATTTGTGCCGGAGCTGCTCTGCCCTGCCGCATAGCCCGGTGCAACAGGAGAAGCCCCAGGGACTTGAAGTTTGTAATGTGGGGTGTAGTTGGACACAAGATATCTGGAGCTCTTAAGTTACCCTGCAACAGTTTGACTTTTGTCCTAACTTTCTTTCAGATGCAGAAGGATAAAATCCAGGGCAGAACCCCCCATCCCGGGTGTGGGGATTGCCCCGAGCATGTGAGTCCATGTTTGTTTCTGCAGAGGAAGCATAAATGGTGGCCGTTACAGCATTGTTCATTGTCTCTCTTTTTAGGAGGTCAAGGCCGAGAGCAGCAGTCAAGGCCGAGTGGGCAAGGTGAGCATTGAATAGCGTACAGAAGCAGTTGTTATTGCTGAGGTCTCAGTTTTGGTGCAGCTCTAAGCATCTCCTCTTGTTTTTTTATTTTAGGTGGTCCACTTGCCATCTCTCCTGGCCGAGCACGCCTATGCCAGGTGTGTGCAGCTTAAGGTATCGGTGTGGCATCCTTGTCAGATTAGGGAGGTTGTGTTTTCACAGTATGTCAGCATGCTTTTCTGCTTTGTTTCTTTGCAGGTGCTGTCGCTGCCCTAGGCATGCCAAGGAACAGAGCAGGGCAGGTGAGTCGGCGTTTAAGCAGGCTGACTCCTAGGTGAGCGTTACACAGCAGCATGCTAAGCGTGTCCCTTTTCTCTTTGCAGGTATCTTCCGGGCACCCTCCGGAGCCAAATCAAGATTTGAGGTGAGCCGGGGCAGTGGTGCAGAGGAGTCCCGGGGATTACTGTTTTTGAGGGCAATAGTCAGGTTTTCTGTTTTGCCTTAGGTACCCTGAGGAGGCTCGTAGCCCAAGCTTGGAAACGGCAGCACCGAGGCACACACGGAGAGCATCTCAACGTCCACGTCTGACCGAGGATGGATTTTGTCCTCTCATCTTCCAAAAGCTAAGTGTCGGGGCCAGCGGTTGGGAGAAGGGGAATAGCCTTTACTATCACAGGAGGCAATCAGATGTCAGCTTAGTTGCGAGCTCTGTAGCGGGACGGGCTCTCTGGAAGTAAAGGGGAGAGGGTTTCCCCTCAGCCTCGCCAGAGCCTTTGCCGGGCAGGGCAGTTCCGACCCATCTCCACATTCTCGGGAACTTTGCGTCGTCCGCCTCCCTCTGCCCGACGTCGTCAGGGATCTTTCCCCCGAGGAGCTCGCCTTCATGTCCGGAGCTACGGCCACGGTCACCCGTCAGTCCGCTTCCTTCTCTAGGCTCGCCGCCCCTCTCGAGCATCCTCTTAACTGCTTCGGCAGTAACTTCTTTTGACGAGTTACATTTCATCATCACGTGCTCTCGTCCTAGGGCTTCATTTCCTTTGGCATCATCAGCCTCTGGCTCACCTTGCACTAGGAATCTCGGGTCCCTACGGGGACAGTGCCAGGCAGTTGTCACTCGTCTCCGTGTTATGTCGTCCATGTCCGTGTTATGTCATCCGTGTCCATGTTATGTCGTCCGTGTCCATCGTCTTACGTGTCACAGGCCTTTGTTACGTCTCAACGCTTTATCGGCACTATTCCGTGCCACGTAGGCCATATTCTACTCACGTTCCTTTCCGGATATCCCTTATTCCGGCATCTTTACATTTTTACTCTTTGAGACAGGAATGTCTCAAAGGGACAAGATGTTCTCATCCATCTTCCTTCTCGCTACCGGCTTTGGTAGTGCCTTTTTTTCCACGCCATTCTCTTGGAGTTCCCGAGGGAGCGTCTTACACCCTCCTCACGTGACTGCAGGAGTTCTATAGGTTCCATCTTCTCAAAGGGTACAGGGTTCAAGAATTAATCTTCCAGAGAGCTATCTCAAGTCCTGGCTTATACTGTATGTACTTACATTGTTTGTACCTATGCTGGTTTATACTGTATGTACTTATACTGTATGTACTTACATTGTGTGTACCTGTGTTGGCTTACACTGTATGTACTTACATTGTGTGTACCTATGCTGGCTTATATTGTATGGACTTACGCTCCATGCACACTTGCACTGTATGCGTCTGCTTTTATTGTGTGTACTCATGTTGTACCACTTATGGTCGGAGCTGCCCTGCCCTGGCATGTAGTCACAGTTAGGTAGTAGAGTTATAAAAACTTTACTGTTCATCTGTCTTTAGTGGGGTTTAGGGTAGAAAATTTATCGGTCAGAGCGGGGACAAGTCCTAGCTGTCAGCCACTCCGTTGACCGCTTCCTGTCGTCTCACAGGTCCCTGAGGCTACTGATTTCCCCAGAATCTACCATTTGACGTTGAGGAGCGGCAGCCAGAAGAAGCGTGGAAGCACGTTCTTCAGCGTCTCGAGTAAGAGCCACAGGGAACGTTTAAATGGGAGGAGTGCGTGAGCGTGTGTGAGAGCACGTGTCTGTCTGTCGGCGTCTGCTCGTCTCTGAGTGTGTGAGCGCATGCTGTGACTGGATTTAACCTTGTGTGTGTGACTTGCTTTTCAGGTTTTTCAACTCATTTGTAATTTTAGAGTTAAAAAATCCCCAGCCGGGTTTAGCCCCCCCACCCCCCCCCCCCGGCTGTTTTTTTTTTCTTTTTTTTTTCCCCCCGGCTGGGTTTTTTTTCCCGGGTCCCGGTCGGTCTGCAAGGTGACGTTCATCGCCAAAGTTTGGGCACAGACCCTCCAGGGACCGGGTATTTCTTCAGGCAGGAGGAATTTTTGGAGGCTCCAGGGAACCACGTTCCCGAGGCCCAATAATTGCTGGGGTGTAATTTAGCAGTTGTGATCAGAGGGATGGTGAGTTTGTGTGTCATTTGAAGGGGGTGTTAATGGTAGATGAGTGCTGTTTTTTGTGTGCTTTTGTTGTTTTGGGTGTCCTGTAACAATAAATCCACAAGTAATGAAAATAGAAAAAGGTTATAATCTTGTGTTAATGTGTGTGTTGTGTTGTATTGCTCTGTATTGCAGGGTGAGCACAGGGTGAACTCTCTCCTCCTTGCTGTGACACCTGGGCTGGCAGGGATGACACAGTGACCTCTGCCAGCCCATGCTGCCTGTGCCATCACCTGGCACTGACGTGTTTGATGAAAATCCTTTTGCTGGGTTTTTTCTCCTGAGAAGCCTCAGAACAGAAATGGAACCAATAACAATCTGGTGGCTGTGGAGTGTGGGCTGGAGATGGTTTAGCAACAGGGGCATCTTGGGTTGGTCTCCTGTGCATTGTTTCTACTTGATGACCAATCATGGTCCAGCGGTGTCGGGGCTGTGAGCAGTCCCAGGTTTTTATTATTCATTCCTTTCCAGCTTTCTGATGTCTCCTTGCTCTTTTAGTGTAGTTCTAATATCTCATTTTCTTTTAATATAATAGAGATCATAAAATAATATTTCAGCCTTCTGAAAGGTGGAGTCAAGATTCTCATCTCCTCCCTTGTCCTGGAGGACCCTCAAACACCACCACAATCAGCGGCCGAGCGGGTTTGTGCGAGCCCCTCAGTAACCCTCGGCCGGTCCCGAGTTGGCAGACACCAGGGGGCAGCCCCGACACGGCCAACAGCGGGGAGACACTGTGTGTGCCCCGAGGGTGCTGAGGGCACCTAGGCTGGGGGGAGACACTCTCTGTGCCCTGAGGGCACCTGGGCTGGGGGCAGACACTCTCTGTGCCCTGAGGGTACTGAGGGCACCTGGGCTGGTCGCCTTTGCAGCAGAAGCGACACCAGAGACAGCGGTAGAAGATAAAGGGCCGACTCTTAGCAGGGGTTAATCCAAGGTTTTATTAGGACCCCCATAGGAGCTCCTGCACCTCAGGGGGCTCCTGCCCAGAGCCCCGGGAGCTGTGCCAAGGTTACATTTAAAGGGAGGTGGAAACCGAAAGTAGATAACATCCTACCAACCATTAAGTGACCCTAAGGGATGGATGCTGGGGGATAGACATATAGGACAGCGTATGGGGCAAGGCTTGGGGGCTGACCCCGAGCCTCTGGCTAATCACTCGAGGACTTGGACTGAAACTTCTGCATGGGGGGGATGGGAGGCTGAGTGATTGACAGAGAGCCAGGGTGGGGGTTTGGGGATGATCTCATCCCGGGAGAGGGATAACACAGGTAAAGGGAGGGGGGTACAGTTTGGGAAAAACCATTTGGGAAAAATTACTTCAAAGTATTACAAAGTATAAAAATGCACTACAGCAGGTTTGGGCAGCACCAAATAAAATGTAATAAAATGCTTTAAAAATAGAAAAATTAAAAAAAAAATAAAACAACAAAATTAATTAAAAATAAATAATAAAAAAACCCAAACTGTAAAGTGCTGTAAAGTGCTGTACAAGTTCCATAAAATGTAGTGCTGTAATGCAAGACCCTCAAACACCACCACAATCACCAGCTTAAATTGGTCTGGGCAGCACCAAATAAAATAAAATAAAAAGCTTTAAAAATAGAAAAATTAAAAAAAGAAATTAAATAAAAAACAAAATTAAAAAAAGAAATGCTTTAAAAATAGAAAAATTAGAAATAAAAAATAAAAAGAAAATTAAAAAAATAAAATGCTTAAAAAATAGAAAAATTAAAAATAAAAATTAAATAAAAAATAAAATTTAAAAAATGCTTTAAAAATAGAAAAATTAAAAAAAAATAAAATAAAATAAATAAAATAAATGCTTTAAAAATAGAAAAATTAGAAATAAAAATTTAATACAAAACAAAATTAAAAAATATAATAAATGCTTTAAAAACAGAAAAATTAAATATAAAAATTAAATAAAAAATTAATAAAATTAAAAGGTTTAAAAATAGAAAAATTAAAAATAGAAATAAAAAATTAAATTAAAAAATAAAAAAAAGGTTTCAAAATATAAAATTAAAACTAAAAATTAAATAAAAAATGAAATTAAACAATAAAAAAGCTTTGATAATAGAAAAATTAAAAATAAAAACTAAATAAAAATAAAATTAAAAAAATAAATGCTTTAAAAATAAAAAAATTAAGAATAAAAATAAATAAAAAAATAAAATTTAAAAATTCAAAAACTTTGAAAATAAAAAATTTTAAAAATAAAAATTAAATAAAAAACATAATTAAAACATAAATGCTTTAAAAATAGAAAAAAAAAAATTAGAAAAAAACCAAAATTAAAAAATAAATGCTTTAATAATACAAAAATTAAAAATAGAAAAATAAATAAAAAACAAAATAAAAAAAAAGCTTTAAAAATAGAAAACTTAAAAATAAAAAAATTAAGAATAAAAATAAATAAAAAATAAAATTTAAAAATTCAAAAACTTTGAAAATAGAAAATTTAAAAAATAAAAATTAAATAAAAAACAAAATTAAAAAATAAATGCTTTAAAAATAGAAAAAATAAATATAAAAATTAGAAAAAAACCAAAATTAAAAAATAAATGCTTTAATAATACAAAAATTAAAAATAGAAAAATAAAAAACAAAATTAAAAAAATAAATGCTTTAAAATAGAAAACTTAAAAATAAAAAAATTAAAAATAAAATTAAAAAAATAAAAAGCTTTAAAAATAGGAAAATTAAAAATAAACATTCAATAAAAAACAAGATTAAAAAATATAACTTCTTTAAAAATAATAAAATTAAATATAAAAATTAAATAAAAAATTAATAAAATAAAAAGCTTTTAAAACAGAAAAATTAAAAATAAAAACGAATTTAAAAAATTTTTAAAAAGGCTTTAAAAATAGAAAAATTAAAAATTAAATAAAAAAATTTACAAATCAAATAAATGCTTTTAAAATAGAAAAATAAACAATCAATAAAAAACAAAATTAAAAAATATAATAAATGCTTTAAAAATAAAAAAATGAAATATAAAAATTAAATAAAAATTAAAAAAAAAGCTTTAAAAATAAAAAAAAATTTAGAAAATAGTTTAAAAAGAGAAAAATTTAAAAAATTAAAAATAAAATTTAAAAAATAAAAACCTTTAATAATAGAAAAATTAAAAATAAATATAAATATTTAAAAATAAAATAAATACTTAAAAAAATTTAAAAAATAAAAAGGTTTAAAAATAAAAATAAATAAAAAATAAAATTAAAAAAATACAAAGCCTTAAAAATAGAAAAATAAAAATTAAATAAAAAACAAAATTAAAAAAATAAATGCTTTAAAAAAAGAAAAATTAAATTTAAAAATTAAATTTAAAAATATTTTAAAAATAAAATGAAAAGCTTTAAAAATAGGAAAATTAGAAATAAAAACAAATAAAAAAATTAAAAAATAAAATAAAAAGCTTTAAAAATAGAAAAATTAAAAAAAACCCCAAAATTAATAAAATAAAATTAATTAAAAATACATGAAAAACAAAATAAAAATTCTAAAGTGCTGTAAAGTGCCGTAAATTTTCCATAAAACGTCGTAAAACTGCCGTAAAGCTCGACTGTCGTAAAACTGTCGTAAAACTGTCGTAAAAGGCGTCGTAAAGCGCGACTGTCGCAAAAGGTGCCGTAAAGCGCGACTGTCGCAAAACTGTCGTAAAAGGTGCCGTAAAGCGCGACTGTCGTAAAAGGTGCCGTAAAGCGCGACTGTCGTAAAAGGTGTCGTAAAAGGTGCCGTAAAGCGCGACTGTCGTAAAACTGTAGTAAAAGGTGCCGTAAAGCGCGACTGTCGTAAAACTGTCGTAAAAGGTACAGTAAAGCGCGACTGTCGTAAAAGTGTCGTAAAAGGTGCCGTAAAGCGCGACTGTCGTAAAACTGTCGCAAAAGGTGCCGTAAAGCGCGACTGTCGTAAAAGGTGCTTTTTTTCGACTGTCGTAAAACTGTCGCAAAAGGTGCCGTAAAGCGCGACTGTCGTAAAAGGTGCTTTTTTTCGACAGTCGTGCTTTACGACACGGCCTTTTATGGAACTTTTACAGTACTTTACAGCACTTTACGGATTTTATTTTGTTTTTTTAATTATTTTTAATTAATTCTATTTTTTAAATTTAATTTTTATTTATTATTTTTTAATTTTCCGATTTTTAAAGCTTTTTATATCTTTTCTTTAGTTTTACTTTTTCTATTTTAAAGCATTTATTTTATTTTTAAATTTTCCTTTTTATTTAATTTTTAGTTTTAATTTTTATATTTCTAAAGCATATTTTAAATTTTTTTATTTTTATTTTTTTCTTAATTTTTACTTTTGAGTTTTTGATTTTTAAAGCTTTTTTTATTATTTTTTATTCAATTTTATTTTTGATTTATCTATTTTTAAAGCTTTTTATTTTATTTTAAATTTTTTTTAATTAATATTTTTTTAAAGCATTTTTTTTAAATTTATTTTTTATTTTTTAGTTTTCATTTTTTATTTATAAACTATTTATTTTCTATTTTAAATTTTATTTTTTATTTCATATCTATTTTTGCTTTATCTATTTTTAAAGCATTTATTTTATTTTTTTTAGTTTTTATTTAATTTTTAGTTTTGATTATTTTATTTTTAAAGCATTTATTTTATTTTTTACATTTTATTTAATTTTTATTTTTGATTTTTCTATTTTTAAAGCATTTTATGTTATTTTTTAATTTTATTTTTTATTTCATTTTTTAATTTTTTTATTTTTAAAGCATTTATTTTATTTTTTTAATTTTATTTTTTATTTGATTTTTATTTTTTGCTTTTTCGATTTTTAAAGCTTTTTTTATTTTTTAATTTTATTTTTATTTGATTTTTTGTTTTAATTTTTTTATTTTTAAATCATTTATTTTTTTAATTTTATTTTTTATTTCATTTTTATTTTTTGCTTTTTCGATTTTTAATGCTTTTTAAAAACATATTATTTATTTAATTTTTAGTTTTTATTTTTTTATTTTTAAAGCTTTTTTAATTTTTTATTTAATTTTTATTTTTGATCTTTCTATTTTTAAAGCTTTTTAAAAATTTTTTATTTAATTTTTTATTTCATTTTTAGTTTTAATTTTTTATTTTTGAACTATTTATTTTATTTTTCAAATATTATATTTTATTTCATTTTTATTTTTTGCTTTTTCTATTTTTAAAGCATTTATTTTTTTTTTACTTTTATTTTTTATTTAATTTTTAGTTTTGATTTTTTTATTTTTAAAGCATTTTTTAATGTTGTTTTAATTTAATTTTTATTTTTGATCTTTCTATTTTTAAAGCTTTTTAAATTTTTTTTTAATTTTCAGTTTTAATTTTTTTATTTTTAAACATTTATTTTATTTTTTTATTTAATTTTTTATTTCATTTTTAGTTTTAATTTTTTATTTTTGAACTATTTATTTTATTTTTATTTTTTTATTTCATTTTTATTTTTTGCTTTTTCTATTTTTAAAGCATTTATTTTATTTTTTTAATTTTCCTTTTTATTTAAATTTTAGTTTTGATTTTTTTATTTTTAAAACATTTTTTTATTATTTTTTATTTAATTTTTATTTTTGATCTTTCTATTTTTAAAGCATTTTTTCATTTTTAAACATTTATTTTATTTAATTTTATTTTTTAATTTTATTTTTTATTTATTTTTAGTTTTGATTTATTTTTAAAGCATTTATTTTTTTAATTTTATTTTTTATTTAATTTTTTGGTTTTGATTTTTTTATTTTTAAAGCATTTCTTTTATTTTTTTAATTTCATTTTTATTTCATTTTTAGTTTGAATTTTTCTATTTTTAAAGCATTTCTTTTATTTTTTAAATTTTTTTTTAATTTTTAGTTTTAATTTTTCTGTTTTTAAAGCTTTTTATTTTTTTAATTTGCTTTTTTTTATTTTCCCATTTTTAAAGCATTTATTTTATTTTTTTTATTTAATTTTTATTTAATTTTTATTTTTAATTTCTCTATTTATAAAGCTTTTTATTTTATTTTATTTGGTGCTGCCCAGACCAACTCAAGCTGGTGATTGTGGTGGTGTTTGAGGGTCTTGCAGTTACCCCGATTAATAGGTAGAGATGATGTTTGGAGGCCACAGTGTTACAGGTAGGGGTTAAACAGTTTTTTAGGGTCTTTCAGGTGATTTTTCAGGGATTTTTAGGGATATTTTAGGGTTTTTTTTACAGGAGTTGTTTAGGAATTCTCTGGAAATTTTTAGGATACCTTTAGGACTTTTTCAGGGCTTTAAAAATAATTTTTAGGGTGTTTTAATGACTGTCTTACGGGGCGCAACAGCCACCCAAGGCACCCCATTCTGGCGCCGTGGCGCTCCAGCCCAGGCTCCCGTCAGCGCCGCCCGTGGTCGCTTCCCCTCTCCTGCCGCCGCCTCTGCATGGCGGGCCGAGCCGCGCCTTCCCCACCACACCCTCCCGCTTCAGAGCTGCAGGATGGCGCGGCTCCGCTGCCTCCTGCAACCACGGACGTCCCGGCGTTCCCTTCCAGGGCCGCAGCCGCGGCCCCGTTCCCGTTCCCCCAGCTCCGCCGCCTCCCGCACCCCCGCGGCCTGCCCGCCGCCATGATGACTGCCCGCGCCGCCGGAGTGATGGAACCCACGCATGCGCCGTTGCTACAACCCCCGCACCAGCGATATCACTCCGCGCCGACTCATCAAACCACAGCGCTGCTTCCGGGATCAGCCGCACGCATGCGCAGTTCTATCTCCACGGCCCCGCCGCCACCCCCCACTGCGTTTGCCGCAGCTTTGGTACAGCCCGGTCCCGGTTCTGAGCCGCTGCGTGCCGCTGTCCAGCCACAGCCGGCATCCCTGTGCCCTGTCACGCCACTTCTGCTGCCACTGCGTCTATACATGGCACCACAGCAGGCGAAAACTGCAGCGCCTTGCGTGTATCCTTCCGCGTGTCTCCCTCTGCCGGGCACCGAGAGATCCCTCTGCAGCACGTAACCCTGAGCAACCGATACCTGGTGTGTCTCTGCGTTTTCGCCTTCCACACTCCTAGCACCCAGTGGGACTACTTTGTGTCACGATTCATCTGCACAGCCACATCCATGCACACAAACCGTGCGACGAGGAGGAGGAGGAGGAGGAGGTTGGAATATGACAGCTGCTTTAATAAATACAGGACAGAGAGAGAATTATTTTGCCCCTGCAAATGCCAGCTCTTTGATCCCAACACAAAAGAATTTTGAAAAAGAACTGTTCCCAAATAGCTCCAGAGTCCCCTCAGTGTTTGGGACAGATTTCTCGACCCAAAATTAGACAGTAAACCCTGAAAATTCGCCAGCATTAATGCCAAAATTAGAAAACTCACAAAAATCTTTTGATAATTTTCACCTAACAGACTGGTGTGAAAAACATCAATCACTTGCTTTTCAAATTTTTGAAAGTTTAATAGTAATAAAATGGTTATAAAAATAGTCATACAATTAGAGTAATAATAATTTGGACAATTTGAATTAGGACAATATGAGACAACAAAAACAAAGAGTTACGGACGTCCGGGTACCTTTTTCTGGGCAGCACGAGCCTGAAAAAGGACCCCCGTTAACAAAGGATTAACCCTTAAAAGCAATAGCCTGTTGCAGAGTCATACACTTCATACATGGTGCATAAATTCCATTCAAACACAGGATTCTGTCTGCTCATCATCCACTTCTTCCTTCTAATCCTAACAGCGCCTTGGAGGTAGGAAGAAGTTTGTTTCTTCTGATAAGAGGGCAATATATATAAATTCTTTTTCTCTGAAAGATCCAGGTGTCCTGTGGCCGCTATCTCGCTGCAAGTCCTTTCTTTAAAAAAAGTATCTTACATAGCATCGTTTCTATTTTAACAGTTTTTATAACCTAAAACTGTATTTAACACACTACTTAAGAGAATTAATACAGCATTCCTTTCTAACACAACACATATAATATTCATTTTAATATTTCAAAAAAGCCAATATAAAATACCTGCATTTGTCACAATCCCCACTCTTATTCTTTGTAAATCCTTTGGCTTGAGCAATATTTCTTATCTACTTGCATCTTCTGGACTATGCGGGCAAAATAAAACAGGGGATTACACAAGGAAGAAATATAAAAATAGTTGCAACACATAAAATGAAAGATCTTAATTTCTTCTAATACATTACCCTACCAGCTAGGTTTTAACATTGTTTTCTAATTTTTGGACCGGTACCTCGGTTATTATATGCATATATATTTTTTTCTTCTTTGATTTCTTTTGCTTTTTCTAGAATGACTTTTCTGTGCTCATCAATTTTCAACAATTTGATATATTAAACTTTCCACAAACACCCCCTTCTTTGGCCAATAAATAGTGTAAAGCCAACCTATTCTGATACCCTACAGTTTTTGTTTGGCTTAGCTGACTTTATATTAACTCCAATGCCTGGGCAGCTCCATTTGCTATCATTTCTATAACTGCTTGGAGTCTTGTAATACGACTCAATAGATAATTTGGTGTCAATACAGAGTTAAGTTGCTGTGCTGGTTTTACCTTTTCGTTTATTATTTGTTTTTTTACCAAATCTCGAACCGTCCAGATTAAATGTAAAACAAATCCCTCTCTCTCCTTTTGGACCTTCAATTCCAAATCTATTACCACTTTTTCCTAAGTTTCTTGTAATCCAATAATTTACTCCATTTTGCCTACAGGTTCTTAATTTGGATGGGTTATAACAGTGGCTGTTGACATAGGTGTGTGTAATAAAAGAGGAACTTTGGTTTCTTTCCACGTGATGCTTTCTGCAGCATTTGTGACACGATCTTGCTGGTATCCCAAAAGGGAAAAGAGAACAAATGAGTGCCAGAAACAGGAATAACAGAGGTCCAGTATGCCTTATACTCCCACCTCCCAGGCCTGTGAGGTTGCAACCCACAGCAGGCGTATTTGATCTTCTCGGTGGCAAAAAACAGAGGCCAATCTGGTCGTGCCCTCTATTTCCTTGTCACTTTCTCTTAAATAATTTCCAGGCAAATTGGTTTGGACACCCTTTAGCTGTGGACTCTTACCGTTCTTCAGGTATCTCTCATTCACCAGGCACTAGTAATTCCCATCCACAAAACTAAGTTATTACTTTAACACTTTTTGCAATAAGAGCATAAATGTTGTGAACTACAATACTAATTATTCTCACAATTCAAGCATTTACTTATAACCCAGCTAGCATGTCCAGTCTTGGAATGAATCAAATAAAGTTTACTGATGGAAATGGTAATTCCCCTTCTCCCCTGTACAATTCTCAGGCTACGGTCAGAACACAAAAACAGTCTTGATCCTTCTATCTGGAGTATTCCTCCCCTAAGGAGATGTTTTATTCAGGCAAGACCAGAATAAAACCAGGCAGTGTTTGAAATCAGTGGTACAAGCGTTGTCTTAATTCTTAATTCTGTGTTGTTCTTTGTACATTTCTTGGATCATTTGCCTTTTTTGAAACTATTACCACTCAGTCCCCTTTGAGAAAACGCCAAGGGAAGAGCCCTTTTGCCAAGGGGCAGCATCTGAGCAGGCCAGGCAGCATGTGGGGTTCCAGGAGAGGGCTTTCAACTTTCCCCTTTTACTGTGCCAGTCCCTCCCCAGAGCCCCCAGACCCTCCACAGCACTCCCAGAAAGGAGAGGGGTTATTAGGAGAAAAAGGGTTTAGAAAAAAGGGAAAAAGCTTCCTTTTCCTTTATTTTTTGTGTTTAAACTGGGAGGGACTCTGCTTCCCCTGCAATTTTAGTGGTCTCAGTTGAAAGAATCCCTGCCTTTTCTATGCTGTTAGGGGTGTTAATTGACAGGGAGTCCTCATTTTCGATTATTCCCCAGTTTAAGTAGAAGGGGAAAACCTTGACAATGTTTCTTATGGGTTTGAATTAAGGGTAGCCGCCCCCTTTTTGTTGTCCTGAGGCCTAAATTGAGGGAGAAGCCCAGCTATCCCTCCATAAGAATTTGAACTGAGGGAAAAATCCCTCTTTTTTCATCACTGGAGAGATTTAAAGAGAGAAGAAAACCCTTCTTTTCCCAATAATTAAGGAGAGTAAATTAAAGGGCAGAAGCTATTTATTTGCCATTGTATTATTTTCAGTAGAGGTAACTGCCCCATTTCCTCTTTTTAAGGGGTTCACTGGAAGGAAGCTCTGCTTTTTTCAGCATTTTAAGGGTTTAAAACTACATTTCAGGGCCCTTCTTTCTGTGCCATAGACCAAGTATCTCAGAGCAGGGTGAGCCTGGCATGCACTTAACCCTTACACTGCCTGGGAAGCTTTTATTTTTCTTATTTTTACTTATAATGTAGGTAGGCCTAATTAGAGGTCCCAAGGAGACTTAGACGATTCATATCATAAGCATTCTTCTCCACCGGGCTCAGTCACACATGAAGTACTACTTAATAGCCACTAAGGAATAATTATGTAAGGTCACAGCAAATTAGCCAATTTATCTAGTTATGCTGCCTAAACCGAAAGTTTTATTTCTTACCAGTTTCCTGCCCATTTACTCCAAGTAGTTGTTGCAAAAAACAAAGCACTGTTATTTTTCAGAAGAGTTTTCTTCTATAACAAGCCCTTTGCTCCCCTTGAATTTGAGTCAGAGGAGCCAAACAGCTGCAACTGCTCTGAGGGCTTTCATACCAGGTGGGATTCACCCCCCTCCCTTTTCCTGGGTGCCATGGGAACGAGAGGCGGGCACCATCAGGGGTATATTAACCCCAGCCTTTGCTCAGGGCCTTCATTCCCTCTCTGGGATGTGCTGGGATCAGAGCTCTCCTCTCATTTCACTCTCATTTCAGGTAAGAGGCTCTTTCAGCTTATCTCAGCTTGTTTTCAGTAGGTGTTTCTGGGCATCTAAAGCAACAGAGGCTTTGAAGATACTGTGAAGAAAACAGCATAGAATACAGGGAGTATTTAAGTTCACAGTTTTGGGTTTTGTGTTTAGGGGTGGTAAAGTGCATTTGTAATTTCCTGTTTTGTTCTTATTTTGTTTTGTATTTTTTTTAGGAAGAGCACAGCTTCCAGAGGCTCCGGGTTGTGTTAACTACAATGCTTTTTTCAGCAGATTCATCATGTCACAAGAGGAATCTGGGAATCTGCCCAGTGTCCAAGATGATGTTTGAGATTGAGGCTTCAGGTGAGTTGAGGATTGTGACTAGGAGAGGGAGGGTGAGCGGGTATCCGGTTAGGAGTTATTGTTGGGGGGGTGGTTTTGAAGGCAGCAGGGTGAGAAAGGGTGTTTATTTGAGCCCCCCACCCCAGGCCTTTTAGAAGCCGAGCAGAGGCATTCACGTGTCTTACAGCACACAAGGTCACCCACTGCACTCACAGGAATGCCATTTAACTTTGCCTTTCTCTAACCCAGGTGTCACTCACAATAACGGCCGCAGCCTTGGAATCAGGATGAAGCTGAAGCCTGAAGGAGCCAGGCACACTCAGGAGAGGGCAAGTAGCTGACTCGCTGGGATTTGGCCCACATAACTCTGTACTCATACTTTGGTTTTGGTTTTCTTTATTGTAGCTGACCGAGAGGCTAACAGGCCATCACGGGGCCCTCCGAGGCAGACTCATTTCAGGTGCCATGTGGATCCTCATCACGGATCATCCAAAAGATAAGTCAGGGCCACGGCCTGGAGATGGGACAATGGGAGAGCAGCGGGTTGGGAGTTCCTGGGACAGATTTAAAAATTAGCAGAGGGAAAAGCAATCTCCTCCAAGGGGCCTCTTAGGAGAGCTAGAGGGAGAGGCTCTAATTTTGACGGCAGCTTTCAGGCGGGCAGTGCAGAGCAGTTCCGGTCCACGTCGTGTTGTCCAGTGTACCGTGTTACCTAGTGTGTCTTTGGGGTCCCTTTTGCCTTTTCCCCTCGAGACCCTCACCACAAGCATAACGTGTCGTGTTTGTCGTCCCCCTGTTTGTCACGTTCCGTGTCACGGGTGTCCGCACATATTTGTGCCGGAGCCGCTCTGCCCTGCCCTGCCGCATAGCCTGCTGCAACAGGACAAGTCCCAGGAAGTTGCAGTTTGTGGGGTGTTGCCAGACTCTAGATGATATTCCTAGATAGACAGAAGATGTTTGGAGCTGTGAAGTTATCCTGCAGCCCTTTGACTTTTGTCCTCGCTTTCTTTCAGACGCAGAAGGATAAAATCCAGGGCAAAATCCATCCACCCATCCCGAGTGAGGCGGTTCCCCCGGGCAGGTCAGTCACCATTTGTCTCTGCAGGGAGAGTGTAAAGTGTGACTCTGTTACAGCTCTGTTCTTTTTCTTTTTAGGAAGTAAAGCTGGATATTGGCAGTCAAGGTGAGGTGGGCAAGGTGAGCATTGAGTAGGGTACAGAAGCAGTTGTTAATGCTCCAGTCTCGCTTTCCAGTGCAACTCTAAGCATCCGTTCCTGTTTCTGCACTTTAGGCAATCCACTCGGAGTACGCCGAGCCCCAGTCACCGACCGGCCGACACGCCGGGCGCGCCGCTCTCCCGAGCCCTGCGGAAGAATCACGGGACTCGGCGATGGAGCTGAGCGTTCTTAGGAGCACGGTGAGTAGCAGACTTGTGGGGTTTTGGCTGAGGGGCTGCCAAGATCAGGCACTGATGTTTGGTTTTCTTTAATACAGCTGTCTGAGAGACACCAGCCCGGTGCCAGCAGGACCTTCCCGGCTGACGAGGTGGCCTTTCTTCGCACCTGAGACCGGCATCCCCAGATGTGCGAGAGATAAGTAGAGGGCCATGACCCACAGAGGGGATGAAAGCGGGGGGCTGGTTTGGGAATTACTGGGAGGGGTTTTTGAGTCCCCTTTGGAGATGGGGGGGTGTCCATGAAGCAGCCCCTTAGGCCCCATAAAAGCAAAGCCTGGCTTTGGATCACAGTGCTGAGGTGCGCAGGGCAGAGCAGTCCTGGTGTGTATCGTGTCACTTGTCTTTTGTGTATTATGTGTGTTTGGATATGTCATGTCCTTTACCTTAGGTCTTGGAGGGGCCTGTCAGAAACCCTGGCATCATTGTTAGCATCTGCGATCTCTGCATTTCTCGGCCTGGCACCCAGGCCATGGAACTTTGGACTCAGGAGCTCAGACAGGCATCAGACTCTCTTGTCTCTTTAGAAGCATCCGGTCAGATGTCTTTTCAGGTCTTGTTCTGAGCTGTATGGGCAGCTGTGCCCGCCAGGATCCATTATGGCGGACTAGGACTTGTGAGAAGGTGAGGGCAGGTAGAGGCTTCTGGCTGTAGGATTCTCGGGCATCCATCTTTGCAGTTTTTGGAATAAATCATTCGGTTAGCATCTTCTTCCTCCAGGTTTCTCTGAGCCTCGTCAGCTCGCCATCCATCTTACCTCAGTCATCTAATTTTCTGTCCTTGTGCTCCTTGCAGTCATGGTTCTTGTCTCGAGATTTCTGTCTGTGTTGTGTCCCCATTGTCTGTCACGTCCTGTCTGTCCCGTGTCACGGGTGTGTGCACACATTTGTGCCGGAGCTGCTCTGCCCTGCCGCATAGCCTGGTGTAATAGGACAAGCCCTGGGGAGTTGAAATTTGTAATGTGGGGTGTAGTTGGACTCTAGATGCCATTCCTAGATTGACCTAAGGTGTTTGCAGGTTTTGAGTTATCCTGCAGGTGTTTGACATATGTTCTAACTCTCTTGCAGGTGCAGATGCATTGCATCCATGTCAGAGCCCCCCATCCTGGGTGAGGGGGTTCCCACAAGCAGGTCAGTCACCATTTGTCTGTGCAGGGGGAGTGTCAAGGGTGACCCTGTTACAGCTCTGTTTTTTGTCTTTCTTTTTAGGAAGTAAATCTGGATCCCAGCAGTCAAGTTCAGGAGAGCAAGGTGATCAGTAGCATTTCTTGTTGCTGAGCTCTCAATTCCTGGGGCAAGTCTAAGCTTCCATTCTCTTTTTTGTGCTTTAGGCAATCCACTTGGAGCCTGCCAAGCCCCCGTCACCAGCCGGCCGATGCACCGGGTTCCCTGCACGTGCGAGCCCTGTGGACGCATTACAGGATCTGGTGATGAAACCCTGAACTCTTCTATTTAAAGGCGTCACCAGGGTAGCCTTGGGCACCTGCCAAGGAGTTGCGGTGAGTCGGGGAAGTAGGGAGGAGGAGCGAGGGTCCGCTCAGGTTTCAGCAATGCCAAATCACCTCGTCTCCTTTTAACCCAGGCTTACCCCATGACCATGGCATCAGCCTCGGAGCGCGGCCGAAGGGTGCGGCCCCAGGAGCCGGGCATTCTTAGCAGAACGGTGAGTCGCAGAATTGTTGGGTTTTGGCCAGTGTGCTGCAGAGATCATGCATTGATATTTGCATTTCTTTCATGTAGCTGACTAAGAAACAAGAGGGAGTTGTTGAACAACAGTGCCAGCAGGAACTTCCCAGATGTTGAGGCTGCCTTCTGTTGCACCTGACACGGACCTGCATCCCCAGATGTCTGAGAGATAAGTAGAGGGCTACAACCCACAGTGGGGATGAAAGCAGGGCGCAGGGTAGGGACCCACCGGGAGGGATTTTTGAGTCTCCTTTGGAGATGGAGGTGTCCATGAAGCGGCCCCTTAGGCCCCATAAAAGCAAAGCCTGACTTTGGATCACAGTGCTGAGGTGAGCAGGGCAGAGCAGTCCCGGTGTGTATTGTGTCACTTGTCTTTTGTGTATTATGTGTGTTTGGATATGTCATGTCTTTTACCTTAGGCCTTGGAGGGGCCTGTCAGAAACCCTGGCATCATTGTTAGCATCTGTGATCTCTGCATTCCTCAGCCTGGCACCCAGGCCATAGAACTTTGGACTCAGGAGCTCAGACAGGCATCAGACTCTCTTGTCTCTTTAGAAGCATCCGGTCGGATGTCTTTTCAGGTCTTGTTCTGAGCTGTATGGACAGCTCTGCCCCGCCAGGATCCATTATGGCGGACTAGGACTTGTGAGAAGGTGAGGGCAGGTAGAGGCTTCTGGCTGTAGGATTCTCGGGCATCCATCTTTGCAGTTTTTGGAATAAATCATTCGGTTAGCATCTTCTTCCTCCAGGTTTCTCTGAGCCTCGTCAGCTCGCCATCCATCTTACCTCAGTCATCTAATTTTCTGTCCTTGTGCTCCTTGCAGTCATGGTTCTTGTCTCGAGATTTCTGTTCGTGTTGTGTCCCCGTTGTCTGTCACGTCCTGTCTGTCCCGTGTCACGGGTGTGTGCACACATTTGTGCCGGAGCTGCTCTGCCCTGCCGCATAGCCTGGTGTAATAGGACAAGTCCTGGGACGTTGAAATGTGTAATGTGGGGTGTAGTTGGACTCTAGATGCCATTCCTAGATTGACCTAAGGTGTTTGCAGGTTTTGAGTTATCCTGCAGGTGTTTGACATATGTTCTCACTTTCTTTCAGGTGCAGATGCATTGCATGCATGTCAGAGCCCCCCATCCTGGGTGAGGGGGTTCCCACAAGCAGGTCAGTCACCATTTGTTTCTGCAGGGGGAGTGTCAAGGGTGACCCTGTTACAGCTCTGTTTTTTGTCTTTCTTTTTAGGAAGTAAATCTGGATCCCAGCAGTCAAGTTCAGGAGAGCAAGGTGATCAGTAGCATTTCTTGTTGCTGAGCTCTCAATTCCTGGGGCAAGTCTAAGCTTCCATTCTCTTTTTTGTGCTTTAGGCAATCCACTTGGAGCCTGCCAAGCCCCCGTCACCAGCCGGCCGATGCACCGGGTTCCCTGCACGTGCGAGCCCTGTGGACGCATTACAGGATCTGGTGATGAAACCCTGAACTCTTCTATTTAAAGGCATCACCAGGGTCGCCTTGGGCACCTGCCAAGGAGTTGCGGTGAGTCGGGGAAGTAGGGAGGAGGAGCGAGGGTCCGCTCAGGTTTCAGCAATGCCAAATCACCTCGTCTCCTTTTAACCCAGGCTTACCCCATGACCATGGCATCAGCCTCGGAGCGCGGCCGAAGGGTGCGGCCCCAGGAGCCGGGCATTCTTAGCAGAACGGTGAGTCGCAGAATTGTTGGGTTTTGGCCAGTGTGCTGCAGAGATCATGCATTGATATTTGCATTTCTTTCATGTAGCTGACTAAGAAACAAGAGGGAGTTGTTGAACAACAGTGCCAGCAGGAACTTCCCAGATGTTGAGGCTGCCTTTTTTTGCAAATGACACGGACCTGCATCCCCAGATGTCTGAGAGATAAGTAGAGGGCTACAACCCAGAGAGGGGATGAAAGCGGGGCGCAGGGTAGGGACCCACCGGGAGGGATTTTTGAGTCTCCTTTGGAGATGGAGGTGTCCATGAAGCGGCCCCTTAGGCCCCATAAAAGCAAAGCCTGACTTTGGATCACAGTGCTGAGGTGAGCAGGGCAGAGCAGTCCCGGTGTGTATTGTGTCACTTGTCTTTTGTGTATTATGTGTGTTTGGATATGTCATGTCTTTTACCTTAGGCCTTGGAGGGGCCTGTCAGAAACCCTGGCATCATTGTTAGCATCTGTGATCTCTGCATTCCTCGGCCTGGCACCCAGGCCATAGAACTTTGGACTCAGGAGCTCAGACAGGCATCAGACTCTCTTGTCTCTTTAGAAGCATCCGGTCGGATGTCTTTTCTGGTCTTGTTCTGAGCTGTATGGGCAGCTGTGCCCGCCAGGATCCATTATGGCGGACTAGGACTTGTGAGAAGGTGAGGGCAGGTAGAGGCTTCTGGCCGTAGGATTCTCGGGCATCCATCTTTGCAGTTTTTGGAATAAATCATTCGGTTAGCATCTTCTTCCTCCAGGTTTCTCTGAGCCTCGTCAGCTCGCCATCCATCTTACCTCAGTCATCTAATTTTCTGTCCTTGTGCTCCTTGCAGTCATCCTTCTTGCCCAGAGATTTCTGTCCGTGTTGTGTCTCTGTTGTCTGTCACGTCCTGTCTGTCCCGTGTCACGGGTGTGTGCACACATTTGTGCCGGAGCTGCTCTGCCCTGCCGCATAGCCTGGTGTAATAGGACAAGTCCTGGGAGTTGAAATGTGTAATGTGGGGTGTAGTTGGACTCTAGATGCCATTCCTAGATTGACCTAAGGTGTTTGCAGGTTTTGAGTTATCCTGCAGGTGTTTGACATATGTTCTCACTTTCTTTCAGGTGCAGATGCATTGCATCCATGTCAGAGCCCCCCATCCTGGGTGACGGGGTTCCCACAAGCAGGTCAGTCACCATTTGTTTCTGCAGGGGGAGTGTTAAGTGTGGCCCTGTTACAGCTTTTTTTTTTTGTCTTTATTTTTAGGAAGTATAGCTGGATCCCAGAAATCAAGTTCAGGAGAGCAAGGTGATCAGTAGCATTTCTTGTTGCTGAGCTCTCAATTCCTGGGGCACGTCTCAGTCTCCATTCTCGTTTTTGTGCCTTAGGCCATCCGCTCGGAGCACGCCAAGCTCCCATCCCCAGCAGCCGATGGACCGGGTTTGCCGCTCTCGCCAGCCCTGAGTTCCGGGTCAGGAGCCGCCGAGGAGCTGCGGTGAGTCGGGGAAGTAGGGAGGAGGTGCGAGGGTCCCCTCAGGTTTCAGCCATGCCAAATCACCTCATCTCGTCTTAGCCCAGGCACCCCCTGTGACGACGGCCTCGGTCTCCGAGCGTGCCCGACGCGTGCGACCCGAGCAGCTGAGTGTTCTTAGGAGAATGGTGAGTAGCAGACTTGTGGGGTTTTGGTCGCGGGGCTGCCAACATTGGGCACTGATGTTTGGTTTTCTTTAATACAGCTGTCTAAGAGACACCAGCGCGGTGCCAGCAGGACCTTCCCGGCTGGCGAGGTGGCCTTTCTTCGCACCCGAGACCGGCATCCCCAGGAGTGCGAGAGATAAGTAGAGGGCCACGACCCACAGAGGGGATGAAAGCAGGGTGCTGGTTTGGGAATTACTGGGAGGGGTTTTTGAGTCTCCTTTGCAGATGGGGCTGTCCATGAAGCAGCCCCTTAGGCCCCATAAAAGCAAAGCCTGACTTTGGATCACAGTGCTGAGGTGAGCAGGGCAGAGCAGTCCTGGTGTGTATCGTGTCACTTGTCTTTTGTGTTTTATGTGTTGTTTGGATATGTCATGTCCTTTACCTTAGGTCGTTGAGGGGCCTGTCAGAAACCCTGGCATCATTGTTAGCATCTGTGATCTCTGCATTCCTCGGCCTGGCACCCAGGCCATAGAACTTTCGCCTCAGGAGCTCAGACAGGCATCAAACTCTCTTGTCTCTTTAGAAGCATCCAGTCAGATGTCTCTTCAGGTCTTGTTCTGAGCTGTATGGGCAGCTGTGCCCGCCAGGATCCATTATGGCGGACTAGGACTTGTGAGAAGGTGAGGGCAGGTAGAGGCTTCTGGCTGTAGGATTCTCGGGCATCCATCTTTGCAGTTCTTGGAATAAATCATTCGGTTAGCATCTTCTTCCTCCAGGTTTCTCTGAGCCTCATCAGCTCACCATCGGTCTCCCCTCGGTCATCTCCTTTTGCATTCTCTCAGTCCTCGCAGCCATTTTCCTTGCCAGGAGATTTCTGTCCGTGTCGTGTCCCCGTTGTCTGTCACGTCCTGTCTGTCCCGTGTCACGGGTGTCTGCACACACATTTGTGCCGGAGCTGCTCTGCCCTGCCGCATAGCCCGGTGCAACAGGAGAAGCCCCAGGGACTTGAAGTTTGTAATGTGGGGTGTAGTTGGACACAAGATATCTGGAGCTATTAAGTTACCCTGCAACAGTTTGACTTTTGTCCTGACTTTCTTTCAGATGCAGAAGGATAAAATCCAGGGCAGAGCCCCCCATCCCGGGTGTGGGAAGTGCCCCGAGCATGTGAGTCCATGTTTGTTTCTGCAGAGGAAGCATAAATGGTGGCCGTTACAGCATTGTTCGTTGTCTCTCTTTTTAGGAGGTCAAGGCCGAGAGCAGCAGTCAAGGCCGAGTGGGCAAGGTGAGCATTGAATAGCGTACAGAAGCAGTTGTTATTGCTGAGGTCTCAGTTTTGGTGCAGCTCTAAGCATCTCCTCTTGTTTTTTTATTTTAGGTGGTCCACTTGCCATCTCTCCTGGCCGAGCACGCCTATGCCAGGTGTGTGCAGCTTAAGGTATCGGTGTGGCATCCTTGTCAGATTAGGGAGGTTGTGTTTTCACAGTATCTCAGCATGCTTTTCCGATTTGTTTCTTTGCAGGTGCTGTCGCTGCCCTAGGCACGCCAAGGAACAGAGCAGGGCAGGTGAGTCGGCGTTTAGGCAGGCTGACTCCTAGGTGAGCGTTACACAGCAGCATGCTAAGCGTGTCCCTTTTCTCTTTGCAGGTATCTTCCGGGCACCCTCCGGAGCCAAATCAAGATTTGAGGTGAGCTGGGGCAGTGGTGCAGAGGAGTCCCGGGGATTACTGTTTTTGAGGGCAATAGTCAGGTTTTCTGTTTTGCCTTAGGTACCCTGAGGAGGCTCGTAGCCCAAGCTTGGAAACGGCAGCACCGAAGCACACACGGAGAGCATCTCAACGTCCACGTCTGACCGAGGATGGATTTTGTCCTCTCATCTTCCAAAAGCTAAGTGTCGGGGCCAGCGGTTGGGAGAAGGGGAATAGCCTTTACTATCACAGGAGGCAATCAGATGTCAGCTTAGTTGCGAGCTCTGTAGCGGGACGGGCTCTCTGGAAGTAAAGGGAGAGGGTTTCCCCTCAGCCTCGCCAGAGCCTTTGCCGGGCAGGGCAGTTCCGACCCATCTCCACATTCTCGGGAACTTTGCGTCGTCCGCCTCCCTCGGCCCGACGTCGTCACGGATCTTTCCCCTGAGGAGCTCGCCTTCACGTCCGGAGCTACGGCCACGGTCACCCGTCAGTCCGCTTCCTTCTCTAGGCTCGCCGCCCCTCTCGAGCATCCTCTTAAGTACTTTGGCACTAACTTATTTTAACGAGTTACATTTCATCATCACGTGCCATCGTCGTAGGGCTTCATTTCCTTTGGCATCATCAGCCTCTGGCTCACCTTGCACTAGGAATCTCGGGTCCCTACGGGGACAGTGCCAGGCAGTTGTCACTCGTCTCCGTGTTATGTCGTCCGTGTCCGTGTTATGTCATCCGTGTCCGTGTTATGTCGTCCGTGTCCATCGTCTTACGTGTCACAGGCCTTTGTTACGTCTCAACGCTTTATCGGCACTATTCCGTGCCACGTAGGCCATATTCTACTCACGTTCCTTTCCGGATATCCCTTATTCCGGCATCTTTACATTTTTACTCTTTGAGACAGGAATGTCTCAAAGGGACAAGATGTTCTCATCCATCTTCCTTTTCACTACCAGCTTTGGTAGTGCCTTTTTTTCCACGCCATTCTCTTGGACTTTCCGAGGGAGCGTCATACACCCTCCTCACGTGACTGCAGGAGTTCTATAGGTTCCATCTTCTCAAAGGGTACAGGGTTCAAGAATTAATCTTCCAGAGAGCTATCTCAAGTCCTGGCTTATACTGTATGTACTTACATTGTTTGTACCTATGCTGGTTTATACTGTATGTACTTATACTGTATGTACTTACATTGTGTGTACCTGTGTTGGCTTACACTGTATGTACTTACATTGTGTGTACCTATGCTGGCTTATATTGTATGGACTTACGCTCCATGCACACTTGCACTGTATGCGTCTGCTTTTATTGTGTGTACTCATGTTGTACCACTTATGGTCGGAGCTGCCCTGCCCTGGCATGTAGTCACAGTTAGGTAGCAGAGTTATAAAAACTTTACTGTTCATCTGTCTTTAGTGGGGTTTAGGGTAGAAAATTTATCGGTCAGAGCAGGGACAAGTCCTAGCTGTCAGCCACTCGTTGACCGCTTCCTGTCGTCTCACAGGTCCCTGAGGCTACTGATTTCCCCAGAATCTACCATTTGACGTCGAGGAGCGGCAGCCAGAAGAAGCGTGGAAGCACGTTCTTCAGCGTCTCGAGTAAGAGCCACAGGGAACGTTTAAATGGGAGGAGTGCGTGAGCGTGTGTGAGAGCACGTGTCTGTCTGTCGGCATCTGCTCGTCTCTGCGTGTGTGAGCGCATGCTGTGACTGGATTTAACCTTGTGTGTGTGACTTGCTTTTCAGGTTTTTCAACTCATTTGTAAATTTAGAGTTAAAAAATCCCCAGCCGGGTTAAGCCCCCCCACCCCCCCCCCCCCGGCTGTTTTTTTTTTTCTTTTTTTTTTCCCCCCGGCTGGGTTTTTTTTCCCGGGTCCCGGTCGGTCTGCAAGGTGACGTTCATCGCCAAAGTTTGGGCACAGACCCTCCAGGGACCGGGTATTTCTTCAGGCAGGAGGAATTTTTGGAGGCTCCAGGGAACCACGTTCCCGAGGCCCAATAATTGCTGGGGTGTAATTTAGCAGTTGTGATCAGAGGGATGGTGAGTTTGTGTGTCATTTGAAGGGGGTGTTAATGGTAGATGAGTGCTGTTTTTTGTGTGCTTTTGTTGTTTTGGGTGTCCTGTAACAATAAATCCACAAGTAATGAAAATAGAAAAAGGTTATAATCTTGTGTTAATGTGTGTGTTGTGTTGTATTGCTCTGTATTGCAGGGTGAGCACAGGGTGAACTCTCTCCTCCTTGCTGTGACACCTGGGCTGGCAGGGATGACACAGTGACCTCTGCCAGCCCATGCTGCCTGTGCCATCACCTGGCACTGACGTGTTTGATGAAAATCCTTTTGCTGGGTTTTTTCTCCTGAGAAGCCTCAGAACAGAAATGGAACCAATAACAATCTGGTGGCTGTGGAGTGTGGGCTGGAGATGGTTTAGCAACAGGGGCATCTTGGGTTGGTCTCCTGTGCATTGTTTCTACTTGATGACCAATCATGGTCCAGCGGTGTCGGGGCTGTGATCAGTCCCAGGTTTTTATTATTCATTCCTTTCCAGCTTTCTGATGTCTCCTTGCTCTTTTAGTGTAGTTCTAATATCTCATTTTCTTTTAATATAATAGAGATCATAAAATAATATTTCAGCCTTCTGAAAGGTGGAGTCAAGATTCTCATCTCCTCCCTTGTCCTGGAGGACCCTCAAACACCACCACAATCAGCGGCCGAGCGGGTTTGTGCGAGCCCCTCAGTAACCCTCGGCCGGTCCCGAGTTGGCAGACACCACGGGGCAGCCCCGACACGGCCAACAGCGGGGAGACACTGTGTGTGCCCCGAGGGTGCTGAGGGCACCTGGGCTGGGGGGAGACACTCTCTGTGCCCTGAGGGCACCTGGGCTGGGGGCAGACACTCTCTGTGCCCTGAGGGTACTGAGGGCACCTGGGCTGGTCGCCTTTGCAGCAGAAGAGACACCAGAGACAGCGGTAGAAGATAAAGGGCCGACTCTTAGCAGGGGTTAATCCAAGGTTTTATTAGGACCCCCATAGGAGCTCCTGCACCTCAGGGGGCTCCTGCCCAGAGCCCCGGGAGCTGTGCCAAGGTTACATTTAAAGGGAGGTGGAAACCGAAAGTAGATAACATCCTACCAACCATTAAGTGACCCTAAGGGATGGATGCTGGGGGATAGACATATAGGACAGCGTATGGGGCAAGGCTTGGGGGCTGACCCCGAGCCTCTGGCTAATCACTCGAGGACTTGGACTGAAACTTCTGCATGGGGGGGATGGGAGGCTGAGTGATTGACAGAGAGCCAGGGTGGGGGTTTGGGGATGATCTCATCCCGGGAGAGGGATAACACAGGTAAAGGGAGGGGGGTACAGTTTGGGATAAACCATTTGGGAAAAATTACTTCAAAGTATTACAAAGTATAAAAATGCACTACAGCAGGTTTGGGCAGCACCAAATAAAATGTAATAAAATGCTTTAAAAATAGAAAAATTAAAAAAAAAAAAACCAACAAAATTAATTAAAAATAAATAATAAAAAAACCCAAACTGTAAAGTGCTGTAAAGTGCTGTACAAGTTCCATAAAATGTAGTGCTGTAATGCAAGACCCTCAAACACCACCACAATCACCAGCTTAAATTGGTCTGGGCAGCACCAAATAAAATAAAATAAAAAGCTTTAAAAATAGAAAAATTAAAAAAAGAAATTAAATAAAAAACAAAATTAAAAAAAGAAATGCTTTAAAAATAGAAAAATTAGAAATAAAAAATAAAAAGAAAATTAAAAAAATAAAATGCTTTAAAAAGAGAAAAATTAAAAATAAAAATTAAATAAAAAAAAAAAATTTAAAAAATGCTTTAAAAATAGAAAAATTAAAAAAAAATAAAATAAAATAAATAAAATAAATGCTTTAAAAATAGAAAAATTAGAAATAAAAATTTAATACAAAACAAAATTAAAAAAATATAATAAATGCTTTAAAAACAGAAAAATTAAATATAAAAATTAAATAAAAAATTAATAAAATTAAAAGGTTTAAAAATAGAAAAATTAAAAATAGAAATAAAAAATTAAATTAAAAAATAAAAAAAAGGTTTCAAAATATAAAATTAAAACTAAAAATTTAATAAAAAATAAAATTAAACAATAAAAAAGCTTTGAAAATAGAAAAATTAAAAATAAAAACTAAATAAAAATAAAATTAAAAAAATAAATGCTTTAAAAATAAAAAAATTAAGAATAAAAATAAATAAAAAATAAAATGTAAAAATTCAAAAACTTTGAAATTAAAAAATTAAAAAAAAAATTAAATAAAAAACAAAATTAAAACATAAATGCTTTAAAAATACAAAAATTAAAAATAGAAAAATAAATAAAAAACAAAATAAAAAAAAAGCTTTAAAAATAGAAAACTTAAAAATAAAAAAATTAAGAATAAAAATAAAAAAAATAAAATTTAAAAATTCAAAAACTTTGAAAATAGAAAATTTAAAAAATAAAAATTAAATAAAAAACAAAATTAAAAAATAAATGCTTTAAAAATAGAAAAAATAAATATAAAAATTAGAAAAAAACCAAAATTAAAAAATAAATGCTTTAATAATACAAAAATTAAAAATAGAAAAATAAAAAACAAAATTAAAAAAATAAATGCTTTAAAAATAGAAAACTTAAAAATAAAAAAATTAAAAATAAAAGTAAAAAAATAAAAAGCTTTAAAAATAGAAAATTAAAAATAAACATTCAATAAAAAACAAGATTAAAAAATATAACTTCTTTAAAAATAATAAAATTAAATATAAAAATTAAATAAAAAATTAATAAAATAAAAAGCTTTTAAAACAGGAAAATTAAAAATAAAAACGAATTTAAAAAATTTTAAAAAGGCTTAAACAATAGAAAAATTAAAAATTAAATAAAAAAATTTACAAATCAAATAAATGCTTTTAAAATAGAAAAATAAACAATCAATAAAAAACAAAATTAAAAAATATAATAAATGCTTTAAAAATAAAAAAATGAAATATAAAAATTAAATAAAAAGTAAAAAAATAAAAAGTTTTAAAATAAGAAAAATTAAAAATAAAAAAAAAATTTAAAAAATAGTTTAAAAAGAGAAAAATTTAAAAAATTAAAAATAAAATTTAAAAAATAAAAACCTTTAATAATAGAAAAATTAAAAATAAATATAAATATTTAAAAATAAAATAAATGCTTTAAAAATAAAAAAAAATTTAAAAAATAAAAAGGTTTAAAAATAAAAATAAACAAAAAATAAAAATAAAAAAATACAAAGCCTTAAAAATAGAAAAATAAAAATTAAATAAAAAACAAAATTAAAAAAATAAATGCTTTAAAAAAAGAAAAATTAAATTTAAAAATTAAATTTAAAAATATTTTAAAAATAAAATGAAAAGCTTTAAAAATAGGAAAATTAAAAATAAAAACAAATTAAAAAATTAAAAAAATAAAATAAAAAGCTTTAAAAATAGAAAAATTAAAAAACCCCCAAAATTAATAAAATAAAATTAATTAAAAATACATGAAAAACAAAATAAAAATTCTAAAGTGCTGTAAAGTGCCGTAAAATTTCCATAAAACGTCGTAAAAGTGCCGTAAAGCGCGACTGTCGTAAAACTGTCGTAAAAGGTGCCGTAAAGCGCGACTGTCGTAAAACTGTCGTAAAGGTGCCGTAAAGCGCGACTGTCGTAAAAGGTGCCGTAAAGCGCGACTGTCGTAAAACTGTCGTAAAAGGTGCCGTAAAGCGCGACTGTCGTAAAAGGTGCCGTAAAGCGCGACTGTCGTAAAACTGTCGTAAAAGGTGTCGTAAAGCGCGACTGTCGTAAAACTGTCGTAAAAGGTGCCGTAAAGCGCGACTGTCGTAAAACTGTCGTAAAAGGTACCGTAAAGCGCGACTGTCGTAAAAGGTGCCGTAAAGCGTGACTGTCGTAAAAGGTGCCGTAAAGCGCGACTGCCGCAAAACTGTCGTAAAAGGTGCCGTAAAGCGCGACTGTCGTAAAACTGTCGTAAAAGGTGCCGTAAAGCGCGACTGTCGTAAAAGGTGCCGTAAAGCGCGACTGTCGTAAAACTGTCGCAAAAGGTGCCGTAAAGCGCGACTGTCGTAAAAGGTGCTTTTTTTCGACAGTCGCGCTGTACGACACGGCCTTTTATGGAACTTTTACAGTACTTTACAGCACTTTACGGATTTTATTTTGTTTTTTTAAATATTTTTAATTAATTCTATTTTTTAAATTTAATTTTTATTTATTATTTTTTAATTTTCCGATTTTTAAAGCTTTTTATATCTTTTCTTTAGTTTTACTTTTTCTATTTTAAAGCATTTATTTTATTTTTAAATTTTCCTTTTTATTTAATTTTTAGTTTTAATTTTTATATTTCTAAAGCATATTTTAAATTTTTTTATTTTTATTTTTTTCTTAATTTTTACTTTTGAGTTTTTGATTTTTAAAGCTTTTTTTATTATTTTTTATTCAATTTTATTTTTGATTTATCTATTTTTAAAGCTTTTTATTTTATTTTAAATTTTTTTTAATTAATATTTTTTTAAAGCATTTTTTTAAATTTATTTTTTATTTTTTAGTTTTCATTTTTTATTTATAAACTATTTATTTTATATTTTAAATTTTATTTTTTATTTCATATCTATTTTTGCTTTATCTATTTTTAAAGCATTTATTTTATTTTTTTTAGTTTTTATTTAATTTTTAGTTTTGATTTTTTTATTTTTAAAGCATTTATTTTATTTTTTACTTTTTATTTAATTTTTATTTTTGATTTTTCTATTTTTAAAGCTTTTTATGTTATTTTTTAATTTTATTTTTTATTTCATTTTTGTTTAATTTTTTTATTTTTAAAGCATTTATTTTATTTTTTTAATTTTATTTTTTATTTCATTTTTATTTTTTGCTTTTTCGATTTTTAAAGCTTTTTTTATTTTTTAGTTTTATTTTTATTTGATTTTTTGTTTTAATTTTTTTATTTTTAAATCATTTATTTATTTTTTAATTTTATTTTTTATTTCATTTTTATTTTTTGCTTTTTCGATTTTTAATGCTTTTAAAAAAATATTATTTATTTAATTTTTAGTTTTTATTTTTTTATTTTTAAAGCTTTTTTAATTTTTTATTTAATTTTTATTTTTGATCTTTCTATTTTTAAAGCTTTTTAAAATGTTTTTATTTAATTTTTTATTTCATTTTTAGTTTTAATTTTTTATTTTTGAACTACTTATTTTATTTTTCAAATATTATATTTTATTTCATTTTTATTTTTTGCTTTTTCTATTTTTAAAGCATTTATTTTTTTTTTACTTTTATTTTTTATTTAATTTTTAGTTTTGATTTTTTTATTTTTAAAGCATTTTTTAATGTTGTTTTAATTTAATTTTTATTTTTGATCTTTCTATTTTTAAAGCTTTTTAAATTTTTTTTTAATTTTCAGTTTTAATTTTTTTATTTTTAAACATTTATTTTATTTTTTAATTTTATTTTTTATTTCATTTTTAGTTTTAATTTTTTATTTTTGAACTATTTATTTTATTTTTATTTTTTTATTTCATTTTTATTTTTTGCTTTTTCTATTTTTAAAGCATTTATTTTATTTTTTTAATTTTCCTTTTTATTTAAATTTTAGTTTTGATTTTTTTATTTTTAAAACATTTTTTTATTATTTTTTATTTAATTTTTATTTTTGATCTTTCTATTTTTAAAGCATTTTTTCATTTTTAAACATTTATTTTATTTAATTTTATTTTTTAATTTTATTTTTTATTTATTTTTAGTTTTGATTTATTTTTAAAGCATTTATTTTTTTAATTTTATTTTTTATTTAATTTTTTGGTTTTGATTTTTTTATTTTTAAAGCATTTCTTTTATTTTTTTAATTTCATTTTTATTTCATTTTTAGTTTGAATTTTTCTATTTTTAAAGCATTTCTTTTATTTTTTAAATTTTTTTTTAATTTTTAGTTTTAATTTTTCTGTTTTTAAAGCTTTTTATTTTTTTAATTTGCTTTTTTTTTATTTTCCCATTTTTAAAGCATTTATTTTATTTTTTTTATTTAATTTTTATTTAATTTTTATTTTTAATTTCTCTATTTATAAAGCTTTTTATTTTATTTTATTTGGTGCTGCCCAGACCAACTCAAGCTGGTGATTGTGGTGGTGTTTGAGGGTCTTGCAGTTACCCCGATTAATAGGTAGAGATGATGTTTGGAGGCCACAGTGTTACAGGTAGGGGTTAAACAGTTTTTTAGGGTCTTTCAGGTGATTTTTCAGGGATTTTTAGGGATATTTTAGGGGTTTTTTTGCAGGAGTTGTTTAGGAATTCTCTGGAAATGTTTAGGATACCTATAGGGCTTTTTCAGGGCTTTAAAAATAATTTTTAGGGTGTTTTAATGACTGTCTTACGGGGCGCAACAGCCACCCAAGGCACCCCGTGCTGGCGCCGCGGCGCTCCAGCCCAGGCTCCCGTCAGCGCCGCCCGTGGTCGCTTCCCCTCTCCTGCCGCCGCCTCTGCATGGCGGGCCGAGCCGCGCCTTCCCCACCGTACCCTCCCGCTTCAGAGCTGCAGGATGGCGCGGCTCCGCCGCCTCCTGCAACCACGGACGTCCCGGCGTTCCCTTCCAGGGCCGCAGCCGCGGCCCTGTTCCCGTTCCCCCAGCTCCGCCGCCTCCCGCACCCCCCGGCCTGCCCACCGCCATGATGACTGCCCACGCCGCCCTAGTGACAGAACCCATGCATGCGCAGTCGCTACAAGCCCCGCACCAGCGATATCACTCCGCGCCGACTCATCAAACCACAGCGCTGCTTCCGGGATCAGCCGCACGCATGTGCAGTTCTATCTCCACGGCCCCGCCGCCACCCCCCACTGCGTTTGCCGCAGCTTTGGCACAGCCCGGTCCCGGTTCCGAGCCGCTGCGTGCCGCTGTCCAGCCACAGCCGGCATCCCTGTGCCCTGTCACACCACTTCTGCCGCCACTGTGTCTATACACGGCACCACAGCAGGCGAAAACTGCAGCGCCTTGCGTGTATCCTTCCGCGTCTCTCCCTCTGCCGGGCACCGAGAGATCCCTCTCCAGCACGTAACCCTGAGCAACCGATACTTGGTGTGCCTCTGCGTTTTCGCCTTCCACACTCCTAGCACCCAGTGGGACTACTTTGTGTCACGATTCGTCTGCACAGCCACATCCATGCACACAAACCTTGCGACGAAGAGGAGGTTGGAATATGACAGCTGCTTTAATAAATATAGGACAGACAGAGAATTATTTTGCTCCTGCAAATGCCAGCCCCTTTGGTCCCAACACAAAAGAATTTCGAATAAGAACTGTTCCCAAATAGCTCCAGAGTCCCCTCAGTGTTTGGGACAGATTTCTCGACCCAAAATTAGACAGTAAACCCTGAAAATTCGCCAGCATTAATGCCAAAATTAGAAAACTCACAAAAATCTTTTGATAATTTTCACCTAACAGACTGGTGTGAAAAACATCAATCACTTGCTTTTCAAATTTTTGAAAGTTTAATAGTAATAAAATGGTTATAAAAATAGTCATACAATTAGAGTAATAATAATTTGGACAATTTGAATTAGGACAATATGAGACAACAAAAACAAAGAGTTACGGACATCCGGGTACCTTTTTCTGGGCAGCACGAGCCCGAAAAAGGACCCCCGTTAACAAAGGATTAACCCTTAAAAGCAATAGCCTGTTGCAGAGTCATACACTTCATACATGGTGCATAAATTCCATTCAAACACAGGATTCTGTCTGCTCATCATCCACTTCTTCCTTCTAATCCTAACAGCGCCTTGGAGGCAGGAAGAAGTTTGTTTCTTCTGATAAGAGGGCAATATATATAAATTCTTTTTCTCTGAAAGATCCAGGTGTCCTGTGGCCGCTATCTCGCTGCAAGTCCTTTCTTTAAAAAAAGTATCTTACATAGCATCGTTTCTATTTTAACAGTTTTTGTAACCTAAAACTATATTTAACACACTACTTAAGAGAATTAATACAGCATTCCTTTCTAACACAACACATATAATATTCATTTTAATATTTCAAAAAAGCCAATCATAAAATACCTGCATTTGCCACAATCCCCACTCTTATTCTTTGTAAATCCTTTGGCTTGAGCAATATTTCTTATCTACTTGCACCTTCTGGACTATGCGGGCAAAATAAAACAGGGGATTACACAAGGAAGAAATATAAAAATAGTTGCAACACATAAAATGAAAGATCTTAATTTCTTCTAATACATTACCCTACCAGCTAGGTTTTAACATTGTTTTCTAATTTTTGGACCGGTACCTTGGTTATTATATGCATATATTTTTTTTTCTTCTTTGATTTCTTTTGCTTTTTCTAGAATGACTTTTCTGTGCTCATCAATTTTCAACAATTTGATATATTAAACTTTCCACAAACACCCCCTTCTTTGGCCAATAAATAGTGTAAAGCCAACCTATTCTGATACCCTACAGTTTTTTGTTTGGCTTAGCTGACTTTATATTAACTCCAATGCCTGGGCAGCTCCATTTGCTATCATTTCTATAACTGCTTGGAGTCTTGTAATACGACTCAATAGATAATTTGGAGTCAATACAGAGTTAAGTTGCTGTGCTGGTTTTACCTTTTCGTTTATTATTTGTTTTTTTACCAAATCTCGAACCGTCAAGATTAAATGTAAAACAAATCCCTCTCTCTCCTTTTGGACATTCAATTCCAAATCTATTACCACTTTTTCCTAAGTTTCTTGTAATCCAATAATTTACTCCATTTTGCCTACAGGTTCTTAATTTGGATGGGTTATAACAGTGGCTGTTGACATAGGTGTGTGTAATTAAAGAGGAACTTTGGTTTCTTTCCACGTGATGCTTTCTGCAGCATTTGTGACACGATCTTGCTGGTATCCCAAAAGGGAAAAGAGAACAAATGAGTGCCAGAAACAGGAATAACAGAGCTCCAGTATGCCTTATACTCCCACCTCCCAGGCCTGTGAGGTTGCAACCCACAGCAGGTGTATTTGATCTTCTCGGTGGCAAAAAACAGAGGCCAATCTGGTCGTGCCCTCTATTTCCTTGTCACTTTCTCTTAAATAATTTCCAGGCAAATTGGTTTGGACACCCTTTAGCTGTGGACTCTTACCGTTCTTCAGGTATCTCTCATTCACCAGGCACTAGTAATTCCCATCCACAAAGCTATTACTTTAACACTTTTTGCAATAAGAGCATAAATGTTGTGAACTACAATACTAATTATTCTCACAATTCAAGCATTTACTTATAACCCAGCTAGCATGTCCAGTCTTGGAATGAATCAAATAAAGTTTACTGATGGAAATGGTAATTCCCCTTCTCCCCTGTACAATTCTCAGGCTAAGGTCAGAACACAAAAACAGTCTTGATCCTTCTATCTGGAGTATTCCTCCCCTAAGGAGATGTTTTATTCAGGCAAGACCAGAATAAAACCAGGCAGTGCTTGAAACCAGTGGTATAAGCGTTGTCTTAATTCTTAATTCTGTGTTGTTCTTTGTACATTTCTTGGATCATTTGCCTTTTTTGAAACTATTACCACTCAGTCCCCATTGGAAAGTCAGGTCGGTATCACCTGGTTTAAATGTGATAGTCCATTCCTCAGGTTTCTTCACAAGTCCTTTGATTCTGCTGGCATGAATTCACCCTCTTTCTGTGATTCTGATTGTTGCTTCAGTAGTACCTGGAAAGGACTTCTTAATAGCATAGTAATAAAAGAAAGATAATACTGCATTAACTTTTACCATTCACTCTTCTTCCAAACTTTCTGGGTTTAGCTAAAAGCTTTCTCCACAGCAGCATCTTCTTCTTCTTCTATCCAGCTGTGCTAATAGCTGCAGAGGCAAATTCTTCTTTTTGTGAGTTACAGTTAGTTAAATAAGAAAAGCTAGATCAATTTTAACATGAGATGTATCACATCTATTGCTTTTTACTTTTTGGGCAGCATTTAATTGTTTTAGCCTTACAAACCCATTCTTCAGGAAAAAAAAAAACAACAAACTTCTTTTTAACAGCAAACAAAACACACAAAAGAAAAAACCAAAAACCTTTTTACTTAAGAAAAACAAACCACTTTGTGAGGTTTGGAGAGTCAGCAATCTCTGCTTTGATTTTATCTTTTAGTGCTAGCCCCCCTCCCGCTCTTTTCACGGCCTTGCTGTCAATGCTGTGCTGCCACTTCGCTGCAGGGCCGGAGCAGGGGAGAGCAGCCAGGGGCATGGGGACCCTGGGGGCAGCCTTGGGTCCCTTTTGCCCTCTCTCTCTCTTCTTCTCTTTCTCTTTCCTTCTCTCTCTCGGCCTACTTACCGGGGCTGACACTGCCATCCTCGACTCGGGACCCCGGCAGCCTGGGAGCCCCCCCGGCAGTTCCACCACGGAGCCAGCCTGCTCCTGGCCGGCAAACCCGTGTGTCCTCTGCTGCCAGCAGTGCTGCCGGGTCACCTCCATGGATCGGTCCCTGCCGCAGCCTCCGAGACCCCGCTGCTCGTAGGGAGCGGCCAGACACCTCCCAACCTTGACAACCCCAAACCTGGCGTCCCCAGGTGCTCCTGACATTCTTTTCCTTTCTCTAGTCAACTTCTCCTCTTTTCCCTTCAAGGAGGGCCCGTTCTGCTAAACCCTTTCTGGACCTCAGTTCGGCATTGAATAACCTCCTAACAACCGTGTGTTAAGACACTTCCCTGCTTTTCATGCAAAAACCCTGCATTCACACTTCTGCTCTCTTCTAGCACCAAGATGTCATCACTTCACATTCTAACATCTCAGAGTTTGCTAACCACCTCCCTACTTCAACTTCTCTCTTTCTTCTCTTCTTACCTGTTTTTTTTGATTCAACACACTTCAGACAGTATGAACTGAACCTAACTAAATTACTTCCAAAAGTAAGCTTACAACTTTCTTTTACTAGGATTGCAGTAGCTGTTAAATACCTACTGGCTAGCTGTGGCTTACTGAGTCCAACATCTTTGATATATGAGCTAATAGATATTTTTTTATTCTTCCTTAGCCTTGAATTAAAATTTTATGAGGTACTCCATTTTCTGTATTTATGTATAAATGATAAATGACTTTTCTAACAAAGGTAAGCTTAAAGCTGGTACTTAGGCTAGTTTTAGCTTAACTCTTTTAATTTAACAATATCTTCTTTGGTCTGTTTTATATAATCTCCTTCTGTCCGTTTTTTTCATACACAAATTTTGCTACTTGTGTGTACCCCTCAATCTATAATATTTCAATAATCTAGGTAATTTTCTGATCTCTCTCTTTGAAGAGGGAGGGAGAATGAATAAAATTCTAGCAATTTTCTCATGGTTGGTTTTCTAGCTACTTCTATTTATTAAGTGTCTAAGATATTTTACCACTGGGTAGTGAGTCTGAGTTCTTTTACTAACCTCCCTTAAATCTTGTACTAGTCTATAACTCCCATCAGACTTTATTGGGGGAATAGGGATATTATGAGGAGACATACAAGGTTCTAATGCCCCATCCTTTATTAGTCCTTCTATTACCGGCTTCGAACCTTCCCGTCCTTCTAAAGATCCAGGATACTGACGTACATGTACGGGACAATCTTCTCTCTCAATTGTAACCCTTATGGGGTCGATATTTAATCTTCCCCTATTTCCTTCCCCACCTCAAACTTCTTTGTTGTTTTTTTTTTCTTCATCCTCTTTTAAATAATTTTAAAACTCTAGCTGTCATTTTCCCATTTTCTGATATAACTCCTATTCTTAATTGCACTTGTAAGACTCTTCCCAATAAATTGCTACCTGCCCCTGGGACCAATAAGACATCTCCCATCCAAATTCTAGTTTTTTCCCTCAATTACTACATCTTTAATGACCAGAAATATAAAACTTTCTCTCTTTGCCCCTGTTACTTTCACTATATCTTTGCTCACACTATAACTTTTTGGAATATTTAACAGGCAGGTTCTCTCTGCCCCTGTGTCTATTACAAATTCCAATTCTTCTTCTTGGGGACCCACTTTTAAAGTTATCACAGGCTCCAGATGGTATTTGTTCCCCCCAGAAAATTAGAGCTTATGACCTCCCTATTCCTCCTCTGTGCCCATCTCTTTAAAGATTTTCAGATCTTCTGCTTACTTAGGACCATTTTCCTATTTCTCTTAAGTTTGTTTATCCATTTAGTTGCAGTTTCTTCTTTCCCCTCGAAAAGCTGTCCCTTAAAAACCTTTTTTTTTCCCCTGCATTTCGCCTTTGATATGCTGTCGCATTTATTCCTTTGATTATGTAATTACAATAATTATTCATGTGTTTACTCCCCTCCTCGTTATTTTTACCCCACTCAGGAGGTACAGTTGGCATTTTGTCTTCTCTGGGGGTCCCCGTAGATTATCTTTTTTCCTAAGCTTTTATTTCAGCTGCTCTGATTAATTGCCTTTCTTCCTGAGAAAAATATTATTTTCATTACAGACCACATCTCTTCTGAAGTATAAATGTTTGGACCTAAAAATTGGTCTAATTGTTCAGCTATGCCTACGGGATCCTCCAAATATCCCTTTTATTTATTTCTTAAAATTTCAGACCTCAGACGAAGTCAAAGGAGCATTTACAAACCCTGGTCCGCCCCCTCCTATGGGAGCCTCTTTTAATGGAAATAGACTAATCCCTTTATCCCGTTCTTTTTGGATTTTTATCTTCTATAGCTTTTCTCCCGTATTTTTAGGATGAATCAGGAGAGGACTTTCTTTTACCTGAACTTTTAGTGTTTCGATAAGGTGATTCCTTTAGAGAGTTCCCCTGAGCAGCCGGAGCTGTGGTTACCAAGGGAACGGAGCTCAGGGCGGGACGGCGGAACTCGGCACAGCTCAGGGTCTCGGTGCTCCAAAGGCGGGGTCTGCAGCCGGGATCGCCCGAGGGGATCGGCACAGCTCAGGGTCTCGGTCCTCCAAAGGCGGGGTCTGCAGCCGGGACCGCCCCAGGGGCTGTTCCGGTGCAGACCGAGCTGCAGCGTGGATCGGCCCCACGTGGCTCACGGCGGCTGATCCGGCAGAGACCAAGCCGGGACTGACCCCGGCTGCAGCGGCGGGAGCCGAGCAGAGTCAGGGCAGCCGGGGATGGGACAGACGGGAGCCCCCCTCGGTGCGGTCAGCGCGGTACCCACGGTGCACACGGCAGGACGGACCCCCCGCCCCTTCCGCCGGCACGGCCAGCGGAGCGGCCGCGGGCCAGGCGGCCGGGACCGGGACAGACGGACCGGGACAGACGGACCGGGACAGACGGACCGGGACAGACGGACTGTGCCGGGGCCGGCACAGGGGCTGGGGCAGCCGCGAACGAGTGGAGGAACAAACAGGAATGGATGAGGTAATATTTCGTTCCCAGCCTTATACTTTCACCGTTTTTCTTTTATTGCCTTTAAAAATGTTATTTTCTTACAATCTCCCTCCTGCCCAGCATGTGGTATATCCTTTTTTTTTTCCTGGATTAAACGGTTTTTACAAATAAATCCAGAGTTTACCAAAGCAAACTTCTGCTTGGATACTTTGAAATGGTCGACGAGTTAACTCACGACCTTCTCATGTTGTTTTTCTCACCACCCTTTTATTTATCCTTTGGCAAATTATACATCTTTCAGTTACTTGTTTTTCTACTCCAAAAATCGCAGTGCATCCATAGTTCCTTTAAAAAAATGATCACACAAAGCCTGAGTATCCCACTGGGCGTTTTGATACATGTCCTCTGCTATTCCCTAGTAAGCATTTTATTATCTGTCTTCCATCAAGATGTTTCTATTTCCCCCATTTATCTTTTTCGCCACCTATCTTGTTTTAATTCGCCTTTTTTTTTTTTTTCTTCCTTAAACTTTGGAATTTCCAATTTTTCCTCATTTGGAGTTAATATTAACTCTTTCAGCTCCATTTTCTGCTGCATCCTTAGCTTCCTGATCTGCCAAATTATTTCCAGGGTCTTTACCCTGCAAATGCCAACCCTTTGATCCAACACAAAAGAATTTCGAAAAAGAACTGTTCCCAAACAGCTCCAGAGTCCCCCCAGTGTTTGGGACAGATTTCTGACCCAAAAAGAGACACTAAACGCTGAAAATTCATCAGCATTAATCCCAAATTAGAAAACTCACAAAAATCTTTTGATAATTTTCAACTAACAGACTAGGATGAAGTCAGAGGCCAGATTTGCAAAGAAGAAAGTCTAAATCCTCAGCTATGCCTGTGCCATTCAGCGAGCAAGCCGCTTGTCCTAGAACATGGGTGGCTATCCCACCTCATTAGATAAAAGAATTGCGAAAAGCAATAAGGGACGGTTGTATCTGCTCCCCATATTTTAAGCAACTGCTGAAAAGGATAGTCCTGGAAGGACGTACACTCACCCCAAATGACTGTAAAAATCTTGCTAGTATAATTCTCACAGACTCACAATATATGCTATGGGAACTCAAATGGAAAAGACTGCTTACAGGGGTACTAGCCACTTATAGACAAAGTACCGATGCAGACCTTCGTACCCTTGTCATGTCTAAGCTGACTGGTGACCCTCCTGATGATCAGAGTGATAATCGAGTGAATTTACCCAAAACAGCGTTAGATGACATTAAAAAGATGGCTCGCAGAGTCTTTTTGCAAATTCAGCCTGCAAGAAGTTTTGAAAAAGCCTATAATATGATTAGGCAAGACTTGTCTGAACCATTTACCACATTTGTGGGGTGGGTAACGCAAGGAGCAGAAAGACAATGCGGCGATGATATAGCTTGCCCAATAATGATACGGGACATTATTGAAAATAATGGCAATGCACAATGTAAAAGAGTTATCAAAGCCCTAGGAAAAGAAAAACCCACAGTGCCTGAAATGATAGATGCCTGTAACAAAATTGGGAGTCCACAGCAAGTGGCAATTATCCAGGCAAATGAACTTGGAAAAACTCTAGGAGAAAAAATTGAAAGGGCTCTTACAGCTCAAACAGCGCAAGCAGTCGCACAGGCAGCACAAACAGAAGCTTTACCTGTAAATCAACCAAAGACTAATGTCTGGGTTGCTTTAGCCAGGTCTGCAGGCTCCGATACCATCCGTCTATCTGACACAAGCCCTGACAAACCTTTTTCAACCTGTCTAGTTGGAGTACCTTTCCCAAAGGGTCTTGATAATGTTACTCCTGATAAATGTTGGCCATATGATGATCATCACGTATCTCCAACTCCCAGCCGGAAACACCAAACTTATATTGATAATTCTAAAGCTGATAAATCTGACCTTCAAGAGCTAGAAATCCTAGGCTCATTAACTATGGATACCTGTTACTTCTTTCATTTCTTAGGAGAAGACGGCCCTCATTTAAAGGTTACCCCATATCACCCAGCTTATAGCAATATGACTTCTCATCTCCATCCGTCCCGACCGTGCTACCCCCCGATGCTCCTACAGGTAGAAACTCACTCACTAGCAGGAAAAATCCTTCCAATGCATTTTTTTCTATTTTTATCCTCTGAGTGTCCAACTTCTTTTGCTAAATTTCTACAGATTTGAGCTCAAATTACCATTTCTGACCAGTGCAGAGACAAATGATGAAACATTCCTGAGTTATTCTTACTCTTCATCTTATGGAAGTAGCAGCCAGCACTAAATTTGCATGATCTAACCAAAGTAGACATTTCACAGAAAAGCACTTTCTATAGCAATATTGAAAAACTATAGATTGAGGTAAAACCATCAAGTTTCTGCCCTCACTGGTGCAAAGTCACATGTTGTTTGAAGAGCATCCCACTGAATTTTCTAAAGATGTGTGAATGTGTCATCTGGACCACAGGAGATAAAGCAGGGTTAAAACACTGAGCAAAACTGCAGTTAACAAACACAAAGTTCATCAACCTTGCAATAGAAGCTTGCAGAAACCTTTCAAGGCTTATCCAATAAAGCCCCGTGGCACTTTGTTCTTCCCCCTCCTCCCAAATCTCCATCCGTCTGAGCCAGCATCAGCAGGAAATTTTGCACGGAAGCTTGCCAGATAAAATAGCTATATCATCTGCCATTAGTTTTAGAGAGTTCTTCAAAAATAGGTTAAAAATTATTTTATCTATTATTTTTTAGCTGTGTCCTAAGTTAGGGATGGGCCGAGTCTTGTGTCTTTGTCTCACAGAAAGGTGGTTCACATGTCCTTTAATATCATATGTGCAAATATTTCCAATCTGCATTCTGCCTTATCAGAAGGCTAATTAATTGCTTTATTATACTATATTACATTACAACTAAACCGAATCTGCCAAGTACTCAACCCTGCACACAACTCATGACCGTCACCCAACAGACCCGACACGCACACACACTTGGCCCTGACAGGCCAAGGAAACAAAACACCATCACTTTGGGTAAACAATCTCCATGCTGCATTCTACTTCGGCACAAACACAGGCACAGTAAATGAGATAAGAATTGATTTTACTTCCTCTGAGGTTCAGAGAACGTGAATCCCAGAAATATTCTTGGGAAGAATTGTGCCTTGCTTTTCTCTGTGAAGAGAAATGCGGTGACAGGTGCACCCTTGCCTCCAGGGCAAAGAATCACGGAATGGTTTGGGTGGGAAGGGACCTTGAGGTTTATCTTTGATTTATCCAACACTTCAACAGGCAAGAGGGGGCTCATCTGCTTCAGAGCTGCTTGCTTTTCTCACACCTTTCACAAGCAAAGCCTGAAGCAAACCCTCCCGAGTTGCCCTATCGACCAGGGGACCCCTCAGCACTCGGCGATGCTGCCGGCAAAACCTCAAACTTTTACTCACACAGGGACGAGGCTGCGCACTCGGTCGTAACCCAGATTCTCTTTTTCCCACAGAATCCTCGAACTTCCTTTGTTCTCTCTGCAGGCCTTTTTGTAAGCACGCCAATTAACAGACTACACAAGTTTCACCAGCAGACTTCAGCTAAATCCAGTTTCTACCCCAAGTAAAATTTGCAACCCCCTGTCTCACCTGCGATGTTTGGAATTTTAGGAGGTGGCAGCCCACTCGAGATCAAAGGTCCTGGGCAGGGTGCAGGCCCACGGACACAAATGCCACCCCTTTTCCATGGGAAACAAAACTCATCACCCCAGTTTCCTTACATCAGTTTGCCAAAGACGTTCACTGCTCCCAGGTCACTCAGAGTTCTCGTTGGCTGCAGACTCGGTCTTGGAGTTACGGAGTTACGCCTCCTCCTAACACTCACCTCCTCACCTCAGCCCCCTACTGCTGCGTCCCCTTCTCCGCTCCTAACCCTACTCTATTTTCCAGCCCGCCCTTGCTCCATCCCTCACTCCGCCCTTAACCCGTCTCACCACACTTCCCGCTCCATCCGTTACTTCACCCACCGCCCACCCGTGAGTCCCCTCCAGCAGCACGCAGAAGCCCGAACCCTTGGAGGACGGCGCAGCTCTCGCAGCAGGACAACACCCAGGCGAGACAGGCAGGGACAACGTCTGTGGGCTGCAGGGTGTCACAAGGGGCTGCGGGCTGAGGGGAGGGGGCTGGAGGGTGACACAGAGGATGGGGGGAGCTGAGAGGCAGAAGGGGGCTTTAGGAGCAACTGGGGGGCTCCAGGGTGGCACAGAGATGCTGAGAGGCTGAGAGCGGGGAGCTTGAGGGTGACAAGAAAAGGGTGAGGGGGAGCAGATGCCTTGAGGGGCAAAGTGGGGGCTGCTTGAGGGTGACAGGTGAACCAGCGCTCACACCACCCCTAACCTTACCCTAATAACCACCCCTAACCAGGTGGAGAGTGCACGGTGGAGGCCAGGGGGCCAAGGGACAATGTCAGAGTTCTCGGGGTGGCACGCAGACATTGCGGGCTGAGGGGCAAGGAGGGGGAGGCTTGACAGATGGAGAGCTCACACCGAGGGTTAGGGGTACAAAGGACACAGGGTACCAGGTAGGGTTAGGGTACAGGTGCAGCAGCCCTCAACCCAACCCCAAGGTCACCCTAAAGAGCGCCCCTAGGACCCCAGTTTTCCCCAACAGCAGCACAAGGCAGTAACCCCAACGCTGGGACAGCCCCAGAACTCTCCCAGCAGCTGCAGGCAGCAACCGTAATGAAAAGGTAGCAATGATGTTTGTGGTCTAGAGAGTGACAGGTAGGAGTTGGGGGCTGAGCAGTTTTTTAGGGTTTTTTTTAGGGTTTTTCTCATGGCTTTAAAAGGATGTTTTAGGGCTTTTTTGGAGGAGTTTTCCAGGAAATTTCTGGTAACGTTTAGGATACTTTTAGGGCTTTTTCAGGGCTTTTAAAAGATTTTGTTAGGGTATTTTAAGGGCTTTTTTAGTACTTTTAAGAATTGTTTGGGGGGGGATTTGGGTGTTCTTGGGGGTTTTTTAGGACTATTGAGGGTATGTGGAGAACTTTTTAGGGCTAGGGTATTTTTAGGGTTTTTGAGGAAATTTTTAGGCTTTTTTAGGGTCTTATCAGGGCATTTTAAGGATTTTTGGGGTACTTTTTGAGCTCTTTTTGGACTATTAGGGGTATATTTAGGAATTTCTAAAGGTTCTTTGGGGATTTTTAGGGGTTTTTTAAAAGTAAGATATTTCCAGTGTATTCTAACAGCATTCTGAGGCTGTTTTTAGGTTTTCATGGAGTTTTTAGGACATTTTGAAGATCAGGAGGTTTTCAGGGAATTTTTAGGTTTTTTTAGGGTCTTTTCATGGCACAACACATAGAGGCTGAGGGGCAGGTTGAGGGGCACTGTGGGGGCTTGAGGGTGACAGAGGCTGGGAGCTGAGGGAGGAAGAGGGAGAGGGGACAGCGGGTGACACACAGAGATGCTGAGGGTGGCAGGGGCAGCTGTAGGGTGACACAGAGAAGCTGGGGGCTGAGGGGCAAAGGAGAGGGGTCAAGGGTGACACACAGGAGCTGAGGGGGGGCAGAGGGACCAGTTGAGGGGTAAAGGGAGAGGGCTTGAGGGCTGGACAGTCCAGTGGAGATCAGGGGTGCATGGTACAGCTGTACCACCCCTCACCCCAGCCCTAACCTCAGCCGAAGCAGCCCCCCTGAAAACAGCCTTTTCCCCCAACAGCAGCACAACGCAGCAACCCTAACAGCGAGACCAGACAGCAACCCTCACACAGCAGGACAATGACAGAACCCTTAGAGGACAACAGACCCACTGCAAAAAGGTAGGGACGACATCTGTGGGCCAGACAGCAAGAGGTAGAGTTCAGAGACTGAGCATGTCTTTGTGAGGCTTTTTTTTCAGGACTTTTAAAGGTATTTAGGAGATTTTGGAAGGGACTTTTCTCGGACTACTTAGGGTATTGTTGGGGCTTTTTCAAAGCCATTTTATGAGTCTTTAGCATATTTGGAGGATTATGGTCAGGGTCAGAGAAAACACCCTCAGAAAAGGCAGAGTTTTAGGACTGCAGTGGAATGCTTTAGCAAGGGGCCAGCGGCGGCACAGCGGGTCGGGTCCCACGCTGCCAGTCCGAAGGTTGTAAGTTTTAGACCCAGCTAAGTTGTTGTGGTTAGGGTTAGATGCTGTCAGCTTTGGTCTGGGAGAACTTCTGCACAGAAATCTCACCCCCTGCGTCTCCCGATGCCAGTTTGCAGGAGGAGCTCGGCACTGCCAGGGCAGCCCGAGCTCTCGGCGGGGGCAGCTTTGCTCCCGGAGAAATCCTGCGCCGGCCCTCTTCCCCGTAAAGCCAAACTCACCCCCGCTGCGCGTCGACGTCCATTCGCAGGAGGCACGCGGCACTCCAAGGGCGGCAAGAGTTCTCGGCGTCGGCAGCCGCGGTCCGTGAGAAATCGTTCTCTGCGGTTTTGGAGGCCGAATCGCAGTTTCGGCCACGGGCACACAGAGAGGAAAGGTTAATTTCCTTGGAAAGGAAAGTCTGGCAGCGCATGGTTTAAGGGGCAGACGAAGGTCTGTGCAGGGGAAGGAACTCCTCACAGGACCTTTCTTCACCTCAAGCCCACTCCGAGGTCTAGCAGCCCCCCGTGTGACCAGCTGCTTTCAGAGGGTTACCCAGGCACACCCGCACAGGGAGCTGGTAGTCTAGAGGGGCTAACAGGGGCATCCCAAGGGTCCCTCCAGGAACTACGGTCGGAGCATCCAGCACGGACTAGGGAGCAGCCAGACCCACCTGGGCACGGAGCATCACTTTGAGAAAATGCCAAGGGAAGAGCCCTTTTGCCAAGTGGCAGCATCTGAGCAGGCCAGGCAGCATTTGGGGTTCCAGGAGAGAGCTTTCAACTTTCCCCTTTTACTGTGCCAGTCCCTCCCCAGAGCCCCCAGACCCTCCACAGCACTCCCAGAAAGGAGAGGGGTTATTAGGAGAAAAAGGTTTTAGAAAAAAGGGAAAAAGCTTCCTTTTCCTTTATTTTTTGTGTTTAAACTGGGAGGGACTCTGCTTCCCCTGCAATTTTAATGGTCTCAGTTGAAAGAATCCCTGCCTTTTCTATGCTGTTAGGGGTGTTAATTGACAGGGAGTCCTCATTTTCGATTATTCCCCAGTTTAAGTAGAAGGGGAAAACCTTGACAATGTTTCTTATGGGTTTGAATTAAGGGTAGCCGCCCCCTTTTTGTTGTCCTGAGGCCTAAATTGAGGGAGAAGCCCAGCTATCCCTGCATAAGAATTTGAACTGAGGGAAAAAATCCCTCTTTTTTCATCACTGGAGAGATTTAAAGTGAGGAAAACCCTTCTTTTCCCAGTACTTAAGGAGAGTAAATTAAAGGGCAGAAGCTATTTATTTGCCATTGTATTAGTTTCAGTAGAGGTAGCTGCCCCATTTCCTCTTTTTAAGGGGTGCACTGGAAGGAAGTTCTGCCTTTTTCAGCATTTTAAGGGTTTAAAACTACATTTCAGGGCCCTTCTTTCTGTGCCATAGGACCAAGTATCTCAGAGCAGGGTGAGCCGGGCATGCACTTAACCCTTACACTGCCTGGGAAGCTTTTATTTTTCTTATTTTTACTTATAATGTAGATAGGCCTAATTAGAGGTCCCAAGGAGACTTAGACGATTCATATCATAAGCATTCTTCTCCACCAGGCTCAGTCACACATGAAGTACTACTTAATAGCCACTAAGGAATAATTATGTAAGGTCACAGCAAATTAGCCAATTTATCTAGTTATGCTGCCTAAACAGAAAGTTTTATTTCTTACCAGTTTCCTGCCCATTTACTCCAAGTAGTTGTTGCAAAAAAGAAAGTGCTGTTATTTTTCAGAAGAGTTTTCTTCTATAACAAGCCCTTTGCTCCCCTTGAATTTGAGTCAGAGGAGCCAAACAGCTGTAGCTTCTCTGAGGGCTTTTATGCCCAGTGGGATCAGCCCCCTCCCTTTTCCTGGGTGCCATGGGAACGAGAGGCGGGCACCATCAGGGGTATATTAACCCCAGCCTTTGCTCAGGGCCTTCATTCCCTCTCTGGGATGTCCTAGGATAAGAGCTCTCTTCTCATTTCAGTCAAGAGGCTCTTTCAGCTTATCTCAGCTTGTTTTCAGTAGGTGTTTCTGGGCATCTAAAGCAACAGAGGCTTTGAAGATACTGTGAAGAAAACAGCATAGAATACAGGGAGTATTTAAGTTCACAGTTTTGGGTTTTGTGTTTAGGGGTGGTAAAGTGCATTTGTAATTTCCTGTTTTGTTCTTATTTTGTTTTGTATTTTTTTTAGGAAGAGCACAGCTTCCAGAGGCTCCGGGTTGTGTTAACTACAATGCTTTTTTCAGCAGATTCATCATGTCACAAGAGGAATCTGGGAATCTGCCCAGTGTCCAAGATGATGTTTGAGATTGAGGCTTCAGGTGAGTTGAGGATTGTGACTAGGAGAGGGAGGGTGAGCGGGTATCCGGTTAGGAGTTATTGTTGGGGGGGTGGTTTTGAAGGCAGCAGGGTGAGAAAGGGTGTTTATTTGAGCCCCCCACCCCAGGCCTTTTAGAAGCCGAGCCGAGGCATTCACGCGTCTTGCAGCACACAAGGTCTTCCACTGCACTCACAGGAATGCCATTTCACTTTGCCTTTCTCTTACCCAGGTGCCACTCATAATAACAGCCACAGCCTTGGAATCAGGATGAAGCTGGAGCCTGAAGGAGCCAGGCACACTCAGGAGAGGGCAAGTAGCTGACTCGCTGGGATTTGGCCCACATAACTCTGTACTCATACTTTGGTTTTGGTTTTCTTTATTGTAGCTGACCGAGAGGCTAACAGGCCATCACGGGGCCCTCCAAGGCAGACTCATTTCAGGTGCCATGTGGATCCACATCACCGATCATCCAAAAGATAAGTCAGGGCCACGGCCTGGAGATGGGATGATGGGAGAGTACTGGGTTGGGAGTTCCTGGGACAGATTTAAAAATTAGCAGAGGGAAAAGTAATCTTCTCCAAGGGGCCTCTTAGGAGAGCTAGAGGGAGAGGCTCTACTTTTGATGGCAGCTTTCAGGCGGGCAGCGCAGAACAGTTCCGGTCCACGTGGTGTTGTCCGGTGTACCGTGTTACCTAGTGTGGCTTTGGGGTCCCTTATGCCTTTTCCCCTCAAGACCCTCACCACAAGCCTGATGTGTTGTGTTGTTCGTCCCCCTGTTTGTCACGTTCCGTGTCACGGGTGTCCGCACATATTTGTGCCGGAGCCGCTCTGCCCTGCCCTGCTGCATAGCCTGCTGCAACAGGACAAGTCCCAGGAAGTTGCAGTTTGTGGGGTGCTGTCAGACTCTAGATGATATTCCTAAATAGACAGAAGATGTTTGGAGCTGTGAAGTTATCCCGCAGCCCTTTGACTTTTGTCCTCACTTTCTTTCAGACGCAGAAGGATAAAATCCAGGGCAAAATCCATCCACCCATGCCGGGTGAGGAGGTTCCCCCGAGCAGGTCAGTCACCATTTGTCTCTGCAGGGGGAGTGTAAAGTGTGACTCTGTTACAGCTCTGTTCTTTTTCTTTTCAGGAAGTAAAGCTGGATATCAGCAGTCAAGGTGAGGTGGGCAAGGTGAGCATTGAGTAGGGTACAGAAGCAGTTGTTATTGCTCAAGTCTCACTTTCCGGTGCAACTCTAAGCATCCGTTCCTGTTTTTTCATCAGCCTCGGAGTGCGGCCCCAGGAGCCGGGCATTCTTAGGAGAACGGTGAGTGGCAGAATTGTTGGGTTTTGGCCAGTGTGCTGCATTGATCATGCATTAATATTTGCATTTCTTTCATGTAGCTGACTAAGAAACAACAGGGAGTTGCTGAACAACAGTGCCAGCAGGAACTTCCCAGATGTTGAGGCTGCCTTCTTTTGCACCTGACACGGACCTGCATCCCCAGATGTCCGAGAGATAAGTAGAGGGCTACAACCCACAGAGCGGATGAAAGCGGGGCGCAGGGTAGGGACCCACCGTGAGGGATTTTTGAGTCTCCTTTGGAGATGGGGGTGTCCATGAAGCGGCCCCTTAGGCCCCATAAAAGCAAAGCCTGACTTTTGATCACAGTGCTGAGGTGAGCAGGGCAGAGCAGTCCCGGTGTGTATCGTGTCGCTTGTCTTTTGTGTTTTATGTGCTGTTTGCATATGTCATGTCCTTTACCTTAGGCCTTGGAGGGGCCTGTCAGAAACCCTGGCATCATTGTTAGCATCTGCGATCTCTGCATTCCTCGGCCTGGCACCCAGGCCATAGAACTTTGGACTCAGGAGCTCAGACAGGCATCAGACTCTCTTGTCTCTTTAGAAGCATCCGGTCGGATGTCTTTTCAGGTCTTGTTCTGAGCTGTATGGACAGCTCTGCCCCGCCAGGATCCATTATGGCGGACTAGGACTTGTGAGAAGGTGAGGGCAGGTAGAGGCTTCTGGCCGTAGGATTCTCGGGCATCCATCTTTGCAGTTTTTGGAATAAATCATTCGGTTAGCATCTTCTTCCTCCAGGTTTCTCTGAGCCTCATCAGCTCACCATCGGTCTCCCCTCAGTCATCTCCTTTTGCATTCTCTCAGTCCTCGCAGCCATTTTCCTTGCCAGGGGATTTCTGTCCGTGTTGTGTCCCCGTTGTCTGTCACGTCCCGTCTGTCCCGTGTCACGGGTGTCTGCACACATTTGTGCCGGAGCTGCTCTGCCCTGCCGCATAGCCTGGTGCAATAGGAGAAGTCCTGTGGACTTGAAGTTTGTAATGTGGGGTGTAGTTGGACTCTAGGTGGGATTTGTAGATGGACACAAGATATCTGGAGCTCTTAAGTTATCCTGCAACAGCTTGACTCTTGTCCTAACTTTTTTTTCAGATTCAGATGGATTAAATGTGTGCCAGAAGGCCCCATCCTGGGTGAGTGGTTTCCCCTGAGCAGGTGAGGCACCATTTGTCTCTGCAGCAGAAGTGTAAATGATGACTGAGTTACAGCTCTGTTCTTTGTCTTTCTTTTTAGGAAGTAAATCTGGATACCAGCAGTCAAGGTGAGCAGTGGAGAGAAGTAGTTGTTATTGCTCAGCTCTCAGTTTTCTGGTGCTGCTCTAAGTTTCCATTCTCTTTTTTGTGCTTTAGGCAATCCACTCGGAGCCTGTCGAGCCCCCGTCACCAGCCGGCCGATGCACCAGGTTCCCTGCACATGCGAGCCCTGTGGACGCGTTACAGGACCTGGTGATGAAGCCCTGAACTCTTCTATTTAAAGGTGCCATCCAGGTGGCCTTCAGCAGCTGCCAAGGAGTTGCAGTGAGTAGGGAAGTAGGGAGGAGGAGCGAGGGTCCCCTCAGGTTTGAGCCATGCCAGATCACCTCATCTCCTCTTAGCCCAGGCACCCCCTGTGATGACGGCCTCGGTGTCTGAGCATGCCCGAAGTGTGCGGCCCGAGCAGCTGAGCGTTCTTAGGAGCACGGTGAGTAGCAGACTTGTGGGGTTTTGGCCGAGGGGCTGCCAACATTGGGCACTGATGTTTGGTTTTCTTTAATACAGCTGTCTAAGAGACACCAGCGCGGTGCCAGCAGGACCTTGCCGGCTGGCGAGGTGGCATTTCTTCGCACCCGAGACCGGCATCCCCAGATGTGCGAGAGATAAGTAGAGGGCCACGACCCACAGAGGGGATGAAAGCAGGGTGCTGGTTTGGGAATTACTGGGACGGGTTTTTCAGTCCACTTTGGAGGTGGGGGGGTGTCCATGAAGCAGCCCCTTAGGCCCCATAAAAGCAAAGCCTGACTTTTGATCACAGTGCTGAGGTGAGCAGGGCAGAGCAGTCCCGGTGTGTATCGTGTCGCTTGTCTTTTGTGTTTTATGTGTTGTTTGGATATGTCATGTCCTTTACCTTAGGCCTTGGAGGGGCCTGTCAGAAACCCTGGCATCATTGTTAGCATCTGTGTTCTCTGCATTCCTCGGCCTGGCACCCAGGCCATAGAACTTTGGACTCAGGAGCTCAGACAGGCATCAGACTCTCTTGTCTCTTTAGAAGCATCCGGTCGGATGTCTTTTCAGGTCTTGTTCTGAGCTGTATGGACAGCTGTGCCCCGCCAGGATCCATTATGGCGGACTAGGACTTGTGAGAAGGTGAGGGCAGGTAGAGGCTTCTGGCCGTAGGATTCTCGGGCATCCATCTTTGCAGTTCTTGGAATAAATCATTCGGTTAGCATCTTCTTCCTCCAGGTTTCTCTGAGCCTCATCAGCTCACCATCGGTCTCCCCTCGGTCATCTCCTTTTGCATTCTCTCAGTCCTCGCAGCCATTTTCCTTGCCAGGGGATTTCTGTCCGTGTTGTGTCCCCGTTGTCTGTCACGTCCCGTCTGTCCCGTGTCACGGGTGTCTGCACACATTTGTGCCGGAGCTGCTCTGCCCTGCCGCATAGCCTGGTGCAATAGGAGAAGTCCTGTGGACTTGAAGTTTGTAATGTGGGGTGTAGTTGGACTCTAGGTGGGATTTGTAGATGGACACAAGATATCTGGAGCTCTTAAGTTATCCTGCAGCCCTTTGACTTTTGTCCTAACTTTCTTTTAGATGCAGAAGGACAAAATCCAGGGCAGAGCCCCCCATCCCGGGTGCGGGGATTGCCCCAAGCAGGTGAGTCCATGTTTTTCTCTGCAGAGGAAGCATAAATGGTTGCCGTTACAGCATTTTTCTTTGTCTCTCTTTTTAGGAAGTCAAGGCCGAGAGCAGCAGTCAAGGCTGAGTGGGTGAGGTGAGCATTGAATAGTGTTCAGAAGCAGTTGTTATGGCTGAGGTCTCAGTTTTGGTGCAGCTCTAAGCATCTCCTCTTGTTTTTTTATTTTAGGTGGTCCTCTTGCCATCTCTCCTGGCCGAGCATGCCTATGCCAGGTGGGTGAGAGCTTAAGGTATCGGTGTGGCATCCTTGTCAGATTAGGGAGGTTGTGTTTTCACAGTATGTCAGCATGCTTTTCTGCTTTGTTTCTTTGCAGGTGCTGTCGCTGCCCTAGGCACGCCAAGGAACAGAGGAGGGCAGGTGAGTCGGAGTTTAGGCAGGCTGACCCATAGGTGAGCGTTACACAGCAGCATGCTAAGCGTGTCCCTTTTCTCTTTGCAGGTATCTTCCGGGCACCCTTCGGAGTCAAATCAAGATTTGAGGTGAGCCGGGGCAGCGGTGCAGAGGAGTCCCGGGGATTACTGTTTTTGAGGGCAATAGTCAGGTTTTCTGTTTTGCCTTAGGTACCCTGAGGAGGCTCGTAGCCCAAGCTTGGAAACGGCAGCACCGAGGCACACACGGAGAGCATCTCAACGTCCACGTCCGACCGAGGATGGATTTTGTCCGCTCCTCTTCCAAAAGCTAAGTGTCGGGGCCAGTGGTTGGGAGAAGGGGAATAGCATCACAGGAGGCAATTTGATGTCAGCTTAGCGGAGAGGTCTGTAGCGGGGCAGGCTCTCTGGAAGTAAAGGGAGAGGGTTTCCCCTCAGCCTCGCCAGAGCCTTTGCCGGGCAGGGCAGTTCCGACCCATCTCCACATCTTCGCGTACTTTGCGTCGTCCGCCTCCCTCGACTCGACGTCGTCAGGGATCTTTCCCCCGAGGAGCTCGCCTTCACGTCCGGAGCTACGGCCACGATCACCCGGCAGTCGGCTTCCTTCTCTAGGCTCGCCGAGCCTCTCGAGCATCCTCTTAACTGCTGTGGCACTAACTTCTTTTGACGAGTTCCGTTTCATCATCATGTGCTCTCGTCCTAGGGCTTCCTTTCCTTTGGCATCATCAGCCTCTGGCTCACCTTGCACTAGGAATCTCGGGTCCCTAAGGGGACAGTGCCAGGCAGTTGCCACTCATCTCTGTGTTATGTCATCTGTGTCTATGTTATGTTGTCCGTGTCTGTGTTATGTAGTCCGTGTCCGTCGTCTTCCATGTTATAGGCCCTTGTTATGTCTCGACGCTTTATCGGCACTATTCCGTGCCACGTAGGCCATATTCTACTCACGTTCCTTTCCGGATATCCCTTATTCCGGCATCTTTACATTTTTACTCTTTGAGACAGGAATGTCTCAAAGGGACAAGATGTTCTCATCCGTCTTCCTTCTCGCTACCGGCTTTGGTAGTGCCTTTTTTTCCACGCCATTCTCTTGGAGTTCCCGAGGGAGCGTCTTACACCCTCCTCACGTGACTGCAGGAGTTCGATAGGTTCCATCCTCCCAAGGGGTATAGGGCTCAAGAATTAATCTTCCAGAGAGCTATCTCAAGTCCTGGCTTACATTGCATGTACCTACGTTGGCTTATACTGTATGTACTTATATTGTGTGTGCCTATGCTGGTTTATACTGTATGTACTTGTACTGTATGTACTTACACTGTGTGTACCTATGTTGGCTTATACTGTATGTACTTATATTGCGTGTGCCTATGCTGGTTTATACTGTATGTACTTACACTGCGTGTGCCTATGCTGGTTTATACTGTATGTACTTACACTGTACCACTTATGCTTGGAGGTGCCCTGCCCTGGCATGTAGTCACATTTAGGTAGAAGAGTTATAAAAACTTTACTGTTCATTTGTCTTTAATGGGGTTTTGGGTAGAAAATTTATTGGTCAGAGCAGGGACAAGTCCTAGCTGTCAGATAGCCACTCATTGACCGCTTCCTGTCGTCTCACAGGTCCCCGAGGCTACCGATTTCCCCAGAATCTACCATTTGATGTCAAGGAGCGGCAGCCAGAAGAAGCGTGGAACCGCGTTCTTCAGCGTCTCGAGTAAGGGCCACACCAAGCCCGTAAGCGGGAAGAGCGTGAGTGACAGCACGTGTCTGTCTGTGTGTGTGAGCGCATGGTGACTGGATTTAACCTTGTGTGTGTGACTTTTGCTTTTCAGGTTTTTCAAACTCATTTTTAAATTTAGAATAAAAAATCCCCAGCCGGGGGGGTTTTTTTTTTTTCCCCCCGGCTGGGTTTTTTTTTCCCGGGTCCCGGTCGGTCAGCGAGGCGACGTTCATCGCCAAAGTTTGGGTGCGGACCGTCCAGGGACCGGGATTTTCGTCAGGCAGGAGGATTTTTTCGGGGGCTCCCGGGAACCAAGTTCCCGAGGAGGGGCGTGAGTGCGTGCCGGGGGTTAGCAGAGCGGTCGAGGTCTGATTTAGTGTGGGTTTGTGTGTAAGCTGACGGAAGTGTGTGCGTGTTGAAGGGTTCTAGGGTTGTAACCTTGTATGACTTTTGCTTTTCAGGTTTTTCAACTCATTTTTAAATTTAGAATAAAAAATCCCCAGCCGGGGGGGTTTTTTTTTTTTTCCCCCCGGCTGGGTTTTTTTTTCCCGGGTCCCGGTCGGTCAGCGAGGCGACGTTCATCGCCAAAGTTTGGGCGCGGACCGTCCAGGGACCGGGGTTTTCGTCAGGCAGGAGGAATTTTTCGGGGGCTCCCGGGAACCAAGTTCCCGAGGAGGGGCGTGAGTGCGTGCCGGGGGTTAGCAGAGCGGTCGAGGTCTGATTTAGTGTGGGTTTGTGTGTAAGCTGACGGAAGTGTGTGCGTGTTGAAGGGTTCTAGGGTTGTAACCTTGTATGACTTTTGCTTTTCAGGTTTTTCAACTCATTTTTAAATTTAGAATAAAAAATCCCCAGCCGGGGGGTTTTTTTTTTTTTCCCCCCGGCTGGGTTTTTTTTTCCCGGGTCCCGGTCGGTCAGCGAGGCGACGTTCATCGCCAAAGTTTGGGCGCGGACCGTCCAGGGACCGGGGTTTTCGTCAGGCAGGAGGAATTTTTCGGGGGCTCCCGGGAACCAAGTTCCCGAGGAGGGGCGTGAGTGCGTGCCGGGGGTTAGCAGAGCGGTCGAGGTCTGATTTAGTGTGGGTTTGTGTGTAAGCTGACGGAAGTGTGTGCGTGTTGAAGGGTTCTAGGGTTGTAACCTTGTATGACTTTTGCTTTTCAGGTTTTTCAACTCATTTTTAAATTTAGAATAAAAAATCCCCAGCCGGGGGTTTTTTTTTTTTTTTCCCCCCGGCTGGGTTTTTTTTTCCCGGGTCCCGGTCGGTCAGCGAGGCGACGTTCATCGCCAAAGTTTGGGCGCGGACCGTCCAGGGACCGGGGTTTTTGTCAGGCAGGAGGATATTTTTTGAGGCTCCCGGGAACCACGTTCCTGAGGAGCAATGATTGCTGGGATGTAATTTAGCAGTTGTGATGGCAGTGATGGTGAATTTGTGTGTAATGTGAAGGGGGTGTTAATGGTAGATGAGTGTTGTTGTTTTTTGTGTGCTTTTGTTGTTTTGGGTTTCCTGTAACAATAAATCAACCTGTAATGAAAATAGAAAAAGGTCATCATCACTTTGTGTTAATATGTGTATTGCTCTGTATTGCATTTGCATTAAATGCTGTATTTTGTTGTATTGCTCTGTATTGCCCTGTATTGCTCTGTATTGCATTTGCGTTAGCTGCTGCATTGCCCTGTATTGCTCTGTATTGCATTTGCTTTAGATGCTGCATTGCCCTGTATTGCTCTGTATGTAAACTAGACTTTTACCAGTGTGTCTATGGATTGTATCTGCACTTGCATTTGTATATACTGTTTCCATGTATTTTGCTGATGTATAAATAAAAACATTCTTTAATAAAGTTGAGTCACCCCTAATAAAGATACCCCCTGCCCTTCCTTCCCCCACCGTGGCTCCTGTCCTTTTTTTTGGTGTGGTTTTGTCATTTCTTTCCACTGTATTCCTTCCTCTTGCTCCTTACTTTACTGTTCTATTTCTAACTTAACTTCCATCTATCTCTAACCCTTTGTTTCTGTTTTCTTTATCACTGTCAATCTCAGTCTTCTTGCTTCTTTTTCTCTCCGTCTTCTCCTTTTCCTCAGATTGTGGTTTTTTTTTTTCCTCTTAGTCTTTTCCTTTTTCACCCCACCCCTCAGTTTTCACTTTCACTCTAATCCTAAGCACTTTCTTTTCCCTCTAACTCCTGTCCTTCTTCAGTTCTCCCACCCTCCTTTTCCTGTCTCACTTTGTCTTCCTCTTTTATTTTCTTCTGTCTTCTTGTTGCTTCTCTGTCTTTTCCTTTGTCTCTTCTCCCTCTCTCCCTCTCTCTCTGTGTCCTCTCCCTCTGTCTCTTCTCCCTCTCTCTCTCTGTCTCACTCTGTCTCTGTTCTCTCCTCTTCTTTCTCTGTCTTTGTCCCTGTTCTCTCCTCTTCTCTCTCTGTCTTTTCTTCTCTCCTTCTGTTTTCCAACTCTTTTCTGTCTCCCTTTTCTCTTTGTTTCTCTCTTTTCTCTCTGCTTCTCTCTCCCTTTTCTCTCTGCTTCTCTCTCTCTCTCTCTCTCTCTCTCTCTCTCTCTCTCTCTCTCTCTCTCTCTTCTCTTTGTTTCTGTCTTTTCTCCTTGCTTCTTTCTCTCTCTCTCTCTTTTCTCTCTCTTCTCTCTCCCTGCTTCTCTCTCTCTTTTCTCTCTCCTTCTCTTTCTCTCTCCCTGCTTCTCTCTTTTCTCTCTCCTCTTTCTCTCTCTCTGCTTCTCTCTCTTTTCTCCCTCCTTCTCTTGTTAAGTTTGTTTTCCTTTCTAGCTTTAGTTTAAAAAAGCAGCAGTAGAAACTTTCAGGCTCCCTGGGAGTAAAAGAAACAAAATAATTTAAAAAAACAAACCATTTACTCCCTGGGAGCCTGAAATTTCCTACTGCTGCACCGGACATATAGTTTTTTTTCTTCTTTTTACTATATACACTGTATATAGGGATCCCACCTGTCAGCCATCAATACTAATGACTAGTCCCCACCCATAGACAGTGCACTCACAGCACCCCCTGCCGTTTACTCCCGAGTACTGCACTCACAGCACCCCCTGCCGTTTACTCCCGAGTACTGCACTCACAGCACCACCTGCCGTTTACTCCCAAGTACTGCACTCACAGCGCCACCTGGTGTTTGCCGGCCGGTACTGCACTGCACAGCGCCACCTGGTGTTTGCCGGCCGGTACTGCATGCACAGCGCCACCTGGTGTTTGCCGGCCGGTACTGCATGCACAGCGCCACCTGGTGTTTGCCGGCCGGTACTGCACGCACAGCGCCACCTGCTGCCTGCCACGGCACACTGCACCCTCGGTGCACCCCGATGACGTCATCAGCGCGACCCGCCCCAAAAAGGACCCCAGTGCACAGACGTCCATGCCAGACGCCCGATCGAAACGGCGCCACCCACCCCGCGCCCCCCAGACCCCCGCGCGCAACGCCACCGGCCCCCCACAAACCGGAACGCCATTCTGGCCACGCACGACCCACAAAAACCCCGCAAAACCCCCCCGAAACCGAGAAAAAAATCCCGGTCCCCGCGGCCGCCATTTTGTCCCAAATGACGTCACCCAGAACAGCCGCCATTTTGCTTCCCGTACCACGTGACCCCCCCTCGCGGCCGCCATCTTGTCCCCCATACCATGTGACCCCCTGGGCGCCGCCATCTTGCACGGCACCACGTGACCACTAGGAGGCCGCCATCTTGGATGACATCACAGGGTCCGCCATCTTGATCCCGGGTCATATGACTCCATGGGCGCCGCCATCTTGTACGGCACCACGTGACCACCAGAGGGCCGCCATCTTGGATGACATCACAAGGGCGGCCATCTTGGACTTGAGTCACATGACTTCATGGGGCAGCCATCTTGGCTCCCCAGTCACATGACCTCATGGGGGCCGCCATCTTGGACTTGAGTCACATGACCTCATGGGGGCCGCCATCTTGGTTCTGTACCATGTGACCGTATGGGCGCCGCCATCTTGATGAGTCACCACGACGTCACAGCAGCCGCCATTTTCTAGGGTTAGGGTTAGGGTTAGGGTTAGGGTTAGGGTTAGGGTTAGGGTTAGGGTTAGGGTTAGGGTTAGGGTTAGGGTTAGGGTTAGGGCCATTAGGGTTAGGGTTAGGGTTAGGGTTAGGGTTAGGGTTAGGGTTAGGGTTAGGGTTAGGGTTAGGGTTAGGGTTAGGGTTAGGGTTAGGGTTAGGGTTAGGGTTAGGGTTAGGGTTAGGGTTAGGGTTAGGGTTAGGGTTAGGGTTAGGGTTAGGGTTAGGGTTAGGGTTAGGGTTAGGGTTAGGGTTAGGGTTAGGGTTAGGGTTAGGGTTAGGGTTAGGGTTAGGGTTAGGGTTAGGGTTAGGGTTAGGGTTAGGGTTAGGGTTAGGGTTAGGGTTAGGGTTAGGGTTAGGGTTAGGGTTAGGGTTAGGGTTAGGGTTAGGGTTAGGGTTAGGGTTAGGGTTAGGGTTAGGGTTAGGGTTAGGGTTAGGGTTAGGGTTAGGGTTAGGGTTAGGGTTAGGGTTAGGGTTAGGGTTAGGGTTAGGGTTAGGGTTAGGGTTAGGGTTAGGGTTAGGGTTAGGGTTAGGGTTAGGGTTAGGGTTAGGGTTAGGGTTAGGGTTAGGGTTAGGGTTAGGGTTAGGGTTAGGGTTAGGGTTAGGGTTAGGGTTAGGGTTAGGGTTAGGGTTAGGGTTAGGGTTAGGGTTAGGGTTAGGGTTAGGGTTAGGGTTAGGGTTAGGGTTAGGGTTAGGGTTAGGGTTAGGGTTAGGGTTAGGGTTAGGGTTAGGGTTAGGGTTAGGGTTAGGGTTAGGGTTAGGGTTAGGGTTAGGGTTAGGGTTAGGGTTAGGGTTAGGGTTAGGGTTAGGGTTAGGGTTAGGGTTAGGGTTAGGGTTAGGGTTAGGGTTAGGGTTAGGGTTAGGGTTAGGGTTAGGGTTAGGGTTAGGGTTAGGGTTAGGGTTAGGGTTAGGGTTAGGGTTAGGGTTAGGGTTAGGGTTAGGGTTAGGGTTAGGGTTAGGGTTAGGGTTAGGGTTAGGGTTAGGGTTAGGGTTAGGGTTAGGGTTAGGGTTAGGGTTAGGGTTAGGGTTAGGGTTAGGGTTAGGGTTAGGGTTAGGGTTAGGGTTAGGGTTAGGGTTAGGGTTAGGGTTAGGGTTAGGGTTAGGGTTAGGGTTAGGGTTAGGGTTAGGGTTAGGGTTAGGGTTAGGGTTAGGGTTAGGGTTAGGGTTAGGGTTAGGGTTAGGGTTAGGGTTAGGGTTAGGGTTAGGGTTAGGGTTAGGGTTAGGGTTAGGGTTAGGGTTAGGGTTAGGGTTAGGGTTAGGGTTAGGGTTAGGGTTAGGGTTAGGGTTAGGGTTAGGGTTAGGGTTAGGGTTAGGGTTAGGGTTAGGGTTAGGGTTAGGGTTAGGGTTAGGGTTAGGGTTAGGGTTAGGGTTAGGGTTAGGGTTAGGGTTAGGGTTAGGGTTAGGGTTAGGGTTAGGGTTAGGGTTAGGGTTAGGGTTAGGGTTAGGGTTAGGGTTAGGGTTAGGGTTAGGGTTAGGGTTAGGGTTAGGGTTAGGGTTAGGGTTAGGGTTAGGGTTAGGGTTAGGGTTAGGGTTAGGGTTAGGGTTAGGGTTAGGGTTAGGGTTAGGGTTAGGGTTAGGGTTAGGGTTAGGGTTAGGGTTAGGGTTAGGGTTAGGGTTAGGGTTAGGGTTAGGGTTAGGGTTAGGGTTAGGGTTAGGGTTAGGGTTAGGGTTAGGGTTAGGGTTAGGGTTAGGGTTAGGGTTAGGGTTAGGGTTAGGGTTAGGGTTAGGGTTAGGGTTAGGGTTAGGGTTAGGGTTAGGGTTAGGGTTAGGGTTAGGGTTAGGGTTAGGGTTAGGGTTAGGGTTAGGGTTAGGGTTAGGGTTAGGGTTAGGGTTAGGGTTAGGGTTAGGGTTAGGGTTAGGGTTAGGGTTAGGGTTAGGGTTAGGGTTAGGGTTAGGGTTAGGGTTAGGGTTAGGGTTAGGGTTAGGGTTAGGGTTAGGGTTAGGGTTAGGGTTAGGGTTAGGGTTAGGGTTAGGGTTAGGGTTAGGGTTAGGGTTAGGGTTAGGGTTAGGGTTAGGGTTAGGGTTAGGGTTAGGGTTAGGGTTAGGGTTAGGGTTAGGGTTAGGGTTAGGGTTAGGGTTAGGGTTAGGGTTAGGGTTAGGGTTAGGGTTAGGGTTAGGGTTAGGGTTAGGGTTAGGGTTAGGGTTAGGGTTAGGGTTAGGGTTAGGGTTAGGGTTAGGGTTAGGGTTAGGGTTAGGGTTAGGGTTAGGGTTAGGGTTAGGGTTAGGGTTAGGGTTAGGGTTAGGGTTAGGGTTAGGGTTAGGGTTAGGGTTAGGGTTAGGGTTAGGGTTAGGGTTAGGGTTAGGGTTAGGGTTAGGGTTAGGGTTAGGGTTAGGGTTAGGGTTAGGGTTAGGGTTAGGGTTAGGGTTAGGGTTAGGGTTAGGGTTAGGGTTAGGGTTAGGGTTAGGGTTAGGGTTAGGGTTAGGGTTAGGGTTAGGGTTAGGGTTAGGGTTAGGGTTAGGGTTAGGGTTAGGGTTAGGGTTAGGGTTAGGGTTAGGGTTAGGGTTAGGGTTAGGGTTAGGGTTAGGGTTAGGGTTAGGGTTAGGGTTAGGGTTAGGGTTAGGGTTAGGGTTAGGGTTAGGGTTAGGGTTAGGGTTAGGGTTAGGGTTAGGGTTAGGGTTAGGGTTAGGGTTAGGGTTAGGGTTAGGGTTAGGGTTAGGGTTAGGGTTAGGGTTAGGGTTAGGGTTAGGGTTAGGGTTAGGGTTAGGGTTAGGGTTAGGGTTAGGGTTAGGGTTAGGGTTAGGGTTAGGGTTAGGGTTAGGGTTAGGGTTAGGGTTAGGGTTAGGGTTAGGGTTAGGGTTAGGGTTAGGGTTAGGGTTAGGGTTAGGGTTAGGGTTAGGGTTAGGGTTAGGGTTAGGGTTAGGGTTAGGGTTAGGGTTAGGGTTAGGGTTAGGGTTAGGGTTAGGGTTAGGGTTAGGGTTAGGGTTAGGGTTAGGGTTAGGGTTAGGGTTAGGGTTAGGGTTAGGGTTAGGGTTAGGGTTAGGGTTAGGGTTAGGGTTAGGGTTAGGGTTAGGGTTAGGGTTAGGGTTAGGGTTAGGGTTAGGGTTAGGGTTAGGGTTAGGGTTAGGGTTAGGGTTAGGGTTAGGGTTAGGGTTAGGGTTAGGGTTAGGGTTAGGGTTAGGGTTAGGGTTAGGTTAGGGTTAGGGTTAGGGTTAGGGTTAGGGTTAGGGTTAGGGTTAGGGTTAGGGTTAGGGTTAGGGTTAGGGTTAGGGTTAGGGTTAGGGTTAGGGTTAGGGTTAGGGTTAGGGTTAGGGTTAGGGTTAGGGTTAGGGTTAGGGTTAGGGTTAGGGTTAGGGTTAGGGTTAGGGTTAGGGTTAGGGTTAGGGTTAGGGTTAGGGTTAGGGTTAGGGTTAGGGTTAGGGTTAGGGTTAGGGTTAGGGTTAGGGTTAGGGTTAGGGTTAGGGTTAGGGTTAGGGTTAGGGTTAGGGTTAGGGTTAGGGTTAGGGTTAGGGTTAGGGTTAGGGTTAGGGTTAGGGTTAGGGTTAGGGTTAGGGTTAGGGTTAGGGTTAGGGTTAGGGTTAGGGTTAGGGTTAGGGTTAGGGTTAGGGTTAGGGTTAGGGTTAGGGTTAGGGTTAGGGTTAGGGTTAGGGTTAGGGTTAGGGTTAGGGTTAGGGTTAGGGTTAGGGTTAGGGTTAGGGTTAGGGTTAGGGTTAGGGTTAGGGTTAGGGTTAGGGTTAGGGTTAGGGTTAGGGTTAGGGTTAGGGTTAGGGTTAGGGTTAGGGTTAGGGTTAGGGTTAGGGTTAGGGTTAGGGTTAGGGTTAGGGTTAGGGTTAGGGTTAGGGTTAGGGTTAGGGTTAGGGTTAGGGTTAGGGTTAGGGTTAGGGTTAGGGTTAGGGTTAGGGTTAGGGTTAGGGTTAGGGTTAGGGTTAGGGTTAGGGTTAGGGTTAGGGTTAGGGTTAGGGTTAGGGTTAGGGTTAGGGTTAGGGTTAGGGTTAGGGTTAGGGTTAGGGTTAGGGTTAGGGTTAGGGTTAGGGTTAGGGTTAGGGTTAGGGTTAGGGTTAGGGTTAGGGTTAGGGTTAGGGTTAGGGTTAGGGTTAGGGTTAGGGTTAGGGTTAGGGTTAGGGTTAGGGTTAGGGTTAGGGTTAGGGTTAGGGTTAGGGTTAGGGTTAGGGTTAGGGTTAGGGTTAGGGTTAGGGTTAGGGTTAGGGTTAGGGTTAGGGTTAGGGTTAGGGTTAGGGTTAGGGTTAGGGTTAGGGTTAGGGTTAGGGTTAGGGTTAGGGTTAGGGTTAGGGTTAGGGTTAGGGTTAGGGTTAGGGTTAGGGTTAGGGTTAGGGTTAGGGTTAGGGTTAGGGTTAGGGTTAGGGTTAGGGTTAGGGTTAGGGTTAGGGTTAGGGTTAGGGTTAGGGTTAGGGTTAGGGTTAGGGTTAGGGTTAGGGTTAGGGTTAGGGTTAGGGTTAGGGTTAGGGTTAGGGTTAGGGTTAGGGTTAGGGTTAGGGTTAGGGTTAGGGTTAGGGTTAGGGTTAGGGTTAGGGTTAGGGTTAGGGTTAGGGTTAGGGTTAGGGTTAGGGTTAGGGTTAGGGTTAGGGTTAGGGTTAGGGTTAGGGTTAGGGTTAGGGTTAGGGTTAGGGTTAGGGTTAGGGTTAGGGTTAGGGTTAGGGTTAGGGTTAGGGTTAGGGTTAGGGTTAGGGTTAGGGTTAGGGTTAGGGTTAGGGTTAGGGTTAGGGTTAGGGTTAGGGTTAGGGTTAGGGTTAGGGTTAGGGTTAGGGTTAGGGTTAGGGTTAGGGTTAGGGTTAGGGTTAGGGTTAGGGTTAGGGTTAGGGTTAGGGTTAGGGTTAGGGTTAGGGTTAGGGTTAGGGTTAGGGTTAGGGTTAGGGTTAGGGTTAGGGTTAGGGTTAGGGTTAGGGTTAGGGTTAGGGTTAGGGTTAGGGTTAGGGTTAGGGTTAGGGTTAGGGTTAGGGTTAGGGTTAGGGTTAGGGTTAGGGTTAGGGTTAGGGTTAGGGTTAGGGTTAGGGTTAGGGTTAGGGTTAGGGTTAGGGTTAGGGTTAGGGTTAGGGTTAGGGTTAGGGTTAGGGTTAGGGTTAGGGTTAGGGTTAGGGTTAGGGTTAGGGTTAGGGTTAGGGTTAGGGTTAGGGTTAGGGTTAGGGTTAGGGTTAGGGTTAGGGTTAGGGTTAGGGTTAGGGTTAG